>NW_012147841.1:6812958-6835626 GCF_000956105.1 Propithecus coquereli
AATAAACTTTTAAAATATATATAATCTCTATATCTATAAACTAAATTTGAGAATCATTTCTATCATTACAAGGATCTAAGCATCTATATTATTTTTCTACATTTTTTATCAATTCATGTATTGTCTAGAACATTTATGAATAAACTGAAAGATGGGTCCCTTTGCCACAAATATAATGAACTAATCAATCATAACCTCTACTCTGAGTCTACCTAAGTAATATAAATAAGTTCTCCATTCCCAAAACCACTTATTCCACATGTAGTAACTGAATACCTATTATGTGCTATTATGAGTTGAATTGTGTCTCTCTAAAATTCATATGTTGAACTCCTAACTCCTGGTACCTCAGAATATGACCTTATTTGGGGATTGGTTCTTTACCAAATTAAAATGATGTTATTAGGATGGGCTCTATCCAATATGACTGGTTCCTTATAAACGGGAAATTTGGAGACAGGCTCATATGTACAGGAAGAACACCATGAGCACATGAAGATGGCCATCTACAAGCCAAGGAGATTGGCCTGGAACAGAATCTTCTCTTGCAACCCTTACATTATAACATATGTAAGCAAAACTTCTCTTGCAAGTGTATTTAAATAAAATTTCTCAGATGAGTTTTTTTGGGTCAGAGTTGATTTATACTCTTAGATTTTACTGTATATGTGATTAGGAGCTTGTACTTTACATTTATTCTATGTAATTTAATGTACCCAAAATTGTTAAGTGAATTTTAATTACTAATGATGAAAAATGCTTATGGCCTTTAGGGAAGTTCAGTTTTGAGAAACCCAACCGTTTTACATTATTAAAGTTTTATGCCTCGGAGTAAGATTTTTTGCTAGAAAGAGAGCCTTCTATTACTTTTTGAGTAGAACATCAGAGATTCAGGTAGAGATGACAGAGTCACAACAAAGGTTGTCTATTTTTTGCATCTGGAGTTCCATTCAAGTATTGAAGAAGACAGGGTCAAAACTAGCCAAATACTTCTAAAAATAGAAGCTATCATTTAAGGAAACTGAGCCATGTCAAAGACCACATGTTGAGTATCACAGTTTGGTTTTTCTCCTGAAGCAGATCTGCTTAAAACCTTTTTCGGATTTCCTTTCTTTACTACTCCTGTGATTACTGCATATTTTTTCTTAATTCTGCATGCAAATGTTTCTTAACTAAACACTGGTTTCTAATGTTCCATGTTTTTAATTTTATGTACTGCATTTTAAACAGATGGAATTTCTTCCAGTTATTTTTAGATAGAGAATAGAAGACACCAACAGAATTAAAATAATTCCTATACTGGATGTGCATTTCAAGTTGCTTTGTTTCTCTCAGGTGTTGTAGAGAGTGTTATAAATTCCTCTACATAGCTAGCTGTTCTACGCCCTACTCACAGATCAATATTCATAGCTAGTTCTCTTGTGGTCTTACAGATCAATAAGCAGTGCTCTCAGGCATACTAACCTCTTGGCATAATAAGCTTCTCTTTCAAACATGCCATCTGTGCTCCACCAGGGACATCCTTCTCTCATGAAACTGACAATAGTGACAAAGTTCATGTGAATTCCCAGTCCTTATAATCACCAAGCACTCTAAGGTTCTCTGTTGGTAAATATAGCCTCCTGTACTTGGAAAACTCCCACTACCTGTTGCAGTAAATCAAGATTCACATTTATTTTCCATGCTGGGAAAAGGATGCCTCGTGATGGTTCTGTTAGATCTTTGCTCATTTTACAGTGTTTTTCCATGTTCCCCTAAATAGCCTCTTTCTTTGCCCTTCAGGCTCTTTCACGTAAATCCTTCAACATGGCACTGAAAGAAATTGTATAGAAATCTCTAAGGGAGCTGTCAGGACCATTCTTTAATCAGATGTACAGGTTGCTGCTCAACAGCATGAGATGTTCGTTCTCTGCCCAGAGATTAAGCATGATTCGCTCAGAGGCAGTGTGCAGGGAAGCATCCCAGCGGCCTGTGAAAACACACTAAATCATCAGAGGTTTATTTCCTCCTTTAATCTCTGAAAACAACAAGACAAACAAAAAGATGAGCTCAAAGAACAGGCCAGCACCCTCATTAGATCTATTTCAGGATAGGTTAGGATGCTGCTGATAAAAAAAAAAAAATCTCAAGCTGTTTTGAGGTTACAAAATAATATAGATTCCAATACATTTTCTTATCATTTATTTGTTTCTATATTTAACAAGGAGTAAACTAAAATGCTGCTGGGATAAAGCCTTTTCCTGGCTGGAGTTTTAAATGTCCCAATATTTCAAGGGCAAATATTTTTTTAAAAAACTGTACCAATTGAAAGAACGTGGGATTAGCTTTCTTGGATAGTACCCAGGGAAGAAGGAGAGATTCTATTTTGTTTTTTCACAGTGACATAAGCAATGATCTTTCGGTTTTGTAAATTTTTCTCCATTTGTAAAGCAATGAAGCCTTCATATCTTTATTGTAGACAAGCTAACATTTCCTTTGTTCATCAAGTGTTTGCCAACTCTCTTATGTCAGGGTGATGCTCAGTTCTAAAAATTCCATATTAGGAGTCTACAAAAGCTTTCATCCATGTTTTCTCCTAAATGTTTGCAACTTCCAATAATATAAAAAATTCAATAAGTGGTGTGGTTTATTCTAGTGCTTTTAGCTATATTTGGTCAGAAAATATTTATTGATATATTCTAAATATCAAATAAATACCTATTAAATGTCAGGTGTCGTATTAGGCATTGATACTGAAGAGGTAAATTATGTATAGAAATTTGCAAAACTATTCTTAGCATGTTTGCTATTTTATAGATCAAATATTTTTCTTAAAAGATGTGTATAAATAAAATGTTAAAAATAGAATTATTTAAACATAAAAATAAATCTATCATGTCTCTCATATATACATATACTTGAAAATATATGTAAAATATATACGCACATATACTTACATATTACCAGGTGATAGCTTGTATCTTTATATCTCTCTCTATATATGTATAATGTATATAACCTCCCGAATTAGATTATAACCTGGATATTCAACTTTTCTCAGCATACTTAGAAGAATGCATTAAGCATTGTAAGCACTCAAAAATTTATTAATAGGTTGATATAACATACTGATTCAATGCGAATGGTTCAGTGAAGAGAGGCCAAGTAAGTCGCCTTGACAGAAAGTCCCCTGCTAGGTTACTTAGTACACATATTTTCTTTTTCTAGGAATGCACAGAGAATTTGAATACAGATGAAATTTTATATTCTACTGAGATCAAAACTATGTTAATATTCCAAATCTGAAATGATCATTTCCATTAGAGTCAGTACATAAATATTATTTTCCATTCCCAGAATCTTAAATTCTAAGTCTCTATGTTTCCTTAGTTACAGCCCTAGAATTGCAAGTTAGTGAGGAATGATAACTAACCTTTCTGTGCCTTTCGTTTGGATAACGAAAGAGAAAATAAAGGTGTGCTCTTCTTGAAGAATTTATATTTGGGAAGAGGAATTTTTGTCCAAGTGAGTTACTAATATTAAACATTGAGGAATGGTATGTGCCTTTATCATTAGATTCTCTACATTCTATATCAGTCACTTGTGTATGCATTTCTATTCCTCCCAAGAATATGTGCAGCTAGGCAGTGGGTGTCTATGCCTTGTTTAGCTTTGTGTTCCCATTTTATAACACACTGTTCAATAAATGTTTGGGGAATAAATTAAGGAATCCTTAGTGTAGCTTGGAAGCTTCTTTTTAAGTGTTATTTGGCTTTAAGCCATGGAAAAAGTCATGGGCGTAACCAAGGCTGGGTTTGGTTTTCTTCTCAATGTTTCCATAACAACACATTATTATAATTATTTATTCTTGTATCTGTCTCCTATGATAGAAAGTGAGTTCTTAGGGATCTGAGACTATTTCATGTTTATGTTTGTTTCCTTTTAAAGTCCATCACAATGCTTGTGAAGGAATACATGTTTGTGAAGGAATGAATGAATGAATGAATAAATGAAACTGGTTGTTGGCCAGCTCTAAGGTCTTATGAGGTTTTCATTTCATGTGTCTCTACAGAAAATACATGCTCATTTTCAGGATCTTCATATTTATCATGGAAAATATAATTTCTATTTATCATGGAAAAAACTAGCCAGTAATTCCTAGGGACTCATTTGTCCAGAGCAAACAGTGATGGACACTACACCTTCAGTTGTCCTGTGCAGCCAATCCATGGTGAAGTTATGAAAGAAAATAAATTCTCAAACCTGAAATTAAGTTGGCACAGTTTTGAAGGTACACAGAGCATGGGGTAGTGATGGAAATTTACTTTTAGTTTGCTCATCCAATATAAATAAAAAACAAAATTTAAAAAAAGAAGGATAATTTTGTTTTACAGGGTGAAAAATAGATATGTCTCTATTTTGTCTTGTATAAATACCCTAAAGGATTTAGCGAGACAGAAAATAAACTATCGTTTTGCTCAGTAGCAAGACAGCATTTCATATCATTTTTTGTTATTTTATATTACATGAACATTTGTGGGTATTTTAGTTCATTTAGCATTGCTATAGGAGAATACCTGAGGCTGGGTAATTTATTAATATTAAAAAAAATAGTTTATTTAGCTCATGGTTCGGCAGGCTGGGAAGTACAAGAAACCTGGTGCTTGCATCTGACGGCTTCTGGTGAAGATTTTTCTTGGGGCATCACAACATGGTAGAGAATGTCAAAGGAGAAGTGGGCCTTTGCAAAGAGTCAAAACCCCCAAGGGAAGTCGTGGCTTTGTAACAATCTACTCTCATAGGCACTAATCCATTCCCAGGAGTACTCACCACCCCTAGAAGGGCACCAAGCCATTCATGAAGGATAGGTCCCTTGACCAAACACCTCCCGAAGAAGCCCTACTTCTCAACACTGCCACAATGGGGATCAGATTTCAACACGAGTATTGGTGGCAACCCACTCAAACCATAGCAGTGGGTTACCTTAAAAAATGGCAGCTCCTACTAAAGAATTAATTATTCTATACACATTTACTATTCATTCAGTCTTGAGCTAGCACTTACAGTCACAGATTCTCAGTTGCCTCCTCTGCAAAACCGTTTGTGGAGAATTTAGGAGGATTAGAGATAATGAATGTCAGGTATTTAGTGCAATGTCTGGCACATTTTTGATGCTTGATAACTAATAGCTATTTCATCATCATCAACATCATGAGTTATTATCATAAAAATTAACTTGAAGTAGATTTTAGACTCACAAAAACTACAAATAATTCATATTGTTATAATTAAAAAAATACCATGATCTTCCCATATTTTCCTGCTCTTCTTTAGTATAGGCAATTAATTGATCTATAAGTTAGTAACTTAAGTTTTAACTAAGGGGGACACACATGTAGTTATATATGTGCTCCTTAGAAATGTGTATGTTCTATAATTCTACTGTAGAAACCAAGAAAAATCCAGTTTTTAATGCATTTGCCAATCTTATCATACTTCTTAAATTGTAAGTTTACTTTTGTGTTATCAAAAGTGGGATACATTGATTATACAATTGCTCAGAATATTATGAAAGACTTCATACAAGATTAAATAAAAAGTATATTTTACTCAGGAAAAACATAATGAATTATATAGTAAACATACCATAAAAAACCCCTCATACTTGCTAATAATCGGAGAAATAAAAATAAATATTTAATGTACTATTAATCAACAGCATAGTAAAAATGGCCAACAGACAATTTTGACACTTGTTTCAAAACTAGTGTATTAATATATACTAGAAATGAGCACAGCCTTTTTGGGAAGCAATTTGACTATAGGTGAAAATTCCTGAAATTTGTCTTCTCTTGAGTAAGCAAATACAATATATGGAATACTTTCTGAAGAAAATAACTCATTTTAAAGCAAAAGATATGTGGTGATGTTCACTGAACTTTTTCTCTACAGCGAAAGTGAAATGACAGTCCCGACAGCCGGCACTCATACCGTACTCACCCTGTGCCAGGCACATTTGCGTTTTAAGGGCTTCGCATACTCATATAAGCCTCACAAATGCCCTTTTCCTCAACTTACAAATGAGGTGCAAAGTGCTTAAGTAACTTGCCACCGAGCAGCTGGCATCAGACTATAGATTTTATACTTTAAACCATTATGCTATGAAACTGCTATGAAATAATATAGTATGGTCAACCCATTATGGTTGCAACTTTAAACGATGGCTCTCATGAGGGGTTAGCGTGCAGTGCCAGCCATGTGCACACAGGTATTGAGAGAGGATTGAGATAAGAAAAACAGGGAATAAGAATAGGTCGCCACCTACCAAATCGTATGGTTAAGAGGATAGCAGTCCACACAGTCAGTCCTGGGAACTGTGGCAATGTACCCATCTAATGTCGCACAGGCTTCCCGCTCAAAGGACATTTAAACTGAATGGTAGGGAAGAATATTTGGCTTCAGATGTGAAGTAGAGATTGAGGGAGAGACAGAGTCAGAAGGAAGAATTTTCCTGAAGTATCGACCAGAGAAAAAGTCAAAGGAGATTGAAATCAGAGCCTTACCCCGAGTTGGATGGAGGTTGGTGAACGTAGCCTGCTGGCTCAGCTGGGGAGCAGGGCGCCCTCTGGTGTCAGAGACTGGGAAGTACTGTGAAACCCTAAATATTCGAGATTCCAGCAGAGGCCGGCAGTTGTTCAAAGAAGTGTGGGTCAGACCAAATAGGAAGCTGGGCCTCCTTCCAACTTTGCTTGGAGTAATTTCCAGAAATTGTGAGCTATTAAAATCATAGAACACCACGATCTACAGAATCCTTGAGTTTAGAGCAATTAGAAGATGCTCTAAATCCTACTGACCAGGGCCTTGGAAGCTGCTGCTAGCTCTCCAGCCTTTGTTCCTGCGGGATTCAGGAGAGGGCCAATGGAAGGCATGAGTCAGGAGCATCAGATAGCTGGGATGGTGCTAGACCTGCACAGGGCTTGACAACACTTTAGCAAAATATGGAAAGTAGTGCATTCAATTAGAAGGGTGATAAATCTATGAATATTTTCATTTAATAATTTTTTAAAATCTGACAATTTATGGAAGATGCACTTTAGCAAGACTCCTCTTTAAGCTGTGCCCTCCAGCTGTCTGTCTAAATTCTTATAATTGGATGATCTAGGTGAGCATTTCCCTTCTTTCTCATTCTCTTACACATGGGAACAGTGCTAATGGGCCCTCCGTGGAACTTATTTATCTACAGCAGATATTCATCAATGCTGGCTATGATGCATAATCTACCTCAGTGTATTTTTGCAAAGGTTTATGGTAATATAATATATTGACCTCCTCCTTCCTACAGCAATGTTGACAAGTTCACATTCCAAGATAGCGGTAACATGCATAAATCCCTAATGCAATAAAAGAAAAAAAAATCCATGTGTTTCAGAGCTAACAAATATTGAGAGACAGTGAATGATTTTCCTTTTTCTTGTATTTCATGGAACTATTTCATTAGCCTTTAAATGACATTCTGTTTGGGGGATTGCAATGGCAGAGAAATCATGTGACATCAGAACAGGCTGATAAGACTGTGATGGCAAATAATAGCTGGTTCTTCCACCCAACAACAATAAAAATCAGTTGAGATAGGGAAATTTGTGTAAATATGTTTCCCCTTTCTTCCTTACACCTTCCATCCCTCCTTCCTTCCTTCCTTCTTTTCTAAAAAGTTTTGGAGAAGTCATCTGATTGTCACTAGGTAAATGTTTAGGTATGCTAGTTTAACATTTAAATTATATAAACTCAGTGAGTGGTTTACTTTCATAAGTAAACTTGGAAGAATTTTTAATGTATGGCAACCGTATATTAAAATTGTCTTCTTCCAATCATAAATTAAAAAATAAGATATGGGATAAAGGGAAATAATATTACATAAATTTCTATTTTGCTTCATTTGGTGTCAATAAACAAAATAATGACTTTCTGGTTTCTGGCTTTTGAATTTTCCATGGAATTAATGTTAGTACTAAATACCTGTATATATTATATATACATTGTTTTAAAAAGTCTTGGCTACAATTCATAGATTCAAGTTCTAACACTGAACAAATTTTAGTTTAAAATTCTCATTCAAGTGTAACCAGCTCACCGTGGGGGTTAAAAGATTCAAGTGCAACAGAAAAGTGTATCACGCCCCTGCCTCTCTAGACTAGAATTCATCAGCCTATATCAATGGGCCAAATTTCATTTCTATAAGACCACTGATATTATCTAAAAAAATTTAATTTATTTTCTAGACAACAAAATTTAAGTATTGGTTGGATTGTATCCCAAATAGAAGTTGTTCTAAATGATGTTCAATAGGAAATGAAGAAATCCTACTGTTAAGCTTTGCAAACAGTGTCAAACTGCAGTCATAAGGCATAAATAATCTGTCCTATATTGATGCTGGGCCAGCTAGATGCTAATGAACTTCTTTTCTAGGGCTTAATCTGTTGCATTTCCTGTGACTCAGCCAATCCTCCCACTCTCTGTTGAAAGAGTCATAGACCATTTTGGAATAGTTTGCAACACGCACCCTTTATGCTTTGATGACATCAAAGATAGATATATTTAGTCACTAAAATGCAAACATTTGTCCATGGAACCAACCACACCACCCCCTTTTACCAAAATAAGATATCACTTTCCACTAAGCAGCTAACTTTGATTAAACATTCACTGTGGTCAGGCACTTTTCTCAGCACTTTTAATCTATGAACTCATTTAATCCTTAATAACCTTAGAGATTACATATTGTTATCACTCCCATTTTTCAGATGAGTAAACTAAACCGAGACACAGAAGGTTGAATAACTTGCTCCAGCTCACATAGAGAAAATGGATTCTTCTAAATCAGCACCAGATCTCCTACATAATAGTCTTGATTTCTCTTTGTCCTCTCCTAACCCAGCCATCACCCTGTGGTGCTTTACATAATATCTGTGCTCTAGCCAAACTGTACTGCTTGGCAGTTCTCCACACACATTCCTATTTGTTCAGTTCTAAGTTAGATTCCCTTCCTATGTGCTGCCATTGCCCCTGTGCTTATGATACTTCTGCCTGGTTTCTCTATGAGGAATATATACCCACCTGCCTTCAAACCAAGGTAGTACGTAGATCTTTTGAGAAATTTTGTAGCCGGGAGAGTGTTTTGGAGGACATTCAGAAGGGAGAGCCACTTTATCTTAATGGCAGCCTGCTCAATTTGCACAGATGGTTGAGAGGAAGGATGCTAGAGAGAAAATTTTTTTTTTTTAAATTGATAAACATTTTCCTTTACTTTTTTTTTTTTTTAAATGAAAATTCTTTTTTTTTTTTTTTTATTCCAGGGTATTGTGAGGGTACAAACATTATAGTTACACTTTATGTCTTTGCCTCACCCAAGTGTGGGTTAAAGACATGCCCTTCCCCCCATCCCCCTAATCCCTAGAGAGTATTTCTGCCCTGTGATCACCCTAGTGTTGATCAGTTAGGTAGGATCTAATGTCCCTTGCTGAGCTAAGCATTAACCCCTTAGTTGCTTGATAATGGGGAGACAAAGGGCTTTCTGGAAGGGACCAGGGTAAGTAGGGGAGATCTAGAGAAATTTGAGACAGGGTCTGTTACCAATGGTATCACTTTATTTCACTATTTAATGACCAGTAGGGCCCTTTCAGTGTGTCCTGGCTAAAGACTCTCGGTTGGTAGCATATTGTATTAGTGGTCTGAATGGCATTCTAAAATCCCAAAACTCTCTTCTTATTCATCTCTTTTTCCTCCTATATCACAGATGAATTTTTTTTTTAGTGACTATCCATTCATATTCTCATCTCAAAGAAGCAGGGGAACCTGAAACCTGGAATTCTTCCCTGTTTAGCTTTACAGAGCAGAATACATTGAATTCGTTGATTGTTTCATGTTGGAGCCAATGTGTACAGGTGTCAACTTCACAATGCATTTCAAATTCTGTGTTCCTTGGTCTTATTTTAACCTCCTTTAGAATTATAATTTCCTTTTACTTTCTGTGTTAAAGATAAACTGCTTTACCTTTCTGTTGATGACATATCTGATGTCATCTGTCAGGGTTGGATGATTAAGAACTAAAATCCAGTTATCTATTATAACTCAGGTGTGCTGGTCCCTGCTCTGTTTAGCATGTGCTCTAGGTCCCCTGCACGTTCACCGACTTAACTACTTCCCACCTTCAGACATCTGGCTGCTCTTGCATCATCCACCTTACCTTCCTTAATAGATCATTTCTAGTTGTATTAAGCTATGTTTTGGTATGTCCAATGTTAGAACAAATAAGCAAACATTAAGCCCCATCATCCTCCAGCTTCTGGACATCCCAGGAAAACATTTCAAAAGAATTGTCCTTATACCCAGTGTTGATTTCCTCACCTCTCATTCATTCTTTAACTCATTCTAGTCTGGTTTCTATTTCCTCCAGTTCTGTTGTCAGTGACCTCTGCATTGCTTAACGCAGTGGGCAGTCCTGGTCCTCTCTCCTCCCATTAACCTTTCAGCAGCATCCAAAATGATTTCCTTTGAAACACTCTCTTCTCAGGGCTCACATGACATGACACGCTCCAAATTTTGTTTCTACTTACTGGCCACTCCTTCTCACCCTCCTTTGCTGGCATTTCCTCCTCTCTTGACCTTTAAAGCTTGATGTGCCTCAGGTTGATCTCTATACTTTTTATACTTATTTTCTCTCACTTAAACTTACCCCTTGCCTAATTATCAAACATACACTCGATAGAACCATGTGGAACTGATGTCTTTGTAAGTAAAAATCAGGTAAATATCAGCAATGATGCAACCTAATATTTCCAACCTAGGCCTCTTCTCTGCATTCCCTATCTAACTGTTTACCTGACATCTCCCTTGGCTGTCTAACAGGCATCTCAAACATAAAACATGTCCAAAGTAGAGTTTTTGTATCTATCGATCTTTCTCAACTCCAAGCTTTCTCTATATCATTAAATGTCACTACCTAAGAGTCATCCTTGATTTATATATTTTCCTCATCTCCAAAATGCAATCCATCATCCAGTTGTTTTTCTTCTTATACCAATTTATGTGTTGGGTTTCTAGATCTACTCTAAGCTGCTCTAGTCCAAGTGACCTTACGTCTTGATTGAACACTGTAATAACTCCCTGTGTGTTTCTGCTTCCATTCTTGTCCACTCTACCATCCATTCTCCACGTAGCAACCAAAGTGATCACTTGGAAATATATATCACACTCTTCTTACTAAACAAGCAAGCAAACCAACAATAAAGTAGCAGCAACAAACATACCTCTTTAAAGACTTCCCAACGCATTTAGACTAATCCAATCATCTTTACCATGGTTCTTACTAGGGGTTGGCAAACTAGCCTGCAAGTTGCATTGTGTTCACTGCCTCCTTTTGTAAATAGTTTAGACACAGCCACACTCATTCATTTATGTATTGTCTGTGGCTGCTTTTGCACTGTAAGGGCAGATCGAGAAGTTGCAACTGAGACCATTTTTGCTATCTGAGCTTTTATAGAAAATGTTTGCTGATCCCTGGTTTATATGGTCTTGCACAATCTGGTTTCTACCTAGCTCTGAATTCATGTCTAGCCATTCAACCCTTAGCTCATTTATACTTTTTCCCCAAAAGGCTTTATTCCTGTTACAGGACCGGGTCTAGTACTTTGCTATCATAAAGAATTTCTTTGCATTTGTTCTTCCCTTTATAAAAAAAAATGCTCTTTTTCTGGATCTTTGTTTGGATGCTACTTTCTCATTATCTAGCTCTCATCTCCTTGGAGAGAGGCATTTCTTGACATTCTATCTAACGTTGCCCCTAATTTCTCTCTATCTCATTGCACTTTTTAAAAATTTCCTTCATAGCACTTATCACAATAAGTAATTATCTTTAGGTTTTTGCTAACTTTTTCTCTTTCTTTCCCACTAGAAGCTCCTTGAAACACGAATACTGTTTGCCTATTCATTGTTCTACCTTGCAACTAATGCAGAGTTATATACATTATATGTGCCCAGTAAGTATTTGTAAATAAATGAATGGCATCCCAGATGGGTCTCTATCACAAAATTTTCTATGTGGCACTCTCTTCTGAGTGCTTACCCTTTATACTGCTGCTACCACTGAAGATTCCTTGGAGTTCTCAGGACACCACAGTAGCATTTTGTCCTCTTGGCACCTCTGAGTAGCAGAAGCTATGCTATTCCAAGTGAAATTAAGAACACTGTCATTCTCCTGATTTTATTGTTACAATTTTCCACCTAGGTCTCAGAGCAGTGTTGTTAATGCCACTGTGTTTTACAGCATTTTTCATAAAACATATCTTTCATTTTTTTTATTCATAGCCCCTCACCTCAACAAGGCTTAGTTGTCAGCCTTGTCAGGGATAGGGGATAAATCCAGATGACAAACACATATTGCACAAGTTCAGAATAAACTTTTCTCCTGATGATTAAAGTTTTATCCTTGTGCTAGGGTTGTCCTTTTGGGCCCCTTTTCCTTAGGATGAGTTCTCATCAAGGAGCCTCCTTGAATATTCCTATAAATAGTATTTTTAGAGGTCTGCCTCCATAGCATAAGGCATTCTCTTCCTTTAACAAACACTTATTGAGTCGCTGCTGTACTAGGCTCTGATCTCAATACTAAGAATAAATTGTTAAACCTGATAAACATGTAATTTACAGTCTATTGGGCTATCTTAATTCTGGTCTGTCAAACCTCAGTTTCCTTATTTGTAAGTTGGGATAATATCATCTACATTGAGAGTTTATTGTAAGGATTAAATAACCTTACATATATAAAGCACCTAATACAACATATTTCACAAAGCAGGTACTAAGGAAAATGTAGGTATTGATCAAGTGTCCAGTGTAGTTTACAAATGGAAAAAAAATGCTAGCAATGAAGTAATACTTCCCAGATATTCCTACCATTATTAATTTTCTCACTCAGATCATACCTGAATATAATGCATTTGGAAGCAAAAAATTTTTAACATTCAAACTGTGTAGCTTTTAGGTAAATATTGTTACAGGCCTAGGAGACAGTGGTATAGTACAATTACATTATAGTATTTAGTAATATTTAAAATCAAAATTATAACTTTAGGGTGCCCTCACAAATTTTTGCAATATAATTGTTATATGATTGGTATAAAGCATATTATTTTTAACACATTTGCTTATCGTGTCGGTATACCTATTCTGAAGTTATCAGTGATCAACCAAGATAACCAGGACTTGAGAGACTGAGTCCATAAGCTTCAAGAAAGCAGAAAAGTGCAATTAGGAGAGCCTTGTATTTTGCTGTGGACATCCCAATACTCCCACCCAGAGCATTTGCTGTGTGGTGTCTTGGCACCTAAAGAAGGTAGTTTATTGGCTATTGTAGTATCACTGGGCTGGGGAAACAAACAAACAATCAAAATCTAAAAAAAAAAAACCCAAAACAGTAGCAACAACAAAACTGGAGATCAGAGTTGCTTACCAAGGAAGCCAGAATTTGAGAAGCTAAAGAAAAGTGAATTGCTAAGCAATGAGTCCAACACTCTGCACACAACTTCCCCCTGGGGTATTTCCTGACTCTTAAGCTATTTATGCATGGAGTAAGAGCCTGGAAACCAGCCAAACAGCAGCTTAGGTAGGCTCATGGTGCTGGAGACTTCAGGTTCTAATAATGAGGAGTTGCTGTGAGACCCTACAGAATCAGAACATCTCAAACCCTGATTTGGTCAGGGATTGGTAGTTTCTACTCTATTTTCCTGCCAAAGTAAATCACATTGTGAGGAAGATAATTATATCCAGTACCTTAACAATTTTTCGACCAAAATGTTCGGTATTTAATCCAAAATTACTATGCCTCCTAGAAAATAGGACTAAAATGACTAGCTGTCTTATATTGTCAAAGAGATGATAAGGTAGTAAAGTAATGCTGATAAAGGACACAATATAATTGCTAGTTAACAACTAAAAAGAATTGTAAAAGAATGTAGATTCATATACTAAGAAAATAAAATGAAATAAATATAAAAATAATTAATTTAAAGGAAATCAAGAAATGCAGGAAGAGAGAATAAATAGAATATTAATATATGGTACATTTAAATTCTGATACATCAATACTTACATGAAAGATATTAAAAAGATGGAGAAAGATATACCATACAGACATCAACCAGAAGACAGCTGGTACGATTATTCTATCATCAGACAAAGTAGACTTTAAGGCGAGATGAATTACTAGATAGACGGTTTGATGTTGATAAGCTATTGTCTATATCTATAAAGAAGATAGTTTGTTTGTGGCGATACAGATACCAAAGAAGGCTTTAGAGCAAGAGTGATAAAGAAACTTAAAGAGAAATATTTCAAAATGGTAAAAAGTCACTTCAATAAGAATATAAAACAATTTAAAATTTGTGTGTACCTAAAAGCATAACCTCAAAATATATAAAGCAAATACTGAGAGAATACAAGGAGAAAAAGAAATATCCACAATCACATGGCTGGAGATTTTAACACCCTCTTTCAGGAACTCATAGAACAAGCCGACAAAATATCAGTAGTAAATCCTCTTCATGACGTATTACACTTTTTCTAAATTGCTGATTTTGATTTGTGAAATAATTTGTTTGACATTTTTTTTCATCCAGGCTAATGAGAGAATTTGATCTATAGTTTTCTTGTATTGCTTTTGTCAGATGTTGATATTAAGGGTATGCTGACCTGATAAAATGACTTGGGAACTATTTTTTGGCAGTGTTCCTGTAAGACTGGTACTGTTGCTTCCTTAAATGTTTGGAAGATGCTTCAGTGAAGTAATCTGAATTAGAGTTTTCTTGTAGATAGGTTTTTTAAAATTATAGATTCAATTTATTTAAAAGATAGAACAGTATTAAAATAGTCCATTTCTTTTTGCATCAGCTTTGCAAAGTTGACTTTTTAAAAAATGTGTCCATTTTATCTGAACTTTCAAATTTATTAGCATAACATCATTTATATATCATATTTCATTCTATTTAATGTCTGTAGAATGTGTTGTGATGTTCCTCCTTTAATTCCTGGTATTGAACCTTTTTCTTGATCAGTATTTTTATTCATTTATCAATTTTATTAGACTTTTAAAATTATAAATGTTTACATATATTTGTTAGCTATTTCATTGATTTCAAATTTTATGTTTATTATTTCTTTCTATCTAATTAGGTTAATTTGCTGTGTTTTTTTATCTTCTTAAAAGAGATGCTTAGATTGTTGATTTTTCAGACCTTTTTCCCTTCTAACAGATACATTTAAAACTATAAAATTTCCCCCAAGCACAATTTTAAGATGGTATGCTTTCATTATCATGTACTTTAAATTATTTTCTAATTTTCATGTGGCTTCTTGAATGACCCATGGATTATTTAAGGCTACATTGATTAATGCCCAATTTTGGGAAAATATTTTAGTCACCATTATACTAATTTCTAGCTTGATTACAATGACTAGAGATCATTTCTGTACGATTTTAAATCTTTGAAATTTGTTGAGACTTGCCGTATGGGAAAATATAAATGTTTCACACATACTTGAAAAGAAAGTATATTCTGCCATTGTGAATATAGTATCTTATATATGTTAATTAGGTAAAGGGTCTTATTTATAATATTCAATGTACATTTGTATGTATTGACCATGGGGGTAATACTATGACTGCTTGTTTTTTAACTTTTAATAAAATTGTGCATTTATTTTAAGTACTTTTTCTATATATTTCACAAAACTATGTTTTAAAGAATTAGAAATAACATTACAGTGTATATTGTAGACAGTAGGAATTCTATCAGAAACACAAATGTGTCCCCTGAAAAGTCAGATGTTGCCAATGCAATAGTATTAAGAGGGGGCCTTTAAGAGCTGAACTGGCCATGAGGACTCCTCCCTCATAAAAGAAGTTAAGGCTCTTTTCAAAGAGGTTTGTCCTCTTGCCGTTCTGCCTTCTGCAATATGCGATTGCAGCAAGAAAGCCCTCAACAGACACCAGATGTTATTGCCTTAATCTTGGACTTTTCAGTCTATAGAACTGTGAGAAATAAATTTCTATTCTGCATAAATTATTTAGTCTCTGGTATTTTGTTATAGCAGCACAAACAGACTAAGACAATAAATATAACTTCTGATTTCTGAGAATTAAATCAGCTGACCCAGATGTATTAAATGAACATGATTTCCCTCAATCTCCTAAATTTAAATTATGCTTGGATCTTTTTATATGGCAATGTCATTTTCTGAATATCATCAAAGAACTCTTAGTTTTGGTAAAGTGATTATTCAGTACTTATAATCAATCATTATCATCTTTTCAGAAGGTGAATGCTAGATTTATTATTTATCATTTAAGTATTTGCACTGTGAAATTAAAAAAAGGAATATTTCACAAATTGAATCCTGTAAGATGATAATATTTCTTTTTTTGCCCTCAAATTGGTATGAGCTGATCAACACTTATGTACACATATAGTAGTAACATTCACTGGATGTCAGGAAGATGGGAGAGGGGAGAAGGAGATGGGTGTATTCACACCTAATGGGTGCGGTGCACACCATCTGGGGGATGGACACGCTTGAAGCTCTGACTTGGGCTGGGCAAAGGCAATATATGTAACCTAAACATTTGTACCCCTATAATATGCTGAAATAAAAAATAAATAAATAAATAAATAAGAAATTGAAAGCAACATTACTAAGAATTAATATTTCATATTTGATTACTTAAAGTGAAATAGGCATAACTGAAACTTCAGTATCATTGGCTATAAACTGACTTAGTAGATAAACTGGAAATATATACTCTATCATTCATTACTGCTAAATTGAAAGAGGCTGCATAGTAATGGACATGTTTAATTTAAAGCATTATTCTATATTAATATATCATATTTAGTGGATTTCCTTTCCCTTGAGGAAAAACATTTTTAACATTCATGTGTGGTTATCAGGGCATTGGTCAATATTCGGAAAAGGCATTGTAAACAAGAAATTCAAGTTCAAAACCATATCCTTTATGCATTTGAAACAAATGTCATTTACTTACATTGCTAACTTATTGTTTTGTTTTTAGAAAATAACTGTGACTGTAAGTATCAAAAAATCGTTTCCCAATTCACAGTATGTTAGACTTCCACAGTTCTTCATTTCCACCCAGTGAGCAAAATACCTCCATGTGAAAATAACTAGAATCAATCAAATTTCTATTTAAAAATTGAACATTTGGAAAGGAAGCAAAAATATAATAAATGAATATCCTAATCGTTCTTCACCACCACCCAACATCTAGTTGCATGCCAAGAGAATCGATGAGCAGGAATCTGGGAGTTGGCACTCTAAACACATTTGAAATACAGAAGAATGGAACTTTTGTAATTCAGGGTTTGCCGGTGTTTGAGGTTCTGGGTAGCTTTGTCCCCCAAGGCTACACATTGGCAGAATTTATGCATTCTCAACAGTTGTTTCTCGGTGGCTAGACAGACCACACATTGACAGCTGCTGTTTCATCCTTTGCCAATGTCCAGTGGGGGGAGACTTTATTACAGTAACACTTCCCTTCTACTGAATTGCTTATATTCTTTTTCAGACTGTTTGGTATCCTGTCCAATGTGCTTCTACAACACCAGATATCTACTACTTTTAAGAACGCGTTCTATATTCATATGTTTACACCCTAGCCTTTCATACTAGACAGATTAAAGGCAATTATTACCAACTTTATTTCAAGGTAGAGAAATTGAGACCCAGAGAGTTAAATAATTTACAGTGGGGCATGCAAAGAGTAGTTAGGCCATGTGACTAAAACATTTGAACCTTGAGCTCTCTGACCTGTACCTTTCTCCCTGGATTACACTGCTTGCCTGATGAGTGAGTCAGCAATTTATTGTTTCTTTTTCCTGCAATGACCATAACTTATTTTCTTCCTCATCATATACCTTCAGATGGAGATTGGTGAAAATTAATGCCATCATTTAAGATCTAAAGGATGCAGAGGGTGGTGGTCCCTAACTCATCTCTGTGAAATTAGCTAGGCTGCCTCCTGCAGAAGTGGATGGGTCCTAGAGAATGATAGCAGTATAGACCATCGCAAGCTCCAACAGTAATCACCCTGTTCACAGCTGCTGTGCTGGATGTGGTGTCATTGCTAGAGCAGATTTATAAAGCTTCGTGTTCTCACGGTATGCAACCATTGATTTGATGAATACATTCATTTATATTCTGGTCAGATAAGAGGATCAGAAACAGTTTGCATTTACGAAACTGGCACGAACATATTCATTTATGCTTTTGCTGCAGGGCTATGTTAACTCTCCTTCCCTTCATAATATAGTCTTAAGAGATTAAGACTGTCTGAGTCTCTCAGAACATTACATCGATCTAATATATCAATAACGTCATGCTGATTCGACATGAGGAACAAGAGGTGGCTAGCATGCGGGAAGCCTTAGTAAGACATATGTGCTCATGGTAGTAGAAGACAAGACACTATGAAGATTCAGGGACCTGCCATTTCAATAAATGTTTAAGGGCCCAGAGATAAAGGGTGTGCTAGGATATTTCCTCTAAAATTCGAGACAAACTGGTGCTACTTGCAAGTCCTACTATAAAGAAAGAAATACTTTCGGCTTAGGGTTTTGAGGGAACACATTCCATATCTAGGCATATGGTTCTGGCTCAGAAAATGCTGCAGGCCCTGAACGGAGCCAGGATCAGGAAAGAGCTCAGAGGCAGGTCCAGGCAGTGGTGTGTAAACAGCCTCACCCCATAGGCCATACAACCTGGCAGATTCTGTGGTGGAGGATTCAGGGGTAGGAAAAAAAAAAATGCAGGGCAGAGTTTTTAGCAAGTCCTCATGGAAGAATCACAATACAGACCAGAGATTTAGATGGGCACGTGACTGCCTCAAGACTACTTTTCCCAACCTCCTTGAAGCCTTGTGTAAATATCTGACTAAGTTCTGGCCAATGGGATATGAATGGAAATGATGTGTGCTGCTCCTGCTTGTGCCCCTGAAAAGGAATGTGTGTTTTCTAAACTCCTTTCTCCCTTCTCACGGGTAACCAAGGTAGCCTTAACATTCCCCTCAGATTAACTAAATTTCAGACAGGCTTCTTCCTGATTATAGGCTCTTGATCTTTCTTTTCTTAGAGCACTTGCTTTAGAAAACTTGCAATTGTAAATTCTTTCTCTGACACTTTAAAATTTAACTCTTTCCCCAGACTCTTGCCAGATTTGCAAGCCAGGAATGTCTTTCTCAAAAATCTGGGAGCCACTCCTTAGACATGTTATCTTCAAGGGAGATATTGCCTCTATCTCCCAGTCTCTCTGGGAGGGTAGGAACCTAACTCCATAAGTGCCAATTAGCAAACACAGATGGCCTGGTCACATTGACCAATCTCCTCCCAAATGTCCTCCAGGACTTTTCTACTAGCTCATCCCAATGCTTAAAAACTCTCCTGACTTTTGTTTCAATGAAATTGAGTTCAATCTTTCTTTGTTATTGCAATAGTTTTGAATTTTTTTTTATTTCAGCATATTACAGGGGTACAAATGTTTAGATTACATATATTGCCTTTGCCCCACCGAGTCAGAGCTTCAAGCGTATCCATCCCCCAGACGGTGTGCACTGCACCCATTAAGGGTGAATATACCCATCCCCTCCTTGCCTCTTCCACCTGCCCAACACCCAATGAATGTTCCTACTATATGTGCACTTAAGTGTTGATCAGTTAATAACAATTTGATAATGAGTGCATGTGATGCTTGTTTTTCCATTATCGTGATACTTCACTTAGTAGAATGGGTTCCAGCTCTATCCAGGATAATATAAGAGGTGCTAGATCACCATTGTTTTTTGTGGCTGAGCAGAACTCTGTGGTATACATATACCACATTTTATTAATTCACTCATATGTTGATAGGCACTTGGGTTGTTTCCACATCTTTGCAATTGTGAATTGTGCTGCTATAAATATTCGAGTGCAGATGTCTTTTTTCTAGAATGTCTTTTTTTCCTTTTGGTAGATGCCCAGTAATGGGAATGCTGGAGCAAATGGTAGTTCTACTAGAAGCTCTTTGAGGTATCTCCATATTATTTTCCACAGAGGTTGCACTTGTTTGCAGTCCCACCAGCAGTGTATGAGTGTTCCTATCTCTCCGCATCCACACCAACATTTATTGTTTTGGGGCTTTTTGATAAAAGCCATTCTCACTGGAGATAAGTATTATCTCATTGTGGCTTTTATTTACATTTCCCTGATGATTGTTGGCAGGGAAATGCAATAGTTTTGAATAAAGTCTTTTTTGGCCATTTAACTCTGTTTTGTGCAATCGTTCTTTGACACAGGCCTCATAAGGAGAACTGGAGCAACTACTTTGGATGTTTTGGGAATTGCAGAGCTACCCTTCCAATGCTGGACCACCTACCTCTGGACCATGACACATGAAAAGAATAATCATCTATCTTATTTTAGCAGCTGAATTGTGTGTCTCTTTGCTGGAGCAACTTGGCTGGTCATAAGTAATATAAGGCCCATTTGACCAAGTTACTTTAAAGAGGAGAACAAAATGAAGTTTAAAAAAATAGGACATTTAACTTTGTTTTTTTCCTCTAAGTATAAATTATAGTATTGAAATTTGTTAAAAGTCACAACTGAGGAAAATGCAAAGGTACACACAGCATTCCACCACACAATATTTAAATAAATGAATGTGGCATGCATTTTAAATTGTAGACTAAAATAATATTTTTTAGAAACAGGAAAACAAAGAGATGAATAAATTTATAATATTTTAAGGTTCAGATTGGCCAAGTTATATGATGATTTATTTATTAGAAAAACACTGCAGACAACATACCTTAAAGTCTATTTCTATTTACTCAACAAATATTTAAGAAATATTCACAAAATGTAAATATGAATATAAAAAGGAATATTTCTCTGTGTTCTTATGGTCCTGTATATTTATTTTCTGATTTTCTACTAAACTTTTGGTCATGTCCATATTACACTTTTGTTGAGATAATGCTAATTTCTGTCTTTCACTGAAGCTTTCTTCTTTCCTTTCTCTCTGTCCCTTTGTAACTATTCTTTTGTTTATTAACTAAAAAACTTTTGAACACTTACATTGTGCTAATGAGACCCTCCATAGGAGTTGGACAATAAAAATGTGCAAATCAAATAAACAAAAAAATTTTAGTTTGTGACAAATCAGAGGTGGAGGGCGGGGAAGGAAATGCCAGGATGGCAGAGAGAGCTAGATCAGATAAGCTGGGTGGGGCATGACCACGTGGAAAACTGGAGAAAGAGGATGCCGGAGCCAGGGAAGTGCAAATACAAAGACCCCTAGAAAAGAAAGAGCTTAACTCCACAGGAGAGGAGGCTATCGAAGCTGAATTATGGAGAGCAAAAGAAGAGAGCGGGATGAGATGAGGCAGGAATAGACTAGGCCCGATCAGGGACAGGATTTGTGACATAGTGAAGAAGTTGAAATTTTATTTTAAGCACAAAATAGATTTTTAAGGAGAGCAATAGTAGGATCAGATTTATATTTTTTAAAATATCAGTCTGGTTGTTGGTGGTGTCTGGATTACAAGAGAGCGACTGTCATACCTTTGACCATTGCGGTCACATGCCACTGGGGACAGGAGTGGAGATTCTGGAAAGTAATGACTTCCCCATTTGAGGTCTTGGAGTGAAATCTCTGGATACCAGAGTTCATTTGCATGTTGCAGTTTGATTGGTCAAAAAGGCTTCTCTTTGTATTCTGGTCAGACTCCCAGCCAGATGGCTTGTGGCTGAAACTGGAACAAAAAAAATCTACCCATCTATATACAGGATTTTTCTGCACCCCTGCTTGTTAGTAGGGCTGTAAGTTATCACTGATGAGGTGCAGGAGCCATAAAGCAGTTTTGTCCTTTGTCTAAGATGTGAGAGCTAAGATCAGAGAATCTCTGATGATGACATGGTTTTTTCTCTGGATCATCAAAAAGCCAGCAAGCACACAGAGCAAGGTCCCGTTAGCACTCTGATTTAAGTCTGCATAGTGCTTTTTATAGTGAGGCACTCATCTCTGAAGCAGGAATTTTTTAATATTTTGTTCTCAGAACTTCTCGACACTCCATATGAGTATCACCTTGAAGTTAAATGAGTTAGAATTAAATCACTGATAAACGAATTTATATGCAGCAGAAAATCCAAAGTAACTGTACTAATACTTGACAAATTATTATGTAGGAGATGAGAGCATATTTGAATAATTAATACATATAATTAACATACTTTAAGACTATTCTTGGTGTATTGGCATTATGGAAAAGGGATTTTAACTATCTGAAAAATTCGTATTGGAGAAACATCCTCCATGATTATTAAAACACAAAAGGGGCCAGGCATGGTGGCTCACACCTGCAATCCTAGCACTCTGGAGGCTGAGGCCAGAGGAACGCTTGAGGTCAGGAGTTCTAGACTAGCCTGAGCAAGATCGAGACCCCGTCTCTACGAAAAATAGAAAAATTAGCCAGGCGTGGTGGTGCATGCACACCTGTAGTCCCAGCTACTTGGGAGGCTGAGGCAGGAGAATCACTTGAGCCCAGGAGATTGAGCTTGCTATAACCTAGGGTGATACCACCGCACTCCAGCC
>NW_012147841.1:6839726-6841033 GCF_000956105.1 Propithecus coquereli
GGTTTGTTCAAAATAGGAATGTCATCAGGGAAACATTAATGCAGATGAAATGATTTTAGAGCTCCAAGTAATTAGGAGCTCTTGGCAAGAAGAAACTTTAAAGAAATAGAATCCAAATCTTTACCCATGATAATTTAATGTTGTACCTTTAATAAGTTCTCATTAATACTTATTATTTTTTGCTATACCTAAATTTTGGAAAAAATGCATGTAAATGAATTCTTTTTGTTCTGTGTGCCTGCATTTAAAATACTGATTGAGTTGGTTCCCTATTTTACAATGTTCTGCTTTAAAGCAACAGAGATAGAATACTGGTTATGTCTTTAAAAATGACAAGTGTACTGGAATTGCTGAGTGTTTGGCGTGGAAAGATAGTATACCTAATAACAAAATAGTTTGTTTGCTCAGAAAAATCCTTTAGAGTTTCTTACACATTGATATTATTGATTAGGTTTCTGAGGACTGACCAAATGGTGTGACCACATTTGGTTAAATGTAAATGCATCCCCTAGCAATAGAGAGTAACATTTTGCTTTATTGAAAAAATGAGAAATAAATAAATGCTTTGTTCATGTAGGAAGCAAAGGTATTGGTCTCCTAAAGTTTTGCTGAAAAATCACTGTCCTGAGACAGACTGATTAATAGGAAAAAAGACATACAAACTTATTTAACATGTGTAGATGGGAGCCTTCAGAATGAAGATTCAAAATCATAGTAGGAGTGTTATATTTTAATTGATATGTAGTGGAGACCCTTAATTTCTAGAAGGAAACAGTCCTGTCGTTAATATGGAAATTACACATTAACTTATTTATTCTAGATAGCAGATACTGTTCTTAAGTCATAGAGCAAATAAGAAGACAATATATGTGAGGAAGAAGGAAGAGGAGAGGAACAGAGGTGATGAGGAACTATATAGAATGGAATACAGAGAAACAGCACGTGCTATGAGTATGGGATTTTGAGAAAAGATGAGATACATAGCTTTCAATATTGAATTTGTTTTTAATTTGAATACTATTCTTTCCAAATATTAGAAAGCTGAGTTTCCAATAGGGTTACAATTTGCTCAACAAAATTTTATTGATCATTTGATATGTGCCTGGAATTCCTCAACTTGACAAGATTTAACTTAATCAGATCAATAATACAATAATGTAAGTTGTGAATGAAGGATGGGGAAAAGTAGAAACATCTTTGGTGCAGTCAGATGGGTGCTTCAGTTAGGAGACAATATATCATTCATGCATTTGAAAAATATTTTGTGTGTTGATCCTATGAAACTGTGGGCAACATTCTATACACTC
>NW_012147841.1:6841083-6844324 GCF_000956105.1 Propithecus coquereli
TTTTTTTTTTTAATTAAGAAAATGTAACTGAGAGAATGGTATTTTGATTCTACCTATAGATATTTTCAAAGGGGAGTAGCAAAGGGTAATTTTATACCCCACAGCACTACGTAGGAGGGCTGTGTGGACATCAATAATAGGTAGGGATGAGAAGGAAGAGATCAAGAGAGGAGGTCCAGAAATTTGGAAATGAAAGGGGAAAGGCATCTCTTGTCTAGGGGAAGAAACTCTGGCTTGGATGTCAGGAGACCTTGATTTTCATCCCAGGTTTATAAACAAAGCCATCATAACTACTCAGGTGAAACAGGTCCAAGGCGAATACAGCATGGTGGCTGGTAGTCTTGCTGTGATGTCAGCCTCCCAGGGTTTGATTTCTGGCCTTACTACACACCAGCTGCGGGTGCTCAGGCAAGTTACTTGTCATTTCCTCACTTATAAAATAGTGATAGCAATAGTACTAACAGCAAAAATTATAGTGATTATTAAATAATTTCGTGCATAGTACAGAAAGAGTTAACCATTATTATTTTCCAATCAATTGCCAAATCAAGAAGAGCTCTTGTCCATATCTCTGAACGTCTTCCTCTCCCATTTTATTTTTTTTCTCTTACCATGTCCAACCACAGTGCTTCTCAGAATTCACTTCAATATCAGGATTGAATCCATTGGTGCTGGATCCCATGTATCTAAGTTTCTAGAACTTGCCATTATTTGTGTTGTTCTAGTCAAGTTTTTATTTTTTTATTTTTAAAGACCTACTACTGTTAAACTTTCATTCAACAAACTTTTCTTGACTGATATTCAAGCAACTGAAAGTCTAGTAGTGATTATTGGTGGTGGTGACAATGAGAGTAAAAATATAAAATAAAAAAGGTTGGAATGGATGTGTGTGTGCAGAGAGCAAGGGGATCACAGCTCTTAGCTCTGCTGGGGTCAGGAGAAAGCTTCACGGCAGTGAGCTCGGTCTAGAAGAGGTTCTTCCAGCAACCAAAGAGTATCTAAGACAAGGGAAAGAGTCTGGGCAGAGGCATGAACATGCTCATGTAGTCTTTCCCCAGTCCCTTTCCTGTAGAATCTTTCCTAGTAGGAAATAGGGGGCTTTTCTTCTCCATTTCTCCAAAGCTCTCAGATTTATAGCAGCAAAATAAGGCTTTTACAAATATGCTGCAAAGTGAAAAGGTTGAAAAGATCAGTACAAGACTACTAGCCATTCTCAGGATCTCTCTACTCTGTAACTAAATAGACAAAGAAAATGACTCTTGTAAGACCGAAGGAACCTGGCCATCTGCATGGTCTGGAAAAGTCTTGACTGAGTTGTTTGGACAAGAGAAAAATTCACAGCTGGTGGATAAGAGTGCAGCCCACATCAATTTACATCCACTATTTTAAATGTTTAAAGAAAACTTTATTAAAAATATTAAAAGGATTTTTCCTCCAGTGCTAAGTTTATAATGTTTTAATGCATTCATTCCTAGCAATTTTTTTTTCTAGCCCTCTCCTCTTTTTATTAGAATATTCTCTGAATGGAAACTGTGTTTGCCAAAATGCACTTTCTCTGATGTACTTTCCAATTTTTGCAATCATACTTGATTCTCGGTTTTAGGTCAGGTTATCAAATAAATTAATTTATAATCAATCAGTTACCATATCAAGTTATTTTAAGTTATTACTTAATATTTTTACAGTCAAATAGTACATCAGTGCTTATAATGAAAAGCTAAAACCCTCTGATCCCTTCCCGATTCATACCTTCCCTAGAGTTTAAAACTTTTTAAAAATATGTTTCTTCCAGAGGATACCACCTATCTCTAAATAATAAACTCATTATTACTATATCAATAGCAGGCTTTGTCTCTGGACTCCCTGCTACCTCGGTTCCTACTTTATCACAGCAGGTTCGCGTAGACACCCGCAATCACTCCTCCCCCATCCTCCCGTGCACTTGCAGGGCCGTTTTCAGTTATCTTTGCAATTGTAAAAAGATATACTTCCCACCTTTATTTCTTGTTTTCCTTCAACTATAGATAACGTTATGGATTGAATTGTACCTCCGCAAAATTCTTATCTTTGAAGTCCTAATCCCTAATACCTCAGAATGTGATCTTATCCTCAGAAAGGATAAGATCTTTAGCACAGGTAACAAAGTTTCACGTGAGGTTATTAGTGTGGGCCCCAATCCAGTATGGCTGTGTCCTTATAAGAACGAGAAGTTTGGGCACAGTCACATACAGGAGAGTAGATGATGTGAAGACACAGGGAAAAAGGGGCCATTTACAAGCCATGAAGAGAAGCCTGGAATAGATCATTTTCTCACAGCCCTCCAAAGAAACTCATTCTTGATGTCGAACTTCTAGCGTCCAGAACTGTGAGACAATATATTCCTGTTATTTAAGCCACCTGGTCTGTGTGTGGTACTTTGCTATGGCAGCCCTAGGAAACTAATACAGACGATTTCTATTGATTTCAGTATTGTAAGAAGACAGTATAACAGCACTGCCCTGTTTGTTTCTCCTCCGCCTTTGCTATTTCCATATACTAAAGTTAACAATTCAGGCGGGATACATTTCTCAGTTTCAAAGTGTTCACCATCTTTCTCTTCTTTTTTCATCCCTCATTCACTGAACCAATACATAATTTCATTTCATTTATCTTTTCACCTAGAAGACCACATTGTCTTTGGAACTGCCCCCTCCTTTCTCAGCAGAGTGAGGGAGATTTGAGACAGCCTCTTTGCTTCCCTAGGGATTTCAGCCCCTAGTAAGTAGCCCTGCTAAGTAGCTTTTGCTAAGGAGCCAGGGGCTGACACAGTAAACTACTGACTTGACTGGCAGATGTTATGAGGCAAGTATTAGCCACTTGTAGCCTTTGTTTCCTCATTTACAGATCAGAATAATAATTGTTCCTACTGTCTTTGAGTATTAAGTTAACCAAAGCATGTACATTAGGTAGCACACTGTCTAGCACACTGCACGCCCTCAGGAAGAATTGATTATTATTGTTAATATTTTCATAACCATTGTTAATCTCCAGCAGAATTTGGTGGCATCCTGTTTCCTTTTCCTCAGTAAAATAACTTTCCAGAATGGGTCCAATGATATTCCAGCTCCAAATTCTGGAAATAATGAGCAAAAGGTTAAATATATTGGTAAGGTTTTTCTTCTAATAGGGATACTTCTTTTTCTGATTGAGGAATCCATTCTTATGCTGATACATAGTAATCATACTGCATTACTACAAATCA
>NW_012147841.1:6846137-6865600 GCF_000956105.1 Propithecus coquereli
CCAAATTCAACTGGATACAAAGTAGAAAAGATGGAATGTGAATTTTTTTTTTTTATTCTAAAGCTTGTTCTCTCTCTTATTCCTGGCTATCTCTGGCTCTGTGCTTAGGAAAGAAACATACTTTTTCTCAGAAAAATGTGACACGTTTTGATGCAAATTTTAGAATATATTTGAAGGTAGATTTAGATGTACAGAAGTGGGAAGACAAAACATATAGTTAAGTAGGGGAAAAAGCACACTGAAGGTCAAAATATACCCATTCATTAAATAATAAACCTCAAACCAAACACAAACTGTAGGAGCATGTAGGGAAGGGGCTTAAAGTTTATACACAAAACTGGTAACCAAGTTTGCCTCTCAGAAGGCAGTGGATTAAGAAGGGGAAAGGGAAATTTTTGCCCTGTACTATGTATAGTTTAAAATTTTTTTTTTACAAGAATGAATCTGTGTGTTACCTGTGTAATTGAAGTACACAAATAAACACGTAAATAAACTTGGTTTGTTTTACTTGCAATACCCATGTGATAAGGAGGGCAGTGTGGTTTCACTTGTGCAAAGGAGATTCTAGAGACAATTTACTTCCTCCTATGCAGAGGCGTATTTCCTCTGGAGGTTAATGGATAAAGTGATTAATCATCAAATAACAGATCTGATAGCAGCAGAGCATTTCATACCACCCAGGCTGTCTGAGATGGTACTGTTGATAAACTCAGGCTAAAGGTTCTCAGTCATCACAAGACCTTTACAGAGCAGGTGCCAGCTGTGAAATTAGTCACCCCAGTGGGTCAAGATTCTTGCCTTTAGACCTGGTGCTTACACCTTTCAGAGCAGTAATAACAATCAAAAGGCCTTTGTTTTTCCCACAAGCATAGATTTACCTTTCCCCAGGTTTGCCCAGCACTCCTTCTGACTGTTAGTTTTCAGATGTTTTTATATACCCCTTGAGACAACTGGTGTGCTGTTTCCATGGCTACTCTTTCTGAAGAGTTGTTTTGGCAACTGTACAACTTGCATGACTCAGAGGATTTTCAGATCTTCATTAGAACAGACCATCTTTGCAATGAGGCTGTGATTGCCAGTGAACTGTGTGTCGTCATATGTTCTAGGTCTGATACTTACTTTAATATTACTGCTTCCTTCTCAAAGCTTTTTCCAAAACGTTTACATTGGATCAGAAAACTTCTGCATGATTAATGAAGCAGAACCCATAATTTGAAAGGAAAAGCCATGACCCAGAGTCACTGAGTGTGCCCTGTGGTCAGAACACGAACTAAAACTCCCAGCTTCTGCCTCCTACTTCAATGTACTTTCCATCTATATTGTGGTACCCACATGTGAGTGGGTCTCTTTGGGTGGTCTCTGCTTACCTTGAGTCACCAACCACCACACCATCATAAAGACAAAACAAATGCACATTCACAACCCACCTACAGCAATGGATTTTTTTGTTTAAGATATAATAAGGAGATAGAGGGAAAAAATTCTCTTTAAAATCCATACCACAGAAACTTCCAGTTCCCCTTTAGACATCTTTCTTTTTCTCTCTAAAAGGTCCTCTCCAGTGCCAGCCTTCACATTTTTTCCTTTTCTGCTCCACATGATTTCTCGAAATTTTCTCTTTGTCTTAGGAAATTCAACTCTGTCTCACAGCTTGCATCTGTAACTCGGGGAAGTTTGCTGAACTGCCAGGCTTAGATCAGTATTCAGAAACCTGTCCCATTCAAGCATGCTCCTTGATAGTCTCTTTTATCTCCATACACACACTTTACTTCTATGTGATGGACAGAACAACATACCAGTGTTGAAAGAGAATCTCCACATACACATGATGATGCTGAGACCCATTGTATTGGCAGAGTAACTCATCATGCTCACTTGAAACAGAGATTTGACTTTATATCACCTTTTTATCATCAAGTGGTCTAGTGTTCTTGCATCTTTACCATTCTGAACATTATCAACCTGAATTTCATTGCCTTAGTTCTGCTATTCTACAGTAAATTAAACCACATTTGCTTAATGTGGTTAGGAACTAGGGTTCCACTATAATTGTGAATTAGGCTTAATTTGGAGGTGTACATAAAACCTTTTTCCTGCGACTGTTTTTGATAGAATTGATTAAGAGAACAGACAAACGCTATGGGTAATTTTAGTTAAGGATAGCCCTCCAGTGGGCAAGCTTACAAGAGTGTTTTGATAGCAATATCAATTGATGTCTGAAACCCATAGAGGAGGACCCTGAGTTTGGAAATTCACTATTTCCCCTTTTAGAGTCAGTAAGATTTCTAATCCTACAGCCCAAGACAAAAAGAAAGATAAGACACAGTTGGACTTGGGCACTGCCCCTTCTTGCTTAAAAAGATGATAGTGACGATGGCCGGGCGCGGTGGCTCACGCCTGTAATCCTAGCTCTCTGGGAGGCCGAGGCAGGCGGATTGTTTGAGCTCAGGAGTTCGAAACCAGCCTGAGCAAGAGCGAGACCCTGTCTCTACTAAAAATAGAAAGAAATTAATCGGACAACTAAAAATATAGAGAAAAAATTAGCCGGGCATGGTGGCGCATGCCAGTAGTCCCAGCTACTCGGGAGGCTGAGGCAGAAGCATTGCTTGAGCCCAGGAGTTTGAGGTTGCTGTGAGCTAGGCTGACGCCACGACACTCTAGCCGGGGCAACACAGTGAGACTCTGTCTCCAAAAAAAAAAAAAAAACAATAAAAAAAAAAAAAAGATGATAGTGATCTAGATTGGTAAGGTCC
Source organism: Propithecus coquereli (assembly GCF_000956105.1). Taxonomy (NCBI): domain Eukaryota; kingdom Metazoa; phylum Chordata; class Mammalia; order Primates; family Indriidae; genus Propithecus; species Propithecus coquereli. The sequence goes on from NW_012147841.1 coordinate 6,848,891, forward strand.
CTGGAGCAGTGAAGTTGTCTAATTTTGTAGCAGAGGATGTTGTAAGTTCAAATGGTTTCAGCAAGAGGCAGTGTGGAATGAGAATAGATTTTTTAATGGAGACTCATGAATCTCTGCTTCTAGGTCCTGGTCTTCTGATATTGGAAAGCCTGATAGAACATAGTTGAAGAAGGTGCTAACAGAGCCATTTTGCTAAGAGAACAGTGTGTTATTTTGTTGCAGCTCCATCATCCAGATACCGTGGTACAGAAAATTTTATTGATGCTTTACCAGAACTGACCTAACTGGTAATAGATGTGACATTAAGGACATAAATAATACTATCTGCTGTTTATAAAGAGGCATTGTGATTGATGTCTCATTTAATTTCATACCTTGCCTGCAAAGTAGGTATTGTTGCTCTCATTTCACGGAAGAGAAACTGAGATGAAAGGACTTCCCCAAGATCACACAGCTACTAGGTGGCAGAGGCAGGACTGGCACTCAAGTCTGCCAGATTTCATAGATGGAGGTATTCAGCTACATATTACACTACTTCTCCACTATGAGGTCCCAGACTGCTTCAATCCTCCTTCAATTTATACATAATAAAATTCTGTCGTTGAATACTTGTTTTAATGTGCTGGGAAGGAATGTGGTTCCAGGCAGTTTGTTGAATATTATCTCTGGATTTTTCATGGAGACACCAGACTCAAGAAAACCTGGGCATGATTGATTATCTTTGAATTCAAAACATTCTTCGTACTCTTGTACAAGATAAAATAGTAAACAAGGAAATGGTCTACGTTTTTCTACCTTCCCATTCACTGACAATATCTGGGAAATACATACACAATTAAGTTGAAACCATTCAGTAAAGGAGAAAAAGAAAGCAAGTTGGATAATATACCAGCTAGACATTTAGCATCTAATTTGCATTTCCAGCAGGTAACTTACCAAAACCTTTTAGGGAATGCTGATTTCTTGTAACGTGTATTCATTTGTGTGTGTGTGTGTATGTATTCCATGTATGTCCATATGTCCATGTCCAAATATATTTTGAAAACTTGCATACTATAGTTCTGACTTTAAAATACATAACAAAAGTGCCAACACTGTCGAAGAAAAAAACGTCTTTAACTTTAATTTAGGATATCCCAAACTTACGTGAGCCCAGAGCTCATCTTTCATCCTTTATCTCCTGTGGCTACTCTATAGAACACATTTTGGCCCTAAAAAAGAGCCAGCTGAGTGTGTCATGTCCTAGAGCTTTACAGATCACTCTGGCCATGAAACCTTATAAGATGACTCATTTAGCTTTGAAAGCTTGTCATTTTGTTTTGAAATAAATGATTATAATTACCATTTTCTGTCAGTTGTCTCCCAACCACAATTTAGCCACTTGATGAATGCTCACATTTATATACTTTCTAAAACATCTAGAATGACTAAAAATGACAGCAGGGAGAAGGGGCATGGGTCTGGATGTCAGGAGACCAGAAGGCCAGGCCTAGTGTAATGTGTAACATTGGGAAGGGTCTCTGTGCATCACCAACATTGAGGAGGTGAAAACAATTTTACCTCCTCAAATCTATGATCCTATAATACTGTCTTCCTCAATATCCCAAAACAAGGATATGAAATATACAGTAGTCTCAGAATTTAGTAATGGAGTTTCCTGAGGCATTAGGGTATTTGGAGATTACATCAACAGGAAGATTAAAGGATATTAAAAGGGTAACTACCAGAGTTACCCTCACAAATAGATCTAAGGAAACATTTGCAATTTCCTGAAGAGATGAAAGGATTCCAAAGGGAAGGATGTTTCTGGCCAGTTTCCCAGTGAAATACAACGAATGGGAATTTAGTGCAGATAACAGCTCTGCTATAACAACACTAGCTTTAACAAATAAATTCTAAAACGTCAGTGGCTCACACAATAAAAGATTTTTTCTTGTTCATATAACAGCCCAATGCAGATATTCCTAGTCAGCAGGTAACTTTTATCCTGATGGTGATTCAAAGACCAAGAGTTTTTTCATCTCGTATTTTGGAGTTCTTTGCAGCTAGCCCCAGAAAGGGACCTATTTAAATTTTAGCCTTGGTTCAGAAGCAAACCAAATTTAGTTGCATGATTTTACTAGATACCAGGGGCTGGAAAATGGTACTCCTGGCTAGGCAGCAATTTACAGCAAAATCTCTACACTACAGAAGAGGGAAGCACGTTTTGTGCTGGACAGCTAACTTTTTTCCCATGGATAATAATAGTATGTATTAGTTTCCCATTGCAGCTATGAGAAGTTACCACAAACTTAGTGGCTTAAAACAACACAGATTTATTATCTTACAGCTCTCCAACCCAGAAGTCTGAAATGGATCTCACTGGGCTAAAATTACAGTGCCAGCAGGGTTGTGTTTCTTTTTGGAAGCTCTAGGGCAGAAGCCATTTTCTCACCTTTTCTAGAATCTAGAGGCTGCAGACATTCCCTGTTTTGTGGCAGGCCAACTCTGCTTTCACTGCCATCTCTCTGGTTGTCTCTCTTCCTCCTCCTTTTTTCCCTTTATAAAAACCCTTGTTATTACATTGGGCACACCTGGAAAATCCAAGATAACCCCCAAGATAATCTGCAAGTTAGCTTATTAGCAACCTTAATTCTATCTGCAACCTTAACCTCCCTTTGCCTTCATAGTCACAGTTTCCAATGATCAGGACATAGATATTTTGAGGAGGCCATTATTTCACCTACCTTATAGTAACAAAAAGATTAATCACAATGACATTAAATATCATCTGTGTACAAAAACGATTATTAGAATAACTCATTTAATCTTTAAATGGCCCAATAAAGTAGGTATTTTTATTACCATTTTACAAATGAGAAAATTGAAGAGAGAGATATTCAACAACAACCATGTGCTTAAAGTCACAGTTCCAACGAAGGGAGAAAATAGGGTTCAAATCCAGTTCTGACTGACTCTACAACTCCTGCTTTGCCCCAGACTTCTACCCTTTCCGCATCAGATCTTTCATCCCTTATTTTTCTGCAGATGTCCTTGCCTCTTGCCTTTTAGATAAGAGTAAGACATAACTCTCTACTTTTAAAATATTTTTACATTTTTAAATGGTTGAAAAGAAATTAAGAAAAGTAATATTTTTCAAAAAGTGAAAATTATATGAAATCCAAATTTTAGTGTCTCTAAATAAAGTTTCATTGTGATGCAATGTGTTCATCTGTTTACATGTTGTCTAGGGCTTTCTAAGTATATCCTCCACTCACAAAGGAAAAAGATTCCATTGCCTCCAAAGGTAAGTAACTAAAGCCGAAGTTCTGTTACTAGTTTCCTCAGGTTCCCCCAGAAGAGCCTTAGGGTAGTTAGAGGACAGATCAATGTTACTTCTTAAAGTAGAGCACAGGTCTGTTTGGGAACTATGGGACTGCTGGGCCCAGACAAAGCACATGCCTAGGGCTGGAGAGGGCTGGATGCCTCTGACCTTGATTTCTTCAGTACAACAAGTACACTGAGAACCAGAGACAGAGAATTTGGAACAGCAAGAACACCTAAACATGATAAAAAGTCATCCTTCTATTTTACAAATGATAAAACTGAGGCCCCAGGGAAACACATAGCTGGTCTCAGGTGGCCCAGAGTTACTGATAGGGATGACCTGGCACCCAGGCTGTGGGATTCTCAGCTTGGGCTCTTTTCTCCACAACCACTGGCCAAATCCAGACCACTGCCTATTTTTGTATCGCTTGTGAAATAAAAATTGTTTTTACATTTTTAAATGGTTGAAAGCAATTTTTTAAGTATAATGTTTCATGAAAAGTGAAAATTATATAAAATTCACATTTCAGTGTTTGTAAATAAGTTTTACCAGAAAACGGCATACTCATTTGTTTGCATGTTGTCTACGGGTGCTTTCTCACCACAATAGCAAACTTAAGTAGTTGCAACAGAGAGTGTTAATGCCCATAAGCCAGTCCTTCATAGAAAGCATGCTTTACACCATACTGACATTATCCACCCTCACCATCAGTGGTACAGCCCCGCCTGGCCACAGTGGGCTCAGAGGGGGGCGTTATTGTGGGAGAGATGAATATTTCACTCACATACCCTGTCCTATGTGTATTCGGGCAGGTTAAATTTTTTGAAAATGTAAATAATATTAAATATCATCACTGTAACCTTCTGGTCTGTGAATAAGGAATCATCCAGACTTTATCCTTACAGAGAACTGTCTATTATGGCCAAGTACTGCATGAGGGATCCTTTATTCCTAATCTCATTTACCCTTCACAACAATTTTGAGCAATGTTATCATAGCCATTGTATTAGCGTTCTCCAGAGAAATAGAACCAATAGGAGATACATATATACATATATATATATGTGTGTGTGTGTGTGTGTGTGTGTGGGTGTGTGTGTGTGGGTGTGTATGTGTATATACACACACTCACATATGATTTATTATAAGGAATTGGCTCACGTGGTTATAGAGGGTGTTTAGTCCAAAACCCATAGAGCCGATGTCCTAGTTCAGGTCTAAAAGCCTAAAGCTGCTGTAGAACCAGGAGGAGCCAATGTTTCAGTTCTAAGGAATCAGGCAGGAGAATTCTCTCTTACTCAGATTTTTGTTCTGTTCGAGTCTTCAGCTGATGGGTGGGGCCCATTCACATTGTGCAGGGCACTCTGCTTTCCTCCGTCTACTGATTTGAATGTTAATCCCATCCAAACACGCCCCCGGAGAAACACCCAGAATAGTGCTTGTCTAAATATCTGGGCACCTCAGTCCCCATCAAGTTGAAGAATTGACCATCACAATCGTTTTATAGATAAAGCAACTGTGGCACAGAGAATTTACCCTATTTGCTTTGGATCCCAATCAAATGATTGGAATCTGGTTTTTTCCTTAAAAGAGAGGTCATGATCTTTTTCTCTCTACAGTGGCAATCCCCTGAACACCAGAATAAAAAACAGTGAACAAAAGTGTTGAAATTACATTTTTCATTGTTTCTACCTGTGGCTGTAAAAGAAAGGTTAACTAAATAGGCAGGATTTTGATCCCAGTTACCATTTTACAGTTTACAGAACTCTCTTGTATGAGTATCTTTTAAAACTAAGTGAGTACTCACACATCACAGTGTGAAATAATACCAGAGCAAGTTAAAACTCTACTTCTCCATCCCCACCCCCAAATAGATCAAGGAGGGAAGGCAGTACACTCTCTAATGGATGAAGAGAAGGAGAATTCTTCAGAACTGCAAATTAAAACTGAAGTGCGTTGCCAATTGACTCCCAATCGATTATTCCAAGTGTTTGTGCTGCAGCGAATGTGATTTCTCCCAGGGACTCTGAAGAGCGGTGCTTAATTATTCATCATGAAATTTAATTTCAGAGCTTGTAATCATGTAACTGTTTAAAACAGAATTTGTCACTGAAACATGTTGAGAAGAAATAGAGGATTATTTAACATCTACTCATCTCACTTCGAGATCAGTTTAAAATTGGATGCATTTCGTGATTTCACCACGGCAATCACATAAGACACACGCAAGCTAAATTCCTACATGTTTTCTGCTAATTTGATTGATTTAGGTCATTTTGTATCATGAATTGGAAAGGATATTACAGATTAGGGGTATAGATATAAGCTTTTTCTTTTCCTCCCAAAGGTCCAGCTTCACAGAAATACAATTAACTTACTCTGAGCCATCCCTTGAGAAGCTTAGAAAAATATTAGCTGACGAATTAAGTCTAAAGTAATAGGTGGGGAAACACATAATACTGTTTTTCTTAAACGTAAGAATGAAGCAGTTCAAATTAGTTTTAATCTTAGTTAAACAGAAGCAAAAAGATACTTTCGAACTTGACAATATCAAATACTGAGAAATACTTCCATCAGAAAACTTCAGTCTTGGATTTGAATATAATCAGTTATGGGTGAGACATCCTATATAGATGTCTTGCAATGCCCTGCCTGGACATAGGTGACCAGACAACACCATTCCACATAGTGTTAATGGAAAGGAAGTTTAGTGAAGCTGAAGTAGAGGCATTTTATATTGCTACTTGAAATATAAATAAAATGACAGCATTGTCTGACAGGAGTAATGAAACCACTGCCATTTAATAAACTGGCAATTGTCTAATGACCAACTGTAAAAATTTTAAACAATCTACTTTTAGGAAATGTTGTGATATTCCATTATCTAAAGTCTTATGGTTCAATGAACAACATAGTTTTTGCAAATAAAAAGCATAAACATTTTGCCCTCTTGGATATTCTTTAATCCATTTTCTACATAGCAAAAAAATCTGAATTTAAAGAACAAGTCAATTTACATTTCAGTTTAAATCAGATCAACAATATTTTACATGGCCTACGATGCCCTGAGTTATCTGCAATCCTGTCAACCTCTTCATCCTCATCTCAGACTACTCTGCCCTCACCTTAATGACCTCCCTTTAATGCTTCAAAGCTACCATGATTTTCTTTTATTCCCATCTTTAAGCCTTTCCATACACTGTTCGCAGAACCTGAAAAGTCCCATCTCCTCTTCCTGTGGCTGGCTCCTCTCCTCTGGGTAACTTTAGACAGTTTATCTAATTTGAACTCGTCCCTTCCTCCAGTTTTCTTCATCACTGCATCTTGTCTGTCATAGCACTTATAACTATTTATAAATTACACGTACATGTGTTTGATAAGTCTTATAGCATCTTTTATCTTAATTAGACTGTAAGTTCCATAAATATTTTGGCATTGAATTCTATTTGTCAATGCCTACCCTGTGCCTGATAAACAAGAGATGTACAATGAAGATTTAAGAAATGAATAAGCTCAGATATCTCTATCTTCATGCCGTTCCCTTCACACACATGTATGGGTCATCGGCCAAATTTTTTGTGTTTAGAAAATAGTTCTAACACTAGTAATCATATTCTGTATGACATATGAAAGGTAATATAATTAAATGGTTCTCCAAAGTTTATTAACCCCAATTCATAGGTGTTCCACTTTATTCTAATAGTTCAGTGAAATATACGAGTTTTAAGATACAACCTCTACTAACAAAAAGCTTATAATTTTGTGGAAGTAGCACCCTATACATGTACAGGTCTGGTAATCAGACTAGTTAAGATAATTAAATCAGGTGGTAAAATAGGGAGGAAACTAAAAATAACGATCAAAGAATTTCAAAGAACTGAAGAAGATTGGACATTAATTTTGTTAAGGATAGGAAAAGATTGGGCTAGTCTGAGAAAGATATTTTAAATGGAGATAGAACATGAAGAATGATAAAAAAAGAAAAGAATAACATATCATGTAGTAAAAAGGAGCACAATCATTCCAGAGTAGAGAATGAATATCTGTTGGGAGGTGGCTTGGGTGGTATTGAGTAGATAGTGTAGCCTCACAGAGGAATACTAATGCCAGACTTGAGTTGTGTCAAGGTGAGTTTTTGGTCAACAAGTTGTCATTGTAGATGCAAGAAATAGAGAAGGCATAATAAAATTGGAATTCTAGAAGACATCTAGCAGGGCACATTAGAAGATAAACATGTTATTTGTAACTAGACAAATAAATAGTTAATTGAAGCAATGCCTAAAGGAAGGCAATGAAGATGAAGAAAAAGAAACTAAAAATAATGTCAGGTTGTCAGTAATTCCTTTCACTTGAAGAAAAGGTTTTTATCATGTTGGAACAAATGACCTAGAAATTTTGGAAGATTTACAAATTGAAGTTGTAATATTTCTTAACCATGAGAACAAACTTAAGTAATAAAAAGTAAGTTTAAAGGAAAGTTGATTTCATTTGAACAACCAATGGCATATTGATGACATTTGACAGGCATTCCTCAGGCATTTGCCACTGAGGATATTAGTTAGAAGGCACACGTAGTCAACTGACATTGAAAATAAAAGAAATGAGCAAGGAGTTTGTATTAAAATTCTCTTGACCCAGAATGCTTTAAGCTTTATCTTATGGAATGGGCTAAAAAAAAGTTAGCCTGTGTATAATAGAAGCTTTCTTAGCTTGACATTATTCTTGAAAGTCAACTCATATCTCTTTAATTTATAGCAAATTCCAAAAGTCTTTGGTATAAATTAAAGCTAAGCATGTAGGTCTTTTTTATGGTGACAAGCTATGAGGGAACATAGTGCTCTTTTGAAAAATTAGAGCAGGACTCTTTGAACCTTTTATCCAGATCCCCCAGTCTTACCTGATTTTATAAGTTTTGATTCTATTTCAATCTTTTAGTATGTAAAAGTTTCTTGAAGATTTTTAGAAGGTCATCTTCAAGAAAAATTACTCTTGGGGCTTAGAACAAAAAGTCTGCTGCGTCATTTAAAAATATCATAAAAATTCATAGAAAAAAACAGAAACACAGAAAGTGGTATTGGCTCTGTTCAGCTAAACTTCTTTTATTCCCCATGCATTATAGACATGTAGAAGTCTGCTCTCTACAAAAAAACCACAGTATCAGTAAACAGCATATTAGTACACTCCTTTCAAAGGTAATACAACACTTTTTTATAAAATGTGTTGGATTTCCCCTCATTATAAAGGCAATTCCATTCCTTCAAAGAACATTTGGAATAAAGAAAAACATAATAAAGAAGAAAAAAATTACTTGTGATCCCATCACCTAACTTAGCCACTTGGCTTGGCTCTCTAGCTGGGTCTACATATAAATTGGAATCACACTGCATATTCTACTTTGTAACTTGATTTTTACATTTGATAATATATGAGAAATATTTGCCATGTTTTTATACTTCTCAAACAGTTTTAATGGCTACCTACTGCATCTTGTATGGTTGAACCACACTTTATTTTACTAATCATCTGTTGTTAGATGCTTTATGATATTTCTTTATTATAAATAATACTGCAATTAACATCCTTGTATAAAAAAGTGTTTATTTCTCTTTTTTTTTTTTAAGGTGAATTTGTAGGATTGGGATTGTCATGTCAAAGAGCATTTACATTTTATTGACTTTTAGTATATTTTGCCAAATTGCCTTTCTAATATCCATAAAATAAAATTTCATTTCAGGTTAACTTATTATCTATAGCCATTCATTTGTGACTATGACACATGGCACTGGACTTTTCATCCGTTTTGTAATTTTGTCCTTTGAGGGGGTCTTCAGTGGAAATTATCTCCTGCTGGGTCCTGCATACATTCTGGGATGTGAATGTATCCTATAGTTCAGTTTCCTAGATGTCTCTTCTGGGAAGAGCCAGTGGGATAATGATGCAATATGAAATTTAAAAGGCAGTCTAGGGCCATATCATCCAGGGATGGTGGGTCATATTTAAGAATTGAGCAGGCACTGAAGAATTAGTCTATGAATAAAATTATCCAGCTACAATCTTTTCTCCTCAAATTCCAGTTTCTCCTTCCTTTTGTTTTGTAGGATCTTTTCATGGTTTTGGTTGGTTTGTGTTTTCTGTTTAGTCATCATCAAATGAGGAAAAAAAGAAATTAAGTGCTTATAGCTCTGTCTTTTCCCCCCTTATTTTCCTACTGAACGTCCTCATCAGATACGCAAATGGCCTGATGAAATTTGTAGCCCCACATATGCTACATGAACCTGAAAATATATAGGAAGATGTTTTTTCTTTCTTGGTTAATTAATGCAATGTTGATATCAGTCAGAAAATTGAGAAAACTATTCCCCTGCTATGGGGATGCTACTTTCCTAAACAACCAGAGAACAGTCTCCTCCTACACTAAGAGACTGAAAATACTGGAAAAACATCAGGACAGAAAGTTGGGGTGAAGTAGAATTAGTAATGTAGGAGTAGGGCAGAGACAGGTGGTCACTTGTAACATTTATTATTTGATGAAGTTTCTCAGATATTCTGTTTAGAATGTCAGAGAGCTAATCAAAGATCCCACATGTTAAGCATGAACTTCTTTAGATGAAATCCCGCTAAAAACTGGCATTTAAGTTAGAATTTACACTCAAGTTATACTCTTTGCTGAATTCAAGTATGCAAAGCCAAAGAAATTAACCCCAGGGATCTGAAAGAGCCTCAGAGATATAGCTATTTCACAGAATCATTCCTAGCGACCTCTGAGAAATCATAAATATTAGATTTCAAAGAGCGGAAGGTGAAGGCAGACACGTGCCCTCATACAAAGGACGATTTTTAGATGTAAGTACCTTAAATCTGCATGGTTCTCTGAGAACAAGTAAACAGTATTCACCTAAATTTATGGTTAATAATGTTATTAGGGTTATAAATTATTAACTTTCCCCATACAGAGCTTACCTTGATTTTAAACATAATTTCTTACAACAGCAGTCCCCAACCTTTTTGGCACCAGGGACCAGTTTTATGGAAGACAATTTTTCTATGGACTAGGGAGGGTGATGGTTTCAGAATGATTCAAGCACATTACATTTATTGTGCAGCTAAACCTCTCTGCTAATGATAATCTGTATTTCCAGCCACTCCCCAGCACTAGTATCACCACCTCAGCTCACCTTAGATATCAGGCATTAGATTCTCATAATGAGTGTGCAACCTAGATCCCTTGCAAAGGCAGTTTACAGCAGGGTTCTGGCTCCTCTGAGAATCTAATGCTCCTGCTGATCTGACAGGAAGTGGAGCTCAGGTGGTGATCTGAGCAATGGGGAAGGGCTGTAAATGCAGGTGAAGCTTGGCTCACTCACCTGCCCATCACCTGCTGCTGTGTAGCCCAGTTCCTGACAGGCCACAGATGGTACCAGTCTGTAGCCTGGGGGTTGTGGACCGCAGTCTTACATGATCTCTAATGGAGCAGAGTATACAGTTGCAGGAAATGGTAACACACACAAAAAATTTAAATTCTACATTTGTTTCACTGGGAGTTACAATGAGAGATCCAATTCTTTCATTCTTTCGTCCCCCAGGCCAGTGAATATTAGCTCCTGGAAACACAGCACTTACATTGGCCATTGGTTCAAAGTATGTGCCCCATCCTAGAAGACAGAGTCCAATCCCTGAAGGTATTGTTCCTCAGCTGGAACCTTAGCCTTTACTAGGACATCAGAATATTCTGTCAGTCCAGCTGCTTCCAGATCACGTGGTGTGTGGCAGCATTAGTAAAAACCATGGCCGTGTAACGCATTGTCCCATCTCCTTCACTGTGAAATGGAATCTGGTCTGAGGTGGTATTATGTAGGATTCTATTAATATGTGGCAGAGGGGAGGGAATGCAAATCCACATCTGGGATACACGTAATTTTCTTTAGAGAGTAATCACTGTCCCATCCAGGATTAGAGCAGAAAGGGTCCTATGTAGTCAACCTGCCTCCAAAGGACAGGCTTGTCTCCTAAAGGGATGGTGCTGCGTGTAGGTCTTTGCTCAACATTTAGCAGATGGACTAGTTAGGTTAATCTTAGGGAAGAGGGGTGTCCATGCTTTGGGCCCTTGCAGAGCCTCCATTTCTGCCATGTGCTCATATATTCATTGTGAAAGAACTAGGAAGTTGAGGAGAGAGGTTGGCTGGCATCCTCAGAATGAGTCATCCTTCATCCCTGATTGTTGCGTGCTTCCTTATGCACTGAGTGCTTTCTGGTAGGCATTAATGTGAGACACAACCAGCGATTCTCCATGCCCTTTGTACTACTCAACTAGGTGCATAAACTTGCCTCAACCCACATTTTCTTTTTACTGTCTTCCAACGTTGTCACTACCAGGCTTCTGCCCACACAGATAAGCCAATTTGCTACTGCCTAGGAGTTCCATATATTTTTACATCAGATTACTTCTCCCTCTACCCAAGATAAATGACCAAGTTTGCTTACAGCTCTGCTCACTGGGAGGCTGTTCCTTTACCAATAGTCTTCAGGCAAGTGGGGCTGAAGAGTGATGCATTCTATTTTTTACTTGCACTAACAAATTTGGCCAGCTCATCCTGTGGACCAAGCTAAGGCTTTTCCCTTGCTGTAAGTTGATTGTAAGAAATCCCCCAGGAGGCCATGGGTTCTAGTTAAGGTGTAATATCCTATAGGGTCCTTTGTTCCTTGTCTCTACTCTCATTTGCAATGGGTAATTTGCAAAGATAGGAAGGAGAAAAAACATCAGTTAGGTAGGCATTATAATAACTACAGTGTTAAGTATCAAAGTTCTAACTCAGGAGGTGGTGGTGAGAAGTGAAAACATTTTACAACTTTGAGAAATATTGGGCAGATAAAATAGAATTAAAAGAGAAGAATGCTTTAATTGAAAGAGAAAAGCTCTGGATTTAGCTTTAAACACACGAAGAAAGGTGTTGAGGGTACTCAACCTCATACCTACATTCTATGTGCCCAGTCTCTTCTAAGGTATTGAATATGCATTATACCATTTTTCTGCAATGAATGCACTGGGAAGGAATTCTTGTACATATCTGATGAATGAAGAATTTGAGCCACAGAGAATTAGTACTTTTTTCACAGTGTAAGGCTATTAATGTCTTGTGACATTCTTTGAAGTGAGGCAAATAAATAATTCTCAGCATGTTTTCCTGCTCCTGTTTCCTACTTCTTTCCTGTCTTTTTCCTCTTTCTATTAACACATCTTTGTCTTGAATTAATCTCTCAGTATAGACAAATGGTGTGCACTGCTCACAGATGATGCTTCATAAATGTTTGGGGAGAAAGATCCTTATAAGTTACTTCTCCTAAACTCTGAAATTTGATTTTGAAATCATTTCCGAAGTAAAACCTTTGAACATTGTTATTGTACATTTAAATTTTTTTCCAGCAGCAAAAATTTTAAAATGTGAAATTTACCTCAGTACAACCCCTCTTAAATGATTTAATTTCATACTCTAAAAGCTACATTTCATCCTGTTTTTGGCAAAAAGTAATTGAAGCCAAATATTCTTTTCTTTTTCCTCATCCCACACGTACAGTTTTTAATTAAGCATAATTAAAATCAGCTTCCTCAGTCTGATTTTATATTCCCATCCCATATGCTATATGTCCTTTATTCCTATTAAAAATGTACTTTTAATAAAAATGGACTTTTCTTCCCTTCTTATATTGCTATGATTTTATAGCTTTTAAATCCATTATTATTAGGTTCGGGTGTTGGTGATTATTAAGTTTCCCACACTTTTCTCATAGTAGAGCTTAAGGTAAGATAAAGGAAATGACAATTCCTAACCTTGTCTAGCCTTGAGTAGAAAGTCTCAGAATAATATTGGTGGGACTTGAGCTAGAATGACTCTGGATTTGAACAAAAACTTGTGTTTCTTTGTCCATGAATTTGTGCCAGGTGGGCATCCTGAAGTCCTGTGAGATTGCCTGTAAGGCTCACAGGCTCATTCTAGTCTATGAAAATCCTCTACTAAATGAGCCGCAAACTCAGCTAGCCTCTAAGAAAAGGAGAGAAAAATCAAAGCAAATGGTTTTCATTTATACTTGTTTATTTCTTCTTGTTGTTTGTTGACTCTACATTTTAGTATAATTTCAAGCAGAGTGTCTACAGCTTTGAGCTGCCAAGAATGAGTTACTGGTGTGTCTTGATGCTGACCTTTGGCCCTGGGGTAGCTTTTCTCCAACTGGGGCAGCTATAGTTTCTGCTACATAGAGCCTTTTCTATCTACCCTCAGTGAGCCACACAAATATCATCATTTTCTATGTACAGCATGATTTTAGAAGGATGGGAAGCACTGGTTTAAAGAACTATATAGCAATGAGGAGAAATGACGGCTACAGGTAGACCTGCTCTAAGACAAGCCCAGTATATTCTCATTTAAAATAACTTATTTGTGGGGGAGGGGGGCAAGGGCAACATATGTAACCTAAACATCTGTACCCCCATAATATGCTGAAATAAAAAAAATAAATAAATAAAAATAAAATAACTTATTTACATCAGTGGCTCTTAAACTTTGCTGCATTTTGAATTCTCCTGGGGAGATTTAAAAACTCTTGATGCCCAGGCTACAGCCCAAAGAAACTGCATCAGAATTCTGAGGGTGGGATCTGGTTGAGAAATAGTAGTTTACATGGTTCTAGTAATAGGGGACCAATACATAGTTCTCTGAAACAATCCTGATTTCAACTATTCTTTCATAGTAAATCAATTTATTACATGTGTAGCTAATTGTGCAAATTATGGATATCTAAATATGATTCAATTGTTATAGCTTAATTAATACTTTTTTTACATAAAGGGATTCACAAAACAGGAGCAAAAATAGCTCTGATTTAATCTACCAAAGTAATATCCAATCATCCAGAGTGGTAGATACAAAAGCCTTATGCAGTCACTTTAGTTTGATTAGTTTTTGTTTTTATGTGACAACTGAACAAAATGGAGAATTATTTTTCCATGTTAATTATTTTATTTCTATAGCCTATGAGCCTTGTGCTGTTAATCAGGAAGGACAAAGAAGACATTGTTTTGGGTGAAGGAAATCACATGAGCTTGTACTGTGGGCATTTTTATGCTTTGCTTTGGGAGAACTGTATACCTGGCAAGGAGAGATTTGATTAAAAGGGTTGATAATTTTATTTTTCTTAGGCTGTGAACATCTAAACAGGATTCATGGTTAAAAAAAAAAAAAAAAAAAACCTGAGTAATTATCTGGGAAGATAGAATTGTGGGAAGCAAATCTGGAGAAGTGAAGCCTGAAACTCTAACTATTCTTTTTTTTTTTTTTTGAGACAGAGTCTCACTCTGTTGCCCGGGCTAGAGTGCCGTGGCGTCAGCCTATCTCACAGCAACCTCAAACTCCTGGGCTCAAGCAATCCTACTGCCTCAGCCTCCCGAGTAGCTGGGGCTACAGGCATGTGCCACCATGCCTGGCTAATTCTACATATATATTTTTAGTTGTCCAGATCATTTCTTTCCATTTTTTAGTAGAGACGGGGTCTTGCTCTTGCTCAGGCTGGTCTCGAACTCCTGACCTCGAGCGAGCCACCTGCCTCAGCCTCCCAGAGTGCTAGGATTACAGGCTTGAGCCACCGCGCCCGGCCTCTAACTGTTCTTTAGTATAAACTGTCATAGCTAAGATATTTAGCTATTTTCTCTGTGTGTATCACTTAACTAGTATAATCACACCGAAGGATCTGTGACTGTTAACTTCAGTCATTGAAGGAAGATACTCTGTTTTGACCAAGTGTTCTTAACTGTTCAACACGTCAGCTTTAGTGGGTTCATAAGCCTCCTGAATTCATACAGCAAAATTTTGTCTTAACACCACTAATTTGTTTGGGGTTGGAGTTCATTGTTTATTAAATTCTCATACAATTATCTGACTCAAAAGGATTAGACATCACCATTTGCTTGGTCCAAAATTTATTATACTAATTTACTAGACTCCAAATTACTGTATAAATTTAAGCCTCCAAAGACTGAGTTTGTCTGCATTTGTCTTTTATCTCATTCTCATATTTAGTAATGCTTTAAATTAATGTAATGAACATATTGTACTATCAAGAAATAAAATAAAAATAATAAAGGTTGGCTTTGGTCCTTTCTTTGGCTTAAGTGTTATAGAGAAATGCTGAGGGTCACTCTGATAGAGTTATTAGTAAGTTCCAAGAACCTCCTTTTTGTGGCCTTCTCCAAAGAAAGATGCAGCTGCAGATGCCACATACCATCAAAAGCAAGAAAAACATCCATGAGCCCACTAAAGAAAAGCAAAAATGAGAGTGTTAGAGACTGGAAGGTGAAAAACCAGAAACATCCTCCAGCCGTCCATTTCCATATTTTTAACTTGCTGTTTTTATTCCTTTTTGTTGGTTACAGCTGTGTTCTTTCAATAGATGAGCAATTGTCTAGTGTTGTTCATTTTAATTTAACCTGTGAATCATGGTGATTAGGAGATCTACAATCCAGGCATGCTAATTAAGTGCCCTTCATATGAATTCTAAGAGTGGAGAAAAGCTTTCTATCAGCCAGCCATGTTTTGTAAGCCCTTGGCCTCATCTTGTAGTGACGACACTGCATTGTGCTTTGTCTTCTAGTATCAATTTTACATCATGTCCTGGTTCATGGATGACTTTACAGAAACATAACTGAGCTGGAGAAAAAATACATTAATGTATTGTCTAATTGCTCTTTTACAGGGACAAGAGGCTATGTGCATGACAAATAATACTGCCTGCAACGTACATGCCAAGGCTCATTTATTTAAAGATTTATTATTCATCATTGTTAGAGTTCCTTTGTGGCCAGAGAGCATTATTGTCAATGTCTTATGTGCATTGTGAGTTCTTTGAACTGTGTAGAAGACTAAATGTCACTGTGACTTAATGCAAGAGTAGGAAATATTTTAATTTTTCTGACTTTTTTTTGTTAATAAGAGATTTCTGAATAGAGCTATGTATATCACACTTTATACCTATGTTTAGAGTTTTCTGATTTTTTTCTTTTTTTTTTTTCATATTATACCCCACTTCCCACATAGGCACACAGCAACTTTTGCAGAAATTATACAAGGAGTAAGTAATCAACACTTGTTATTGACTTGCTAGGTATTTAAGTCAACAAAACATATGTCCATTTGACATGACTTAAAGGATATGACCCCCAATCATAAACTGATGCTGAATCATTTGTCATGGATTTTTCATAAAACAGGCATCTGCTTCTTTATACCTAGAAAATCCAGTGAATTTCTCACGACATTTTAATCAGTGGGAAAAATCCCCTGAGAAAATGCTGGCGATGAAGAGCAGTAAGTCAGCTATTTTAAGTCATTAGTCAAATACTTGAATTTATATAAAAT
>NW_012147841.1:6866890-6869301 GCF_000956105.1 Propithecus coquereli
GGTTGTGTCCCATATATACTTTCTCTATTATCATGATTTTTATTTCTAAAATTTCCACCGGACTTTTTCTTATATTTTCCATTTCTCTGCTATATTTTTGTTTCTGCATGTTGCCCATGTTTTTCATTAAAGCCTTTCACATAATAATCAGAATTATTTTAGATGCCCTCTTTGACAGTTCCAAAACCTGGATCTGGCTCTGCTTATTGTTTTGTCTTTTAATACTAGCGTTTTTCTCTTGCTTTTTGTATATCTCATGCTTTAAAAACTAAATAGTGGGCATTATATATAAGGTAAAAGCCTGCACACCTCTTTTCTGCAGCACTATTAGTGTGAGGAGGTTGTGCCAATCTATTCAGGACTACGACTGGGTTTGGGTTTTGTTGCTGCTGTGACTCCTTTAGTGTACCACCAGCTTCAAATTTCTATGACATTGCAGGTGATCTCCAACATATGATGGTTTAACTTAGAATTTTTCAACATCACAATGTCATGAAAGCCATACACATTCGGTAGAAACCATACTTCAGTAGAAACTGTACTTCAAGTACCCACACAAACCACACTGTCTTTCACTTTCAGTACAGTATTCAATAGATTACATAAGGGATTCAACACTTCATTATAAAAGAGGCTTTGTGTTAGATGATTCTGCCCAGCTGTAGGTTAATGTAAGAGTTCTGAGCATGTTAGGCTAGGCTAACATGGTAGGTTTGGTGTATTAAGGTAGGTTAGGTGTATTAAGTGCATTTGTGACTTAAGATATTTTCAATTTACAATGAGTTTATCATAAATTGAGGAGCATCTGTATCTTATAATTAGGTGGCAGTGGCAGAGGGTTTTCTCAATGTGCCTGCTTTGTTCTTAGCTTTCTCCCTTCTGTGTGTGCCTGAGTTTTTTCAGCCTCTTTCTTTTCCAACAGTGGTAGATTGTTGCCGCTTAGTTCTTGGAGCTTGCTTGTACATTACAAAACTTGGAAAGTTTTCTTTTGTCTTGCTCTGCCCTGGTCCTAGGCAAGCCCCATGTCCTGAATCCTGGGGTGAGGCTTTCTCAGTGAGTCTGTCCTTCACTGAATAGTAAAAGACTTCTAATGATATGGGCCTAGGGTATTTTTATTCCCCTCCCCCAGGACCACAGTATTATTTTTTTTCATCCCTCAGGTTTGCACTACTGAGGGGGATTTTCTTGGGTCTTCTGTTCTCTCAGTTTTTTTTTTCATGAGCGTCCAGTGGAATTCCATGGAGTCAGTGTGAACTCTCCTAGTGTCTGAGACTCCCAGAGGCTCTATGCCCTCATATTTTAGCATTTTTTAAAGAAATTTAGCTTTTAGCAATTTTCAAAACTTTGGTTGAAATTTTCATGTCCACTTGCCTGGTTCTTGGCATTTTTTTCCTTCTGTGCTTTGCCACAGGTAAGCCAGTGTTCATGTCTCATCTCTTCTTGGAGGACCTATCTTTCCTTAGATTGCAGGCTACTTGGTTGTTCTATAAACCCAGCTCTATGATAGTTTCAAGAAAACTTAGATTTGCAGATTCTTCAGGTTTTTCTTGTTGTTAGAGGGAGCATGGTGCTCTGTACTGTTTTCTACATCCTAGGAAGAGGTATAAAGCTGGTCTTTATAAAATTTATCTTGCTGATTTGAAGGTGCATATTTCTCTTCAGCTTTGGAAAATTCTTTTTATTACTGATTCATATTAATAATTTTTCCCCTGTTGTTCTTTTTCCATTCATCTATAACTTCTGTTAGATAACAATTGGACCGGCATTTTTTGTCTTATTATTTTTCCTGTTATATCACCTTTAAGATTTATTCTACATTCTTAGACACTTATATAAAATATATTTTTTGTTGACTATGCACTAAAGGCTGTTAAGAGTTACTCAGATGTTAAGTTTCCTTCTCCACAGTCACATCTCCAACTCTGATCAGCTAGCACCACAAATTTGATTTCTAAGAGACACTAGATGAAGGATAAGCCTTAGGGTTTACAATAAACATCATCAAATAATCCAGTCTAACTTCCAATAATATTCTATGCGTAACTTATATACTTATACTATAAAAATATTACAGTATATACTATATACATATATTTACACTGTACTTGTATAAGAACCTTACATGATATAGTCTTAGTTCTTTTCTACTTTTTATACTATTGTCATCATACATTTTATTTTACAGGTGCTATATACCAGCAATATATTGCTATTATTTTTCCTTTAAAACAGGGGTTGGCAACTAGAGCCCATGGGCCAATAACAGGCTGCAATCTGTTTTTCTGAATAAAGTTTTACTGGAACACCTCATGTTCATTTGTTTATATGTTGTCCTTGGCTGCTTTTGGACTATAACACAAGAGTTCACTAGTTGTAACCATGTGGCCTACAAAGCCCAAAATATTAATATT
>NW_012147841.1:6869671-6878328 GCF_000956105.1 Propithecus coquereli
TCTTTGAGGTATCTCCATATTACTGTCCATAGAAGTTGTACTAGTTTGCAGTCCCATCAGCAGTGTATGATTGTTCCTATCTCTCCACATCCATGCCAAAGTTTGTTGTATTTGGACTTTTTGATAAAAGCCATTCTCATTGGAATTGAGTGATATCTCATTATGGTTTTGATTTGTATCTCCCTGATGATTAGAGATGTTAAGCATTTTTTTATATGTTTGTTGGCCATTAGTATGTCTTCTTTTTTTTTTCCTTAATATTATTCTGTATTTATTTCAGAATATTACAGGGGTACAAACATTTTGATTACATGTTTTGCTTTTGTGCAGTTTGACACAAGTTATACGTGTGCCCATCACCAATGTAGCATGCATTGAACCCATTAGGTATAAATTTAACTGTCCCCTCTTCACCCCTCCCAACTACTTGGTTTCTGCTGAGTTTTACCACCATACGTGCACATGGGTATTGATCAATTAGTTCCAATTTAATAGTGAGTACATGTGGTGTTTGTTTGAAAAGTTCTGTTCGTGATCTTTGCCCACTTTTTAATGGGGTTGTTTAATTTTTCTTGTAGATTTTCCTGAGTTCTTTATAGATTCTAGTTATCAGCCCTTCATTGGATATTCACATGTGTAACATGTGAATATTTTCTCCCATTCTGTAAGTTGTCTGTTTGCTCTCATGATAGTTTCCTTGGCTGTGTAGAAGCTTTCTAATTTGATCAGGTCCCATTTATATATTTTTGTTGTTGCTATGATTGCCTTTGGGGGGGTCTTGTGCATAAATTGTTTCCCTACGCCAATGTCTACAAGAATTTTTCCAACATTTTCTTCTAGAATTCTTACAGTTTCATGAGTTAGCTTTAAATCTGTTATCCATTGTGAGTTGATTTTTGTGATAGGTGAGAGGTGTGGATCCTGTTTCAGTCTTCTCCATGTGTCTATCCAATTTTCCCAACACCATTCATTGAATAAGGATTCTTTACCCCAGTGTATGTTTTTATCTGCTTTGTCAAAGATCAGATGGCTATATGAGGATGGTTTTATATTTAGGTTCTCAGTTCTGTTCCACTGGTGTTTGTCTCTGTTCTTGTGCCAGTAACATGCTGTTTTAGTTACTATAGCTTTGTAGTATAGCTTGAAGTCTGGTAAATTGATGCCTCCCAATTTGTTCTTTTTGCTTAAGATTGCTTTTGCTGTATGCGGTCTTCTCTGGGTTCATACAAAGTGCAGAATTATTTATTCTAGATCTACAAAAAATGATGTTGGTACTTTAATAGGGATTGCATTGACTCTGTAGATCACTTTGGTAGTATAGACATTTTAACAATGTTGATTATGTTGATCCAAGAGTTTGGCATGGTTTTCCATTTATTTATTTCGTCTGCTATTTCCTTCTTCAGTGTTTTGTAGTTCTTCCTGTAGAGCTCTTTTACCTCCTTTGTTAAATATATTCCTAGATATTTTATTTTCTTTGTTGCTATTGTGAAGGGTATTGAGTCTTTGATTTGGTTTTCAGTTTAACTGTTGTTGGCATATATGAATGCTGCTAATTTGTATACATTGCTTTTGTAACCTGAGATTTTGCTGTATTTGTTTATTAATTCCAGTAGTCTTATGGCAGAATTTTTGGGGTTTTCTAGAGATAAGGTCATCCTGTCAGTGAAGAGTGATAGTTTGACCTCTTCTGCCCCCATTTGGATACCCTTCATTTGCTTCTCTTGTCTGATTGCTCTGGCTAGGACTTCCAGCACTATGTTAAATGGAAGCGATGATGAAGGTCAACTTTGATTCCAGTTCTAAGGGGGAATGCTTTCAATTTTTCCCCATTCACTATGATGTTGGCTGTGGGTTTTTCATATATAGCTTGTATCATTTTTAGGTAAGCTCCATCTATGCCTATTTTGTTAAGCATTCTTATCATAAAATGGTGTTGAAATTTGTCAAATGTTTTTTCTGCATCTTTTGAGAGGATCATATGGTCTTTGTTTTTATTTCCATTTATGTGGTGAATTACAATTACATTGTGTATGTTGAACCATCCCTGCATCTCTTGGATGAAGCCCACTTGGTCATGATGGATTTTTTTTTGAAAAGCACCTGAATCTGGTTTGCTAGAATTTTGTTGAGCATTCTTGCAATTATATTCATAAGAGGTATTGGTCTATAGTTTTAAAAGAGAATGAGGATGTGGATAGAGTCTTTGCATATATGGGTAGTTTATTTCCTGTCAGCTTTACTTTAGGATTAGCAGACAAGACCTAGTTATTATGTTGTAGGACTTATAAATACCAGAAGTAAGTGGCACTGTTGCCAAATGTTAATAACATAATAGCTTCCTTCATTTTCCTCAAATAATTTCTCTAGTGTATCAAAACAAAACAACCTACCAACATTTAGCCCAGGAGTGGGAGACAATCTATATCCTCTGTGATTTGCATTATAAGAGAAATTATCTGAAATTTTTAAAAAGCAAAAGAGATTATTAAATATTCCTGTAGTACACTTCTGGGATTTATGCTTTATTGTTTGTGCTAATTTACAACTATATGGGGCAGAGGTTAATTTTTAGATTTTTGTTTCATAAAGATGTAACTAATTTCTGTCCATTAGGACAGATAATGTTAAATATTGTGGTTTCTGTCCTGGATGAACATTAACCAGCTTTGTATCTAACCTAGCACTCATACCCTACTATACTTTTTGTTAAATTGCTCCTCTATAACTTTATTGGTTCTCTCATTTATTGAGTTAAATATCTTTGGCATGTATTCATTTTATATTTATATGAGAATCATGATCTTACCTTTTTGAATTTTATACTTTACCAGCTATTAAAACCTAATCAACCGCAGACAATCTGGAATAAGTCTATCATCTGGTAACATAAAATTTATTGATTTGCAGCAAGGGAATGCACTCCAGAGAAATTCTCCTAGGACCCAGGGAGGAGAAAATTGTCTTTTGTAAGGTTTGGGGTTTCATTAAAAAATTCTGAAGAGGAACTAAAATAAGTAGTAATCAGTTCTGGATTAGTTGCTCTTTCTAAAGCAATATTAGAAGTAGTGAGATCAATTAGGCACTGAGTTCTGTTACAAAGTGAGGAAGGCTTGGTAATTCAATATCCCCAGTAATAAATGAAAATTGCAAAACAGGTCTGGGGCATCATTGCAGCAGCAGATCAAAGAAGGAGCCATTATAACATTTTACAACTGTTATATGATCTTGGGCAAAACAATATTTTCTGTTAACTGTGCAGCTGGCTTTGTCCATGTTTGTCTTCAGAGACTAAAAAATGGCAAAGTGTTCTTTTCTTTTTCAGTTCAAGTTGTCTTCACTCTTTTAGTCCTAAACAGATTTTTACTCTTCCACAGTATAAGAAGGAAGAGATGGAAAGTGAGTATACAGTATACATTTCTTCACTTAGTCTCTCTTTTAAATCCCATTTCTCTCTCTGGTCATTTATGCAACAATTTCATTTCTGAATTCAGAGCAGGGGTCAGCAAACCTTTCTTGTAAAAGGGCAGATATAATATGTTGGGTTTTGCCAGATGAGCTTAGGTACAACTGCTTATTTATGCCATTGTTAAGTGAAAACAACTAAAAAGAAATACATAAATAAATAGATGTAGTTGTAATCTAATAAAATTTTGTTTATAAAAACAGACAGTGGACTAGATATGATCTATGGGCTGTAATTTGTCTACCCGGATCTAGAGTCTATCTGGGTTTCTACTCAATGTGATCAGATCCTTTTTCTATTAATACCATAGTTCCCATAATACCTTTTCTAAGCTGTAACTTCCTTTACTGATTCATCCTTCGACATTCCCATTTGATTTTGATTTTCCAGAAATGTGTTGAATTTGTTGAAATCTATAATTTACTAATGGTCCTTCTTTCTATCACCTCCCTGTCACATCTTTCAATTTCCTTTGTTATATATTTAGTGGAGTCTCTTATAGGCTGGGAGGCAAATTCTGGTGTTCACTTTGTCATCTTGAGTTGGAGACAGTATAAAAACATTTAATATTCCCCACCTCTCACCTCTCACAAAAATCAATTCAAGATGGATAAACCTAAGGCATGAAACCTTAAGAATTCTAAAAGAAGATGTTGGGAAGACCCTTTCAGACATCAGCCTAGGCAAGGAATTCTTAAAGAAGACCCTCAAAGCAATCGTCGCAGCAACAAATATAAATAAATGGGATCTGATCAAATTAAAAAGCTTTTGCACAGCCAAGGAAAGTATCATTAGAGCGAATAGACAGCCCACAGAATGGGAAAAAATATTTGCTCTCTACACATCTGATAAAGGGCTGATAACTAGAATCTATCTAGAACTTAAAAAAATCAACAAGAAAAAATCAAACAACCCCATCAATAAATGGGCAAAGGAAATGAACAGAAACTTTTCAAAAGAAGACAGAATAATGGCCAGCAAACATATAAAAGAAATTCTCAACATCTCTAATCATTAGAGAAATGCAAATCAAAACCACAATGAGATATTACCTAACCCCAGTGAGGTGGACCTCTATCAAAAAATCCCAAAACAACAAATGCTGGCTGAGGATGTGGAGAGACAGGAACACTCTTACACTGCTGGTGGGACTGCAAATTAGTGCAATCTCTGTGGAAAAGAATTTGGAAATACCTCAAAGAGCTAAAAATAGAAACATCATTCGATCCAGCAATAGCACTATTAGGCATCTACCCCAAAGAGCAAAAAAACATTCTATAATAAAGACATCTGCACCTGAATGTTTGTGGTAGCACAATTCACTATTGCAAGGATGTGGAAACAACCCAGTGCCCATCAATTCATGAGTGGATTATTAAAATTTGGTATATGTATACAATGGAATATTTCTCAATCATAAGAAATGACAGTGATCTAGCACCTCTTATATTTTCCTGGATTAAACTTAAGCCCCTTATCCAAAGTGAGGTATCACAAGATTGGAAGAATGGGCTCTACTTGTACTCACCATCAAATTGATACTAACTGACAAACTAGGGTGCTCATATGGCAGTAATACTCCCCAGGGATTAGGGGGATGGGAGGGTAAACCCGCAACTAAAGGACACGGGGAGCATTGTAGAGGGGAAGGGCATGCCTCTAACCCTCACTTGGGTGAGTCAAAGACATGAAATGTAACCATAATGTTTGTACCCTCATAATACCCTGAAATAAAAAAAATAAAAAAAAAGACATTTCAATAAAGATGACTGAAAATAAAGTACTTGCATTGCTCACTAGGATATGCCTAAAATGACAATTTTGTCATCTATCAGCATTTCTTAAGGTTCTAAATTTGCATATTGCTGTACTATTGAATAATGCAGACAGAGCTAAAAGAGCTTCACCCACACAACAAGCTAGGAGCAAACTGGAAACAGATTAATAGAATATACAAATCAAATCATAACATTAATGAGTACTAATGTATATTTACTAAATACTGGTAAATGTTAATGTGAGATAGCATCCTGCAAGAGAACTGATTCTGATAAAGTAACAAATTTATTAGAAACATAGGAAAAAATTTAAGGTTAAAATTTCTGTTTGACTGCCAATTATCACTCCTCCTCTTCTCTAGGTTCTTTAATGAAGGTACAGATACAAGATGCCAAATGAAGATCAATGTATAAATTTTGTAAATAGCTGCCCATTAAATTTCTAAAGTACAGAGCTTTCTGAAAAATCTAGATTGGAGAGGATATCTGGAATCTGGGGGCAAGGGGGGAACCTGCTACTACTTACTGAAAATCTACCCTTTGACATCATCTATTAGAAGAGCTGAGTTTTCAAAGCAGACTCCAAATATATTTATTCAGCCAGATACACCAAGAGTTGCAGCCTTCCTTAGAGACCTAGTCACCATACAAGAGAGTATATTAGGGGTGTAGGTTTGCCTCCAGAAGATGCATTTACTGTATAGAAGGAGAAATGGAGAGAAAGACTTGCCTGGGCATAACAATGCATGAGACAGACAGTGCAAGAGAGGGTGTAGTAGAACAGTTCTTACATTAGAGACACAGTAACGCTACCTATTGGTAAAAGTACCAGAGAGATATTAAGTCATTACCAGTTAGATGAGCTCTTCTTTCAGCCGTAGAGTAAATAAGAAATGGAAAGAAATACAAGGATTCTCTTCAGTATTCCGTGTATGGTGAGGAGAAGTAGAGATCTCTTTGTTTATGATAAAAGAAGTCAGGGCTAAGAATAAAAGATCTTCTTTCCCCTCCACCCAAAAAAAGTGATTAAAGAAATTCAGGTTATACTATAAATGCATATTACATTCCATTTAATATGCTACTTAATTTATAACATAGATATGGTCATGCCAAAATTTGTTAGGTTTTTTTTTTTTTTACCTTAAAATGTGCAAGATTTTATAAAGAAAAGGAAACTTGAAGATTATAAGTAAATAACCAAATATCCGATGGGGTTTAACCAATTACAACTTGGTCAACAATGTGCGTATCTTAATGTTATGAATTTAAGAAGATCGTTGACTTTAGAACTAGCAAATGATGGGTTGAAGTCACACATACAGAAACTTTTAAGATATCTTCCTTAATAGCACATCGACAGATAGTAATCAGGTTTGGACTCCAGAGGCCTGCAGCGGAGGCTGTGTCATCAGCTGAAGGATGCTTACGCATCCCAGCATGACTCACAAAAGGTAACAAGTAAAATGAATCATCTTGGCTCCTTGTCCTTATTTTGAAAAGAAAAAAAAAAAGTGGGACAAGCTTCCACTTGAGGTAAAATTGAAAGTGAAGCACCCAATGTTCTATGATAAAAGCAGCATTTTGAAGAGTTTTAGCTTTGTGAATGTAGCTGAGATCTAATCCAAAATTATACAGACTTTATCAAGAGCCAGTCAATCACTTAATTACATTTTTTTCTCATTGAATAAGTTCTGTGTCATACAGCAGCTCTACGTACACTACTTATGCTAGCCAAGATACTTTTTTAGGTTTAAAAGCAAAGTGCAAAATAATTTAACTCTTTTTATCCAAACTGTAATTACTCACGTTGAGTAAGAACCAAGTATGCCATTTCTTTGTGGAAGCCATTCCTTTTTTCACCCTTTTAAAAATGTGACTTACATCCTTTTTCTCCACAGCAAATTGACACTAAGTCACTACCCATCCGACATATACTGCCTCCGCATCACCGTTATACTTAACTTAGATGCTCTCAACATGCAACAATAATTTATTGAATTTCTAAATACAATTTTTTGAATTAACAGTGAAATCATGACTCTCATACAAATACAAAATTAACATGTGTCAAACATTTTATTTAACTCATTAATTAGTGAGGGATTCAGTGAAGGTGTTAAAAACGGATTCAGAGGAAGACATGAGAAGACCCATGCAGGGGGAATAAAGTAATGCTTTGTTAATAGACTCAAAACTGGTTTCTTTCACAGAGGGGTGAGGGGAATCCATGTACCTTCACTGGAAAAATAGTTCATTTGCATCTCAATGGACAGGAATAATTTACATTAATATCAGTTTTCTACCACTTACAGACTTGTAAAATAACTCAAAAGACAATAAAATGCATAGACCACTCTAGATTCAGATAACCTGGAAAGGTGAGGTAGATAGTTCCTAGCATTTCTTAAGACATCTACTCCTTTTTGTTTTGTTTCCTGACAAGCCAAGACTAAATTCAGATTTCAGTTAAACAAAACCACCAAATAAAATATTACGTAAATGTTTAATAGGATCATTCACAATCAACTTATGCTATTTTGTGTACACAGGAGTTATAGCCAAAGTTAGTCAGAATAATTTTCTTGTAAATACTGATGAATCTTGTTGAAGCTGAAGCCTTCTACTTCTCAGGGACTTTTTATTATCTCATACATTCAGGCATCAAGAACTGCTTCTGTTGACCCTTTTTTTGTAAGATCTCTCACGCCTGGCCATTATTTTTATTTCCATTGCTGGCAACTTAGTCCAACTCTTTAGGCAATAAATCACTGAACATCTGGGTTACGGCACCGAGGGGCCTGTCTTCTGTGAATCTCTTCTCACTGTGAAGTGCACAGGACTGCTGTATTAGAAATATTTTCAGGTAACTATCCTAGCCAAAATCTTTTATTATTTTCCAGATTTTTTAGTTTCACAGTCAAGGGTAATTGATTGTTGGAACAATAGATATGAGATGAATGAGACACCTTAAGTCCCTTTTGTAATAAGCCAGTGGAGTATGAAATAAAGAGAGCAATCAAACCTGATTTATGGTGAGTAAAATGCAGACAGGTCAACAGATTTTTAAAGCAGGAATTCCTTTTCAAACACGCTTTAGAGGCTACTAGATTTTTATTCTTTCCATTTTAAGGGATAAGAATGATTTTTAAAAGAGATTTCTAGGTTCACCGAAGTGCTGAAATTCTTTGTCTTTGTCTTTACTATGACATCATGGTACAGTTTCAGAGTAACTCTGAAGAACTTAGAGGAATTTTGGTCCATTACTTGTTAGTTGTGTGACTCTGGTCAAATTGCTTAGCCACTCTGAGCCAGTTTCCTCTTTTGTAAAATGGGGATGCAAATGATAACTCTCCTACCTACCTTACAGGGTAATTGTAAAAGTGAGTTGAGGTTGTGCACATTAAAACAATTAC
>NW_012147841.1:6879163-6881072 GCF_000956105.1 Propithecus coquereli
GAAGCATTAAGAAGGAGTATGGATGTGAGAGAAGGAAGGGAGGACAGGTAGTAAAGAGTGATTTATTGAGCAGACTACTTTTGTGGGCAGCATAAGCAACATCTCATTTGCAATCCTCTGAAAGACTGTGTGAAACATGCCTTAGAGTTCTTCCACTGAGAGTGAGAAAGCTGGAGTATTCATTTTCCAACTCCTGTCTCTCACTGGTGAAGGATTTGTACTGGGGCATTAACTCTTAAGAGCTTCCAGCCTGCCGTGTAGAAGTACTAAGAACACCTGATGCCCGAGAATACCCTTAGGCAGAAAGACACGGGAAGCCATTGGCCTCTAAGGGGACCATGTACAAGAGAAGTAGACCATGGGAATATGGGCAGGGCATCAAAAGCATCTGCTACATTAAATCCATGAAATGTATCATTCTGCTAATCATTGAGGGCACACCAAAGACAGAGTCTAATGCATTCTGTTTATGAGTAAATCCATAAGTTTTATTTATGAATTTTTAAGAGTAAATTCATAAATTGTTTTTGTCATATATAGAGCACATGTCAGGTATTGAATAGGGTGTTATATTGGGAGTACAATAAATGATAAAACACAATATGTGCCCTTTGGGGGATTATGTCAGCATCAGAAGGTATATGATAACATTCCAAGTTAAAAAAAATATGTAGATTAAAGGAGTTATAGAAATTTAAAGAAGATGGAGTCCTGGCTGAGAGCCTTTGAAAAAAAGACAGGCACGATTTGAAGTTAGCATTGGAATATTTAATAGTATTCAGGTAAGTTAAAGGAAAAGGAGAGGTGAGTATATTGGAGCATAAACTGGAGTGGAACATTTATTCAAGTAATCTGGTGTTGAAGCATAGGATAAGTGTAACTAATACGAGCAGCGGCAGCAAGACCTGTTTATGTCTGAGACAGTGAGGATGGCTGCCAATGAATGGCAGACGTAGTGGCCCTTAATTGGTTATCCAAGAAAGGGAAAAGGTAGCTGCTGGATCTCAAAGAAGTTTAGATGGTATGAAATGAAGGCATCAGTGAAAATGGATTAGCCTCAGAGGAGGAGGGATTTAACTTTCCCTGAGATTGGAAGGAAGGAAGAGAGTGTAGGGCTAGAAATGCATATTGGTGAAGAGGGATGAAGAAACTCTGCTGCCATTTAATCTGGACTATCTTTTTAAGGATGTTTGCATAGCAAAACTCTGTTAAGTTTTTGTCTCTTGTGCAAAGATTGAAACTGTTTCACAAATTTATTAATTTAGCTCACAAGTAAATATTGAACATCTACTGTGTGCTTACTACTATTAAGGCAGGTTCTGGCTGGACGTGGTGGGTCATGCCTGTAATTCTGGCCCTCTGGGAGGCTAAGGTGGGAGGATCACTTCAGGTCAGGAGTTCGAGACCAGCCTGAGCAAGATCAGCACCCTGTCTTTACCAAAAATAGAAAAAGAAATTAGCTAGGCATGGTGACTTGTGCCTGTAGTCCCAGCTATCAGAGAGCTAAAAGCTTTCTGAGGGTGAATTATGAAAATAGAACACTTGAAGGCAGTATGGCAAAAATATACAAAATATTTCGTGGGTTTTTTTTTAATCACTAATGGGTGACTTTATTTTTATTTCAGAATATTACAGGGGTAAAAATGTCTTGGTTACATAAATTGCTTTTGTACCATTTGAGTCAAAGTTCTAAGTGTGCCCATCACCCAAATAGGGTACACTGTACCAGTTAGGTATGAATTTACCCATCTCCTCCTCACCCCTCCCACTTGCTGGATTTTCAATGAATGTTATTTCCACATATGCACATAAGTGTTGATCAATTAGTACCAGTTTAATGGTGAGTACCTGTGGTGTTTGCTTTTTCATTCTTATAATGCTTCACTTAGAAGAATGGTTTCTAGTTCCA
>NW_012147841.1:6884322-6886561 GCF_000956105.1 Propithecus coquereli
TGTAACCCACAGAGAAGCTGCCAAGTTTAAGAAAATAAGATCTTTATAAAATGCCCTAAGAACACCATGAGTTGAGGCTGAGAGGTAAACAGGCAAAGAAAATACTCTAGCAAATTCATTTAACTTAAAGAGGTGGGTGATAGCAGGGAAATGGGAAGAAAGAGTGAGAGCTGAGTAAGATCTGCAACAGAATATGATGTGCCAAATTTTCATTTTAGTCCTAGCTTTATTTAAGTCCTAATACCAGGATTTTATGCCAATAAATAGGACAGCTGGACAAAGATAGAACCTGAAGGTAGGACCAATCCACTTCTGTTTAAAAGACTGAACAGTTAGACTGTTTATTTTAGGGCTTGGTGATTACAAAGTACACACACACAAACACACACAATTTTATATGTATGAAAAAGCTAGAATTATTTTCTGAATTTACCATAATGAGTTCATAGCCTGAGGAGACAATTGTTCATTTTTCTGTAGAAATTATATGATTTGAAACTTGAGTAAGATCCCACTGGGAGGCAAGGGGATCATAAATGAGGGAACTATAGGGGTCTGGGGTTAGTAGATCAGAAGATAAGCTTTTCAATGTCCCAAGGGGCAAAAAACAGCTAGAGGAGTTGTCCCAGTCAGGCAAGCACCAAGTAAAGGGTGACATGAGCTTTAGCAACTATTACAAAGACGCCAAGTCCCATAACAATACCTGCCAATATTGAGTGATAATAAGATTCTATACGTGTGATTTGAGCTTACCTACAGAATCACATAGCACAGTGGTTTTCTGCCCCAGGCTGCACCTCACACATTGATTTCAATAGTTTGGGATGAGACCAGGATATCACTACTTTCAAAAATCTCTGCACATGACTCTAATGTATGGCCATGTTTGGGAAATGTGGACATAATAAAACTCTAGGTATGAGTGAGAAGGAAGACATTTAAAAGGTTTGGAAAGGAGAACCTGGATTTGCTGCAACTACCATCCTTCTATCTCTTACCATCAAGTGGACATTTTCTACTGTGAATGAATTACAAATGCATAGGAACAAAAAGGTGAGGAATTCATTTTAGGCTTAATAAGTACGAAGTCACAAAACATGCCTTAATATGCTGTCCTTGAAAAAGAACAT
The DNA here is from genome assembly GCF_000956105.1 of Propithecus coquereli. Taxonomy (NCBI): domain Eukaryota; kingdom Metazoa; phylum Chordata; class Mammalia; order Primates; family Indriidae; genus Propithecus; species Propithecus coquereli. Next base: position 6,885,453 of record NW_012147841.1, read on the forward strand.
GTATGTAATAGTGCTCTCTATGCAACCTACTTCAAGGAAGTAAACTTTGAGCACGTCTGTGTGTACAATAATGACCTAAGACAATAATGCCCTGAAAAATGCTTATATTTTTTCTACTTCTACTTGATTACAAGTAATTCAAAGAGCAGAAAAATGCAGACATTGTTCTTGAATTGCAGACTCCAATTTCTTATCCATGAATTCCCACATTTGCTGAAACAATTCCCCTCAGGCTTGCAAAAATATTTCAAGGGTTCACACATTTGAAAAGGTGGGCATGGAAAATCAAGAGTCCAATATAGATGTTTGGTTTGTTCTCCTTTTTGCTTACCCCTAGTTCCTGTGCAAGCAGCACATCTTTATGCACTGATGTCAATCTAGTTAATCATGTGAATTTCCCCCAGGGTGTCTTCATGTGCTCCAGTGGAATTACAGAGGACATTTCTCAAGAACTAGGTCAGGTTCTGTATGTATTGAGGCAAAAAGGGAAGAGGAGACTGAGGTGGATGGTAAAAGTCACAGCAATGGTTATAGATTTTTTATTTGTTTTTCTATAATATTGATATTCTTTTGAAGGAATGCATTCAATTTTCCTAAGAGCCTTCATCTGTTTTTGGACTAGAATATATATTATTGCTAATGACTATATCCTATCTGGTCCATCTTTTTAATTTCTCTGAATTGTATTTGATGACAACTTGCTTTGGGTCTTATTGAATCATCTTATCATTTTAGATCTCTTCATTGTCTCATTTTCTAATTGCATCAAAGTCAGGACTATTCTGTCCTTGAAGCACCTCAGTCAAGCTTGTGTAGTCTCTGTAAGAAGTTTAATTATTGAAGTTCCCCTTGTTAGATTGTCCCAATGTATAAATCCCAGGTCATCATTATAGGAAGTCTCAAATATCCACCATTTTTTGGTGCACAAGAAAACTTACCATGAAATTTTAATTTTCCTCTCTAACTCTCTTTATTGCTATTATTCATCACATATTAGGGTTTTTTCAGACAATTACCATTTTGTTCAATTTACTCACTTAATATTTTACTAGTAGAGCTAAGGTGCACCACTGTGATGACATATGAAAAAACCTAGCAATTATGAAACT
>NW_012147841.1:6886611-6889158 GCF_000956105.1 Propithecus coquereli
TACATTTCTTACTATATAAAATGGTAAAATATATGAGTAAACAATGGTTCAAGAACAGTGACCAAATCTGGCTTGCCACTTTTTTGGCAAATAAAGTTTTACTGGACTATAGCTATTCCCATTCATTTATACATTCTCTCCATGGCCGGCTTTGTATTACAATAGCAGAGTTGAGCAATGATAGAAACCACGTACCCTCAAATCCCAAAATATTTATTGTCTGACCCTTTAGAGAAAAAGCTTGCTTACTCCTAGTTTAGACTATTTTATATTTCTAAAGAAAATATATTTATCAACAATGTAAGTAGTTTAGAATATATTCTTTCCAAATTGATTTATAGATTAATTTCAATTCCAGTCAAAATCTCAGTTTATTTATAGAAACTGACAAACGGATTCTTAAATTCATATGGAAATGCAAAGCAATCACAATAATCAAAACCAGTCTGAAAAGGACTATGGGCATAAACATGGACAAATAGAACAAGGGAACATAATAGAAAGTTCAGAAGTAGACCCACACATATATGGGCAACCAAGTTTCCTCAGAGGTGCAAAGGTAATTCAGTGGTGAATGTTGTCTTTTCAACAAAGAATAGCATTATGCAAAAGATTGTACTGCATAATTAAAACTAAAAACACAATGAGATACCATTTCACACTTAGTAGAATGACTAAAAGTTTAAAAGACTGACTCTACCAAGTTTTGGTGAGGATATGAAGGAAATGGAACTATCCCACATTGCTTGTGGGAATGTAAAATGGTACAATCTCTTTGGAAAACTATTTAACTCATGATAAGTTAAATGTACACCCACCATATGGTCCAACTATTCCACTCCTAGTTACTTACCCAAGAGAAACAAAAACATATGCCATTCATATGCTTGAATATTTATAGCAGTTTGGTTTGTAGTAGCTCGAGCTGGAAACAACCCAAAGGTCATCGCAGTGAATGGATAAACACGTAGTGATATATCCATACAATGGAACACTACACAGCAATTAAAAGGAATTAACTGTTGATATAGGCAAGAAAATAGATGACTCTCAAAATAATTATGCTGAGAGAAAGAATCCAGATTAAAAAAGAGTGCATAATATGTGATTCCATTTATACAAAATTCTAGAAAATGTAATTCCATCTATAGTGACAGAATTCAGAAGAGCAGTTGCCTGTGGATGGGAAAGGGTGGGAAGGAGATATTACATAAAAATTCAGAAAGTCATAATTGATATTATCAATTATTTCACAAGAAAGGTGTTAAAAATGAAAAAATCTTTGCTGGTATTTTTTTTTTCTACTTGGATATTAAGAGATTGTTCTTCTTCTCTTCCCTGCCTCATCTTAATACCAGATCAATGAAGTTAATGTCCTGGAATCAATGAGATTAATATGACTTTCTGAATTTTTATGCAATTAGTGTTACTGTATCAAAGTGATTCTTCAAAGTATGGTCCTTAGGACAAGATACAATCCCTGAAAATGCAAATTTGGGCCCCATCCTACACCTACTGAATCAGAAACTCTGGAGATAGGGCCCAGCCAACTGTATTTTAACAAGCACTTCAAATCATTCCAATGCAAACTACAGTTTGAGAACCACTGCTATAGTAGATCACGTGTATTGGTAAATAATAGTTTGGATGTCATTTCTACTTTATTAGATATTTTTGTACTTAAGGTTAGATTCAAATTCATTCATAAGAGTAAATTCAAGCTAGTTTATTCTTACCAGTAAAGGAATGTATGATTTGAAATCATCACGGGGTACCTAGCATAAAACGTAAACAATATGTTTGTTGCCGTTGACTTCGAGGATCTTCTAATTTATTATGTAACTTTTAAAAAAAAATTCAGACAGAGTCTTTCTCTGTTGCCTGGGCTAGAGGGCAGTGGCATCATCGTAGCTCATTATATCTCAAACTCCTATGTTTAAATGATCCTCCTGCCCCAGGAAAAACTGGGACTACAGGTGTGTAGCACCACGCCTGGCTAAATTTTTATTTTTTGTAGAAAAGAGGTCTCTCTGTTGCCCAGGCTGATCTCCAGCTCCTGGCCTCAAGCAATCCTCCTGCCTCAGCCTCCCAAAGTATTGGGATTACAGGCGTTAGCCACCACGCCCAGCCTTATTATGTAACTTTTTATGGAAGTATATGATTCTTATACTGCTCTCCGAAAAGTGTACTTCAAGTCTGATTTTGCAGAAGTTATTACTGTGTATAAAATTATGAGTGGTTGTTTTTTCCCTCCTTTCCCTCTCTATATTGTAATTTTTCTACAGTAAAACAAATACTGCTTTTGCAATAATTTTTGTTGGATTCTTTCTTAATTTTTACTTAATAAAATCTTAAACGTATTGTCTGAAATCAAAGCACCAGAAAGGTACATGTCCAGGGAGGAAACAAGGCATTGCACGCAGATAGCAGGGGTCTCTGACACGTAACCATCAGACCCAGTGTGCCATATTTCCCAGTCATTCCAGCATGTGTATGTGAGAATTCCATGTCTGCCATTTCCTGGCTTCCCCTTAAAGACATTCTCAA
>NW_012147841.1:6893537-6896018 GCF_000956105.1 Propithecus coquereli
TATTGCCTTGTGTTCATGTTCATTATGCGTTTCTTCTGTAATGTCTAATCTGCCATTGATATCAAGGGATATATGGGGTTTTATTTCTCAGAGGTAGTAATTTTGATTTGGAGAAGTTCTATTTAGGTTTTTTAATATTTCCATGTCTTTACCTAACTTTCATAACATATGAAATACAGTTTTGTGACTATTTTAAAGTCCTTATCTGCTAATGCTAACATCTATGTTTAGGATCATTTTTTATTGATTTTTTTCCTTATTATGAATTGTATTTTCCTACTTCTTTGCATGGCTGGTAATCTTATGTTGGATGCCAGACATTGTGAATTTTACCTTGTTAGGTGCTGGATATGTCTGTATTATAATAAATATTCTTGAGCTTTATTTTGGGATGCAGTTAACTTATTTGAAAACAGTTTGATTCTTTTGCTTTGTAGCTGGTGGGAATACACATTTATTCTCAGCCCTTTGTGAGCACCAGGCCCTGTTATTTCTAATCCATTCACATGATTCTTTTCCCAGTCTTAGGTGGTTTCTTCACATGCGTGAGCTAGTCGGCAGTCTACTGTATACCAAAGAGGGAACTTCTGTAGATCTTCAGAGTTCTGTTTCTGTGCAACCCTCTCCTTTCTGTTACTCTGCCTTAGGATGTGTATGAACTTGTTTTCTGGGATCCAGATTCCATCTCCTCAGCTAAGAACGTCTGCCTGACTCCTGATGGACTCCCTTTTCTGTGCCATCAATTGGAAACTCAAGGTAGCTGTCTGGGCAATAGGAGGGCTCAACTCATTTGTTTCCCGTTTTTCAAGATCATTGTCCTCCATTTTCTGATGTTCAGTGTTTTAAAAAACATTACTTATATTTTGTCTATTTTTTTCTTCTTTTGGTTGATTCAGTGGGAGACTATGTCCAGTCTTTGTTACTCCATCTTGACCAGTCCCAGTACATAGTTTTGGTCTTGGATTTTCTTCCTAATCCATTCATTTTAAGAATTAAAGAAGCTATTCCTCTAGATTATACTACATCCAACTGAAGCATCATTCACCCCAGTTGTTAGACAGTATGTCAAAATATTTCAGAATAAAATCTGACTCGCCAAATATTCGTCAGTGAAATTTTATCATCTATGCAAGGAGGAAATGTTTTCCATTTTTCTCAAGTTCATTTTACTTTTTCTGAGAATTTATGAGATATTTTTGCCCTTATATTTATCCTTCAAGGATAAGATATAATTATAAAATGATATCAATACAAATAAAACAAACACATACAAAAAAAGGATGACAGTGTGTTTGGATAGATGCTTGTAGCAATGTGCTCCACAGTAAGTATCTACAACTATGAATATTAAGAATTCAAGAATTCAAGGAGTTTTTCTTAGAAAGAATAACTTTATGCTCATTATGTGTCAAAAAGTCAAACTGTAGAAAGTTGAAAATCCCAAATCATTGGAAAAACTGAATCTAGTTCCAGAAGATTGATTCATTTGTATGTTTTTATATTTCCTTAAACGTGAAGCAGTGGGGAGATCTCAACGTGCATTATCCTACTCTACAGCCAAATTAAAAGTCAAAATGTCTATCATATGCCTTAATTTTAGGAACATAAGTCTCAAGTGTTAAGAAATTTAATGAATATGTTAGACTTTGTTTATAGTCCCTCTATATTGAATATCAAAAATCTGTCCTTGGTGGTAACCTTAAAATTGGATTTTTTTTCCAGAAGTTTTAGTGAGTTAGAAACTAAGAAGGTTATACATAAATTGAAACACTGAAACAAAGCCTAGGGCATTATGTATGCGATACTACTTCTGGGACTAATACTTAGGGGAAACTCAATATGAACCTGTAATTTTTCTTCTTGGGTGTCGCTGTTGTGAACATTGACAATGATGAGCAGAGGAGAGTGGAATTGTTTAGCATAGCCTCATGAGGACATTGCCCTCTAATATTTTGTCATGTCAAAAAGATATGTAATAAAAATATTCTATGTTGTGAAATGAAACCTCCTTTATAAGAAAGCTCAGGAATGACTTTCCTTTTTCTCCTATTTCTTTTCTGAATTGCTCCTTGTCAGTAATTACTCTAACAGCTCTGTCCACATTCAGTAATTAAATTCTTCTCTTTTCTCAACCACACAGTGCTCGTTTCTTACTCATAGCTTTTAAGGTATAACCCATTCACAACACATGTTATACATAATGTTAAAATGTAATACAACAGAAGCTATTTTAGATAGTTTCATTTTCAACATCAAGTTGAAAATAAGAAATACAAAATGATTCTAAATGAACTAGGGACCAATAAGGTTATGACTGCGAAGTTCAGATGACATTCTAAGCATAAGTTTTAAATTCTTCTCTTTTTCTAATAATCAGTTGAAATGACAGAAGCAATGAAGTAGGGAAAACACTAAGCTCAATATTAAAGATTGATTCCATTAACAGAACTACAATGCTAAAGTTTTTACACTTGAAATAAC
>NW_012147841.1:6896068-6898511 GCF_000956105.1 Propithecus coquereli
CCCCCATGGACACCCCCAAGTAACCATTTATCTGCTTTTTGTCATTAGGGATTAGTTTGCATTCCCTAGAGTTTTACATGAATAGAATCATACAGTATAAACTCTTTTCTTTTGGTCTGGCTTCTTTCACTCAGAATAATTTTTAGCATTCACCCATGTTATAGTTATCAACAATTCATTTCTTTTTTACAGCAAGAGTAGTATGCCACTGTATGGTTATACCATGATCTGCTTATTCATTCACTTGTTGATGAGCATTTGAGTTGTCACCAGTCTGGGGCTTATCTTAGTTCAGGCTGCTATAACAAATTACCATAAACTGGGTGGTTTATAATAGCAGAAATTTATTTTTCACTGTTCTGAAGGCTGGAAGTTCAAGATGAGGTGTCAAGATGAGGTGAGCCCTGATCGGGTTCTGGTCAGGGCCCTCTTCCGGGTTTCAGACTGGTAACTTCCTGTGGTATCCTCAACATGGCAGAAAGAGAGCTAGCTGGCTGTCTGGACTCTTCTTCTAAGGATATTAATCCCATTCGTAAGGGCTCCACCTTCAAGACCTAATTACCTTTTAAAGGCCCCACCTCCACATACCATTACATTGGGATTAGAATTTCAACATATGAATTTTGGAAGGACACACACATTTAGTCTATTGCAGGGCTATGACAAAGAAAGCTGCTATAAAAATTACATCAAGTGTTTGTATGAACATAGGTTGTTATTTCTCCTGGGTAAATACATAGCAGTAGAATGCCAGGATCATATGGTAGCGGTAGGTTTAATTTTTCAAGAGGTGGCCAAACTCTTTCCGAAAGTGATTGTGCCATTTTATATTCCCACCACTGGTGTCTGAGAGTTCCATTTTCTCCACATCCTCACCAAAACTTGGAATAGTGAGTCTTTTTAATTTTTAGCCATTCTAATGGATTTATAGTAGTATCTCACTATGGTTCTAATTTGCATTTCCCTAATGACTAATGAGATTGAGTCTTTTTTCATAAACTTATTTGCCATCCTATGTCTTCTTTGTTGCATTGTCTATTCAAATCTTTGGCCCATTTTAAAGATGGGTTTTTTTCCTTTTTATCATTGAGCTTTAAGAGTTCTTTACATATTCCAGATACTAGATGTATTAGTCTGCTAGGGCTGCCATAAAAGAATACCATAGACTGGGTGGCTTAAACAGCAGGAATTTATTTTTTCTTAGCAGTTCTGGAGGCTGGAAGTCAAAGATCAAGGTACTGGCAGTGTTGGTTTCTCCTGAGGCCTCTCTTCTTGGTTTACAGTTGGCTACCTTCTCACTATGCCTTCACATGGCCTTTTCTCTGGGCATGTGCATCTCTGGTGTCTCTTCCTCTTTGTTGAAAGACAGATATTCACAAAGCAGGGTGTCACTTCTCAGAAAGTCAGGGGATTACAAAGCAGGATGTTTACTCCTTGCCTCCCAGAACTCATGCCTGTAGAGATGAACTAAGTCTACACGGCAGCAAGGTCAACATGGTGTCCAGATGTTGGAGTAGAAATGACTGAGGAATGTACCAGATGGAAGGGCCCCAGAGAGCGCTCTCCTAGCCCCTAATTTCTAACCTGCTCCCACTGCATTCTCATGGTCTTCGGAGGATTTGAAGTTCCCAGGAGCCTAGGGATGGAATAGCAGTCACAGCAGCCCCAAATGGACAACAACCCCAGGGATAGCTAATGTCAGGCCCAAGTCCACTATGGGGAAAATGACCAGGCCTTAAATATGACATGCAAACATGTCAGCCCCCTGCAGACACTTCAGCAGTGGATACAACACAAACCCCTGCCCAGGAAAAGATCAGAAAGACCTATCTGTGCCAACAACTCAAGACGTAAGTGTTCCTCTGTTTCTAAGCACCATCCTGGGAAGTCAGAAGAGAGAAAATAATTATCCAAACAATCCGTTTTAAATCAGAAAGCTGAGAAACTTTTAATTGGCAAGATCAAGTGTTTTCCCCACCAGTAGGGTAGCAGAACAAGAGTAAAGCCATAGAAAATAAATTGAATTATGAAAAATAAAGGAGAATTGGAAAGGGGACTAGTGGTGTTTGCTTTTAGTATGTGTATTAGCCTGCTTGGACTTCCATAACAGAATACCACAGACTGAGTGGCTTAAACAATAGAAATTTATTTCTTTAATGTTTTGGAGGCTAGAAGTCCGAGATCAAAGTGTCATCAGGGTTGGTTTCTGATTCAGTCACTCATTGTGTCCTCACGTGGCCTTTTCTCTGCTCTTCCTCTTCTTATGAAGACACCAGTCTTATTGAAACAGCCTCCCTCCCTCCTTTAGGACCTCATTTAACTTTGATTAACTCTTTAAAGGTTGTCTCTCCAAATATAGTCACATTGGGGTTAGAGCTTCCACATGTGAAAGTTTGAGGCAAGCACAATTCAGTCCTTTATGCTTTGCAAATTTTTTCAGTCT
>NW_012147841.1:6899501-6901188 GCF_000956105.1 Propithecus coquereli
ACTATACTCACTAGAAGCTCAAAACAATGTTGAATAGCAGTGGTAAGAACAGACATCCTTGTCTCATTCCTTATCTTAAAGGGAAACTATTCAGTTTATTCAGTTATTCACCATTAAATATAATGCTAGCTGTAGTCATTTCATATTTGTCCATCATAAAGTTTAGGAAATTCCTTTCTATTCCTAGTTTGCTAAGAAGTTTTTTTTAAATCAGGAATGGATGTTGGATTTTGTCAAATGTTATTTCTGCATCTATTGAGACAACATATGCCTTTCTTTTTTAGTTGGTTAATATAGTTTATTACATTGATTGCTTTTTGAATGTTAAACTAACCATGCATTCTTGTGATAAATGCTTCTTGGACATAATCTATTATCCTTTCAATATGGCTTTGATTTTAATCTGCTAAAATTTTGTTTAACTGTTCACATCCATGTTCATGAGACATATCAATCTATAATTGTTTCCCCCCCCCGAGTTTTGGTATCAGGGTAATACTGGCCTCATGATATGAGTTGAGAATATTCCATTTTCTTTACTTTTTTGGAAGAGGATGTGTAGAATGGATATTATTTTCTCTTCAAATGTCTGTTAGAATTTACCAATGTAGCAATCTTGGCATAGCATTTTCTTTGAGGGAAGGTTTAACTACCAATTCAGTTTCTTTAATAGATATAGATATAGGGTTATCCAGTTACCTAATTTTTTCCTTAGTTAGCTTTATAACTTATGTCTACCAGGGAATTTGTCCATTTCATCTAAGTTGTCAAATTTATATGTATAAAGTTGTTGATGATCCTAATATCTTTAGAATCTGTAGTGATTACTGATATTCTTCACGTTGCCAATTTGCACTCATTTTCTCTCTTGTTCTGGTTAAAGGTTTATCAATTTTATTGATATTCTTAAAGAATTAGCATAAGGTTCATTTATTATATTTTTCTCTATTGATTTTCTGTTTCTGTTTCATTGATTTCCATTGTGACTTTTATTATTTCCTTTTGTTTGCTTACTTTGGATTTCTATTCTTTCTCTAGCTTCTTAAGGTAGAAGCTGACATTGATTTAAGATCTTCCTTCTTTCATAATATGGGATTGGGTGACAAAAATTTCCAAGTACTGTATTAGCTCTAACTCACACTTTTAACATGTTGTGTTTTTATTTAGTTTAAGATACTATTTTCCTTTTCATTTCTTCTTTGACCCATTGGGTTTCATCAGCAATATGTTATTTAGCATCATATACTTAAGATTTTCTAGTGATCTTTCTATTATTAATTTCTAATTAATTTTTTTGTACTCAGAAAATGTACTTTGTGTGAATTGAATCATTTTACATTTTCTGACACTTCATTTTTGGCCCAGTATAAGTTTATCTTGGGAAACATTCTATGTGTGCTTGAAATAATATATGTTCCTGTTGTTTGGTAGAGTGTTCTAAAAATATCAATTAGGTCTAGCTAGTTGACAGTGTTGCTCGCATCTATCCCACATGTCTACTTGTTCTTTCACTTATTGAGAGAGGGATATTCAAATATCCAGCTCTAATTTTGGATTTCTTTATTTTTCCTTGAAGTTGTATGTATTTTTATTTTAAAATTTCTTGCAGTGTGGATATGCTAGTGATGAGTTGTCATGAGTCTGCAAGAGCTTTTATTTCACTTTTCTTTTTGAAAGATACTTTCAT
>NW_012147841.1:6901238-6903055 GCF_000956105.1 Propithecus coquereli
ACACAAGAATGTGATGTGAGGCAAAGCAAATGTTCTGTTTTCACTTCATAGATGGCCTATGGAGGTGTGAGTCAATAAAATAGCACATTCTATGGGTTTGAGTTTAGCAGGGACAATATATAATTTAGTAATAAGAGAACATACACTCTTTAGTTTTCAGTTTAGTTGTAAAAACTAAGGCTCTGGGCTTCAATACTTGGTATAGGGTGTTGCAAAAAATACATATACATGAAGCCATGGCTAGAGGGGCTTTTAAAGATGGGAACTATTAGAGCATATTCCTACTGTTGTAAGGTATCCAAAACAGCACAGAGTAATGACGCAGGGGTGGAAGAAATAAGCCATGAAACAAAGATTTTGAGGAGTAAGAAGAGATGAAATCCAGAACACAATGGCAATATTAGCTTTTGGTGGCAGAAGACTCAAGCTTTGAACATACTAGCTATAAGATCTGGGCAAGTCAAAGGATCTATCAGGATTTAAGGGTTTTTTTAATCTACAAGATTCAAGAGTTGGACAAAGTATATCATAGTCTATGATTCTATGCTAACAAATATCCTCTTAGAACTTGTTTTAAAGCTCTTAAAATTTTCTTTCTTATGTTTTTAGCCATGCTAAGTTTTATTTTATGTTTCACACCATACTTCAAAGCTCATTAAGTCTTTTTGACTTCATAGTTGGGGTTAAAACTTCACCACTAGTTTTGTTACCTTGAGGAAGTAACACTTCCCCAGTTTTCCCATCAATAAAATAGACAGGTACCTCACAGGATTGCTATGAAATTTAAATGAGATCATCTGCATACTTGGGATAGTGCCTAGCAAACAGTGAGTGTAATAGATGTAGGAGACTGGTACTATTTTTATTTCTAGATAAAGCCACATTAACCTATGTAGCTCTTATTTTGCTGACTTAGCACCTAGAAAATCCCTTTGTCATTTAACAAATTATTACTGTCCTGAAGCTATCTATTTAGAGAGTTAGTGAAAGATTCCCTCATCACATTTGCTGATGTGTTCAAAAATATGTATTACAAGGCGGGGTGTGAGAAATGGTAGAGAGAAGTAGACTGATAAGACTAGTTCCCTGCATCAGAGATAGTTATAAAGACTTCGGTGTAGAATGAAGGGTTATAAATGAGGACCAAGCTATTGATGGATGCTAAGAGAAGAGCCTAAGGAATTGGAATGAGGCAAGTCAGCAATGGAACTCTCAAAATGGAGTAGGGGTGGTGAGAGATCAAGACGGGTAGGAAATTGACATTTCTCAAGGGCCAAGCATATGCAGGTGTTTCTAATCTGGCATCTAATTTATATCTGCTTCCAAGACTGTAATGTAACTTCATGCAAGGAAGGAATGTTTTTTGATTTTGCTTAGCATTGGGTACCCAGTGCATGATGCCGGGTATATGGCAGACAGTCAACCAGTGTTTGAATGAATAAACTAAATTAATAATACACCAATGCATGAATGTCTATTGCCACTTGTCAACTAAAAAAGATAAGTTGAAGCTCTTTTGATGTGTTGGATGTGATAAAAAGTATACTTGATAGAAATGTAATTCATTCAAATAAAACTAATAAGGTGGGGATTATGATAAAAAATGATGCTATAAAATTCATCTTATAACAATGTAGATCAAAGGAAATGGAAAGTGTCAATTTTCTCATCTTTTGCATAGACACTATCCTACATTTGAAACATTGTAATTTTAACAATCTATTGTTTTAATTTTCAGAATCCTTTTATTTTCAACTGTAGAGTTATCTCTAAAAATTATTCTCTTGTGGTAAAGGAATGTGTACTGGAAGTTAAAC
>NW_012147841.1:6904054-6905317 GCF_000956105.1 Propithecus coquereli
ATTATGTGTGCTCATAATCTGATTCTAATTGTGTAGGAAGACATTTTGTCTCCAATTTTAAATGTGTTTTATTTCTCTTTTGGTATGATTCTTTTTTATGAACACTTTTGTAACTCATGGATGGCCTATCATTTTAAGTTTGGAGAAGAGTGTCACCAGATAGGATTATTGATTCAAATGTGTTGATAATTACCAAAATCAAGTTAATTAACATATTCATCACCTCAAATATTTACCTTGCGTGTGTAGTGGGAATACTCTCTTAGCAAATTTCGAGCATATAATATTTTAAAGCAATTCTCACCTCTCAGCCACCCAAAGTGCTGAGATTACAGGCGTGAGCTACCACACCTGGTTTATAACACATTGTTCTTGATTAAAGTCACCATGCTGTACTTAAGTGTCCAGAACATATTTATCATATAACTGCAAGTTTGTACAGTTTGACCAACGTCACCCCATTTCCTCCCACCCTGCATCCCTGGAAATTACCCTCTACTCTCCATTTCTATGAATTCATCTTTTTTAAGTTCCACATATAAGTGAGATTATGTAGTACTTTTCTTTCTGTGTCTGGATTACTTCACTTAGCATAATGTCCTCCAGGTTCATCCATGTTGTGACAAATGGCAGATTTCCTATTTTTAAGGCTGAATAATATTACATTTTGTATATATACCACATTTTCTTTATCCATTTATCCATAAATGGACATTTAGATCATTTTCATTTCTTGGCTATTATGAATAATGCTGCATTGAAAATGAGAGTGCAGAAATTTCTTTAAGATAATGATTTTATTTCCTTTGGAAATACATAGAAGTGGGATCACTAGATCATAAGATATTTCTATTTTTAATATTTTTAGGAACCTCCATACTGTTGTTTATAATGGCTGTACCAATTTACATTCCCACAAGTAATATGTGAGTTATTTTCTCTACATCCTCATCAACACTTGTTATCCTTTGACTTTGTGATGATAGACATCATAATATATTGGATGGATTTCTATCCATTGTCATTTTTATCCCTAATATAGTTCAAATTGTCCCCTCCTTGGTCACTTGAAGATTTTCAAATTGGCTCTCGATTCTTTTGGACATGCCCCTGGTAGCAGTCGTTCATAGCTATCAGGATGTTCCAAGCCCATCTTGTACATTTTCTGTCTCAGATTTGGAATCAACCAAAGAAGCCCTGTTAATAGAAATGGTGTCTCAAGATGTCTGGCATTAGGGTATGGTCATTAGTATTGGGTTGGTC
>NW_012147841.1:6906492-6909218 GCF_000956105.1 Propithecus coquereli
AAAAATTAATGATCTAAATGCTGATTATAATGCATTCTAATACCCTTGATTACCAGAGGATATGATTTTTAAATAAGTAAAATGGGTTGACCCTGCACTTTAGAAAGAATCTCCACAGCAAAATTAAAACAAATAGATCCAATTATTCAAGCAACAATTAAATAACTCTTGTTTCCTGTAACTAAGGATAAAGATGAAGAGTTGAATAGTCCGTGCTTGCACATTGCTCACAGTCTAGAGGTATAAAAATAAGCTTTGCTTTAAATCTAGTCTGCTGATTAACTGTGTGACTCTCCATGAGTCTTAATCTTTGCTTCCTAGCTTATTAATCTGTAAAATGAGGATAATGGTTATAATACCTATACATCAGAATTTTAAAGAGAGGTCTGAAAAGACAATGAATGTGAAAAATGCTTAGCATATAAACTAAATAGTGCAGCCCTTCTCTTATCTGCTAAACCTCTTCATGTGGACTTTGGAAATGGCTGCAACCACTTAGAGTTCCCCCATGCAGTTACCCAGAGAAGGAAGAAAATACTGGACTCAATAACAAGGTACAGATTTGAGAGTCATCAGCACAGAGAAGCGGTGGAAGAAATAGGATGAAATAAGAGCAACTTATGCAAGAGAAGAGATAGAGAAGACAAGAGGACTGGCTCACGGGATACTCCAACATTTAGATGTCAGATGCAGAGGAGAAGTCAGGAAAGGAGACAGAATTTTTTGCCAAGGGGGAGAGGAAGAAAAGCCAGGAGAATATGATGTCACCTAGGGAAAAAATATTTCAAGAATGAGCAAGTGGTAAACTATGTCAAAAGCAGCTGAGAAGTCTAAAATGGGGACAGATAATTTACCATTAGTTTCAGCAGGATGGAGCTCACTGTTAAACTTGATAAAGCCATTTCAGTTGAGGGATGAGTCAGAAAGCCTAGAACAGGCTGAAAAGATAATGGGAGGTATAAAGGTGAATTCAAAGAGTAGAGACAAAGAGATTATTAAAGTAGTCAAGGCCATATTAGATTAACAGAATTAGTCAGAAGTACTCAGATTTGGTGCTGACACATTCCCTTTCAGTGATATAACCATTAAAATGGTTGCCTTTTTTTTTTAATTAAGTGATTTAGGTGTGGAAAACATTCCTGTGAAATTACTAATGCATTTAGGAACTGAAGGTAAAATCTCCTGATAGAACTGACTACTTGGAAAGAAACAATTGTTATGTTGAGTCACTCCTGAAGATTATAAAATATCATTATTCATGTTACTATTCATGTTATAATATATCACTATTCATTTTCATACAATAGGGATGACCAATCTGAAACACCAGCATAATTAATATGTAGAAGATGCCCTTAAACATCTCTTGCTTGCCAGGAAGTCACCATGCTAGGTTTTTTGTTGAATTTAAACAACTGAAAACAATTTCCATTCAAAATAAGCAACAATACATTTTTAATTTATTTGTTTAACTTCAAACTGCTTTATTGAGATACAATCTCCACAGGAAACTTCAGATTAAGTAAAAATTTAATATGTTTAGAAATGTGCATATACCCCTGAAAACATCACTATACTCAGGATAATGAACATATCTATCATTCCAAAAGCTTCCTTATGCCTCTTTGTCCTCCTTCCCAAATGCCAGTCCTAGTGCGCCCCCCATGGACACCCCCAAGTAACCATTTATCTGCTTTTTGTCATTAGGGATTAGTTTGCATTCCCTAGAGTTTTACATGAATAGAATCATACAGTATAAACTCTTTTCTTTTGGTCTGGCTTCTTTCACTCAGAATAATTTTTAGCATTCACCCATGTTATAGTTATCAACAATTCATTTCTTTTTTACAGCAAGAGTAGTATGCCACTGTATGGTTATACCATGATCTGCTTATTCATTCACTTGTTGATGAGCATTTGAGTTGTCACCAGTCTGGGGCTTATCTTAGTTCAGGCTGCTATAACAAATTACCATAAACTGGGTGGTTTATAATAGCAGAAATTTATTTTTCACTGTTCTGAAGGCTGGAAGTTCAAGATGAGGTGTCAAGATGAGGTGAGCCCTGATCGGGTTCTGGTCAGGGCCCTCTTCCGGGTTTCAGACTGGTAACTTCCTGTGGTATCCTCAACATGGCAGAAAGAGAGCTAGCTGGCTGTCTGGACTCTTCTTCTAAGGATATTAATCCCATTCGTAAGGGCTCCACCTTCAAGACCTAATTACCTTTTAAAGGCCCCACCTCCACATACCATTACATTGGGATTAGAATTTCAACATATGAATTTTGGAAGGACACACACATTTAGTCTATTGCAGGGCTATGACAAAGAAAGCTGCTATAAAAATTACATCAAGTGTTTGTATGAACATAGGTTGTTATTTCTCCTGGGTAAATACATAGCAGTAGAATGCCAGGATCATATGGTAGCGGTAGGTTTAATTTTTCAAGACGTGGCCAAACTCTTTCCGAAAGTGATTGTGCCATTTTATATTCCCACCACTGGTGTCTGAGAGTTCCATTTTCTCCACATCCTCACCAAAACTTGGAATAGTGAGTCTTTTTAATTTTTAGCCATTCTAATGGATTTATAGTAGTATCTCACTATGGTTCTAATTTGCATTTCCCTAATGACTAATGAGATTGAGTCTTTTTTCATAAACTTATTTGCCATCCTATGTCTTCTTTGTTGCATTGTCTATTCAAATCTTTGGCCCATTTTAAAGATGG
>NW_012147841.1:6909268-6909804 GCF_000956105.1 Propithecus coquereli
AAATTTTCTTTGCTGTCAATATTTGTTACTTTCTTTTGAATAGTTATTATGGCTTTCTCCATTTCTTTTGATTTTTAAAACTTTCCATTTGATGCTCTATTTATTTTAAGGCTTCAGCCCATCAGAACATCTACCACAGGCCTCTTGCAATTATGCCCCACTAGAGTGGGCCAAAGTACTTATGAATTAGTCACTGTGCTCAAATTGGCCCTCCATGAAGTTTGCTCCTTGGGATTCTCCTGTTCTCTGATTCATTAGGCACTCTGTTGCTTCCCTTTGTTCCTACTCAGGTTGACAACACGCAGGTAGGTCTCTGGCTGGTGGTATTTTCTCCCTCCTCTCCTTGTATTTTGGAGTTTATGAGATGCCTTGTCATTTTGCTATGTTATCTATGCAATTCAAGGGTTTTAGATTTACTCTCCAGTTTTGCTGTCTGTTTTTATTTTGTGAAAATCCAAAAACTACGCTACCATTACCACTGCCATCTTCCTAGAATCCTCCCTTTGCAAAAACACTTTTGTTCAAAGAATAGTATA
>NW_012147841.1:6914809-6915379 GCF_000956105.1 Propithecus coquereli
CTGGACATTATTCTGTTTGAGAAGAGTGAGAATGTGGCCCCAGTCTCTTCTGGCTTGTACAGTCTCAGTTGAGAAGACTGCAGTTAGTCTCATGGATTTTCCTTTGTAGATTACCTGCTTCTTTTGTCTTATAGCTCATAGGAGGGCCTCTTTGGTGTTTATTTTGGCCACTGCGATGACTACACGTTGTGGTATCTTCCTGTTTGCAATGAATCTCCCAGGAGTCCTTTGAGCTTCTTGTACTTGGATATCTAGATTTCTAGCAAGGCCATTATATTATATTTCCTCCATTATATCCTCAAATAGTTTATCCAACTCTTGTATATTTTCTTCTTCACCCTCAGGGATGCCTATAATTCTCATGTTAGGCCTCTTCACATAATCTCACATTGCTTGTAGGCTTTGCTCTTTTCTCTTATTTCTCCACTCTATCTCTATGACGGACTTGTTTAATTGAAAGGTGTTATCTTCAATCCCTGAGATTCTTTCTTTTGTTTGATCTACCCTGTTCTTGAGGCTTTCCACTGAGTTTTGTAATTTCTTGAATAAATTCTTCATTTCCAGAAGTTC
>NW_012147841.1:6915429-6916527 GCF_000956105.1 Propithecus coquereli
TAAAAACTTACAGTACCAAGTTCTGACAAGTATACAGAGCAAATGGAACTTTCATACATTACTAATGGGAATTAAATAGTCTAACCACTTTGGAAAACTGCAGTTTTCATAAAGTTAAACATGTATCCACCCTGCAGCACAGCATTTTCACTCTTCGGTAAATATCAGAAGTGGAAAATACATGTTCACAAAAAGATTTATCAATGTCTGTATAAGTTTTATTCACTTCTCAAAGAAGAAATGACCCAAATGCTCATCAACACGTGACTGGGTAAGCAAACTCTGGAATATTAATGCCATGGAATGCTCCAGAGCAGTAAAAATGAACAGACTACTGACACACAACACTACAAATGAATGAGTATATCTCTAGACATTACATGCAGAAAAATAAGTCAGACATAAAAAAGTACGTACTTGAAATTCTACAACTTCAAAATAGTGTTAGAAATAAAATCAGTGGTTTGAGTGTTGGGAACTGAGTGAAAATAGACTGGCAGTGAAAATGTTTTGTATCTTGATTGGAGTGGTAGTTATGGTGTATACATTTTTAAGCTCATTGAACTGTTCACTTAAAATATGTACATTGTATCATACATTAAGTACATTCAACAAAGTTGATTAAAAAGAAACAAAAAGAAAAAAGAGAAACCTGCGTAAGCAATCAGAAGTAGTATGAGAAACCTTTTAAAGATGATTATAGTTTTCTTTTTTTTATTTCAGCATATTATGTGGGTACAAATGTTTAGGTTATATATATTGCATTTGCCCCACCCGAGTCAGAGATTTAAGTGTGTCCATCCCCCAAACAGTGCACACTGCACACATATGGTGTGAATATACCCAATCCCTTCTCCCCACCCCACCGTGTGACACCTGATGAATGTTACTAATATATGTGCACTTAAGTCTTGATCAGTTAATACCAATTTGATGCTGAGTACATGTGGTGCTTGTTTTTGCATTCTTGTGATACTTCACATAGTAGAATGGGTTCCAACTCTATCCAGGATAATACAAGAGGTGCTGGATCACCATTGTTTTTTGTGGCTGAGTAGAACTACATGGTATACATATACCACATTTTATTAATCCACT
>NW_012147841.1:6918342-6918918 GCF_000956105.1 Propithecus coquereli
TTTTTTGTGGAGGATTTCATGTAGTTCTGCTCTGATCTTTGTTATTTCTTTTCTTCTGCTGGGTTTGGGGTTCATTTCCTCATCCTTATCTAGTTCTTTGAGATGATTCATTAGATCATTGATTTGTGATCTTTCTGTCTCTTGGATGTAGGCATTACAGATATAAACTTTCCTCTCAGGACTGCATTAGCTGTGTCTCACAGATTTTGATAACTTGTGTCTCCTTTATTATCTAGTTCAAAGAATCTTTTGATTTCCATCTTAATTTCCTCCTTAATGCAATAATCGTTCAGCAGAAGGTTGTTTAGTTTCCATGACTTTGTGTAGCTATGAGAGTTTCTGTTGGAGTTGATTTCTAATTTTACTCCACTGTGGTCTGAGAAGACGCATGGTATAATTTTTATTTTTTTTTAATTTTTTGAGACATGATTTGTGGCCTAGGATAAGGTCAATCTTAGAGAATGTCCCATGAGCTGATGAGAAAAATGTATATGCAGTAGTTTTGGGGTAAAATGTTCTAATGTCAGTCAGGTCCATTTTTTCTAGCATTATGTTTAAGTCCATTGTTTCTTTTAT
>NW_012147841.1:6918968-6919497 GCF_000956105.1 Propithecus coquereli
TTTTTTGCCGAGTAATCAGAGGCTAGGGACAAAGTTGGAAAACCAAAAGAGTTCTCTGGCTTCACGGTACCACAATTTTGATAACTGGAGATCTTAAATTCTCCTGTTCTATCTTCTCACTGCTGCTGAGTCTTCCAGTCCTGGCCCCTGAATTACATAGGCTGTTGTCTTGCAGTCTCATAGTATTGGGACCTCACAGGCTTGCAGCTTCATGGTCTTGAAATATCAGAGCTTGTGGTATGGAAATCTCACAGCCTATAAAACATATGGTCTCAGGATCTCAGCATCTCAGTCTCCCAAGTCTCACAGGTTCAAGGTCTAACCAGCTCAAGGTCATGCAGTTTTGAGATCTAGCGATATCATAATGTTTGATTCCAGGGTCCTCCTAAAGGGAGAGTCTAAATTCACTTTAAAAATGTTTTGGAAGCTATTGTAATCAAATCCTGATACAATTAAACTTATGATATAATCAAAACTATCAATCCCTTGTCAGCATAGAAAATTGAGGACTGAGCTGACAAAAAAAAAA
>NW_012147841.1:6929931-6930868 GCF_000956105.1 Propithecus coquereli
CATATTATTTGCAAAGAGGCTGAGAATATGGGTCTTCCCAATCAGCCATTTAAATAACATTATCTGAATTGTATCAGGAAAAGTCAGAAATTACAGGGGAAGTATATAGGATAATTCTCTATGACTGACCCTGTTCCAGTAGCATTTGCGATTTAATTTTGAAATACAAATGACACAAATAATGAAATCAGCAGGTTGTAATAATTAATATATATGAGAAATAATTAACTGCAGTGGCAGACAAAAAATTTATATAATCACTTAACAATTATGAAAATAAGATTTATGCAGAAAGGTTTTAGTTTAGGGAAATTGGCCTTATTATTAGTGACACCATTTAAATATAACTGAGAAGAAGTAGAAGATGACTGAAAAGTTTTTGGAACATTATTGATCTCTTAGAATGTTTTTAACCTGCATGTTTGTGTCAAGGCCAATCAGTGTAAAAATGGCTGTCTCCAAGTCATTGTAAAAGAAGCTATTGCTAAACACCGAAACATGACTATCTCACTACTGTATGAGTTTCCTACCCTTATACTGAGGTTTTCCTCTCTATTTTCTCCTCCCCTTAGTGACATAACATCAAATTCTTTAGTTTCAACATATTCCACAATAATATATCTGACTATAGAATTGTATATATGCATTACATATATGCAAAAGTCATATGTACATACACACAAGACTCACAATACTTATGCAAATATTAGAGGAAAGTAGGAGATTCTTTAAAATGCATTTTGAAAAGCAAGGTGAAGAAGGCAGAGGCAATATACGTAGTGGACAAATATTCATTCAGTTTCAACTACAAAGAGCAAAAACCAGATAATGTATTTTATCGAATCTAAAAATCATTAGTTTTAAGATAAACAATTTTTTGTACCACCAAGAAAAAAATTGCTTCCAAGTACTCTATGACACATTATTGATTAGAAGA
>NW_012147841.1:6934563-6935854 GCF_000956105.1 Propithecus coquereli
CATATAGATAGCAAAAAGGTTACTGTAGTGAAGCAAATGAACATTTCCATTATCTCATATAGTTACCCTTTCTTTTAGTTTTTGCTGTAAGAGCAGCTAAACATTACTCATTTACAATACAATTGTGTTACTATAGTCCTCATGTTGTACATCAGTTCTCTAGACTTGTTTATCCTACATATTTGCTACTTTGTATCCTCTGACCTACATCTCCCTATTCCCCCACCCCTGTCCATTCCTGGCAACCACAGCTTTGTTCTCTATCTCTGTATATTTGGATTTTTTTTTCAGATTCCACATATAATTGAGATTATGCAATATTTTTCTTTCTGTGCCTTTCTGATTTCAGTTAGCATAATGTCCTTCAGGCTCACTCATGTTGTGGCAAATGGCAAGATCTAGTTCTTTTTTAGGGATGAATAATATTCCATTGTATACAGATGCTCCTTGACTTACAATGCGGTTACATCCCAATAAACACATTGTAATTTGAAAATATTGTAAATGGAAACTGTATTTAATATACCTAACCTACTGAACATCATAGCTTAGCCTAGCCTACCTTAAACATGACCAGAACACTTACATTAGCCTTCAGTTGGGCAGAATCATCTAAGACAAAGCCTATTTTACAGTAAAGTGCTGAATATCTCGTACATGAGATATTTATTGAATATTGTACTGAAAGTGAAAAAAAAGAATGGTTATGTGAGTACTGGAAGTTCAGTTTCACTGACTACATACTTCTTTAACACCATAGCAAATTTGAAAAATCGCAAGTCAAACCATCGTAAGTTAGGGACCGTCTGTTTGCATATCACAGTTTCTTTATCCATTTGTCCATCAACGGACACTGAGGTTGTTTCCATATATTGGCTACTGTGAATAATACTTCAGTGAAGTGCAGATATCTTATGAGATGGCAATTATATTTCCTTTGGGTACATATATGCTTTTTAAACTACAAAGTAACATGAATAAAGTATTATAATCACTATCTAAAAAGATCTAAACACTTCTGTAATACATTTCATCTAAAGCACATGGCCATTAAAAAACACTGTCTTTGCATGTTAACCTTTACATTTTCTATTAGTGGAATTTGAGAACCAGCATTTTCATGTATTAAAATTTAATAAATCCAGATGCGGAAGCCAGAAAGTTGACATAATTGCTAATTGAAGGAAAAGTCATCCAAATTGGCTTGAGAATTTTTCTCATGATGGTTTCCTTTGTGTCCATCATTGCTCCTATTATAACATAAGATTATGCATAGCAATATAGAGTAAAA
>NW_012147841.1:6937554-6938734 GCF_000956105.1 Propithecus coquereli
ATTAATAACACATAAGGAGAACTAAGATTTATGGTATACTCACTCTTTGCTAGCACTGTGCTAAGGACTCTACATGGATTGTTTCATTTGCTCATTTGAGAACTACACGCTTAAAATCAATGAAAAAGTGATGATTGGTTGCCTACATGACATCAGGCATCCTTTGAATGCAGGAGACGTCCAGTGAGTTACTAAAGGTCCCCACTCTGGGAGGGAAGCTTAAACAAGTTCAATAAATTATCCACTGGACACCCTAATAGACAAGCAAAGGGAACGGAAACAGCAAAGTAGGAGAAATTCTAAAGTTTGCTTCATAATTTATTACATAATATTACTTTTTAATAGGTTGACCTTTAAAAATGTTTTGTTGAGTTGAATATTACAATTTATTTGCTTTTTCTTGTAATGTCTTCTAACTCCCTGTAGGGAGGGTAGAAAGCTAAAAAGATTCTAATGTAGAAAATCAACACATATGTCATCACCATTGGGTATTGTTTTCAAAGACAGTGTTCTTCAAATCAGAAGTTCAGAAATGTGATGCCTCTACCTATTCGTCATTTTTTTTCAACAAGTGGTTTTCCTTCATATTGGACAAATTTTACTTATTTAAACTATTTGTTATTTTTCTAGAGCTGTGAAGGCATATGCATGATTAATGTAAGGGTGTGATTTTAGATTTAATATTGGGAAATAAAAGAGGAACTTGAAATTTAGATAGAAATCCAAAAATCAGTTTTATTTTTCTCCAAGGAAGTTGGCTGCTTTTTTCTTCTAAATGTTTGGAATATAAATTCTCTCCAGTAACTTCAAAAACAAGTGATTAGTCTGACAATGTTTTCTTGCTGAATAATAAGTAAACTACTAAGCTGTTGGAAATTTTCTATAGTAACTAGTCTATTTATAAACAAAAGAATAAGAGGGAAGCTGAGATAATGTTTCCATCAGCAATAATTTCATGTTATTAAAGTATTAGAAAGCATTTTCAATTAGAGAGTCTTGAGAAATTAGGTACTAGATAATCAAACAGACCCATAATGCTATTTTTTACCTAGCTGAGTGGCAGACAGTTTTAAGGTTAAACAAAGACTCTTGCCTTGTTGCATCTAAGAGCTACCAAATTATTTCATTATTCACCTCAAAATCTTCCAAGTATCCTTTCTTTTTTCCTAAAAATTTTAAT
>NW_012147841.1:6938784-6940973 GCF_000956105.1 Propithecus coquereli
TATACTCTGATTGTGTTCAGGGCGCCAATGTACCCAAAGAAAATAATTTAATCTCTTAGCCTTGACTGCAGTTGAGAATGGTCATGTGTTATATTTCTAGATAATAAACTATTGGAGACGGTTTTGTTCATGAATGAAAAAGGAAATCTCCTTGCCAGGACTATGACTATAATAGGCAGACATTTTGTGACCATGAGCAGAAAAAAATCCATGTAAGAAGAGCAGATTGGGAATATGGAAAGCAGTTGCATTTTGGAGGCCATACTTGAACAGATGCACCACACCCAAACTATGTATTTCCTAATGTCGTCTGAAACAGGAAAAACTAAACCACATTTGGTTGAGCTGTTTTTTCGTGTGCTTTTGCTACAAGGCCTTGTAGTAACTCTTGCTTCCCAGATAGCAGGACTTAGCATCCGAGCATTTTTATATCCTTAAACACCAGTGTAGTCTTGAGAACTTATATTCTTTCCCTTGCATTGTAGTTTCCTTCCTATAGGTCTACAGGATTACTGAAGTCTCAACCTATTTGAATAAGGCCTTGATATTAGGACTAATGGCCTAATTCTTACTGTGTCCTCCTTCTAGGAAAATGAGTCACTCCAGCCAATGAAGGCATGAAGATATGATGATACTTTCCAGCCAATGACTTGGGTTGTGTTGCAAATGAACAAATCGTTGCACTTTCTAATGCTGTCATTCACTTACCTGGCTCCGAGAACTTCTAGTCTACTAGAACTAAACTTCATGCTGTTACACCACTGGAGTAACCTTATCTGTCTTCACGCATTTCAAAAATATGTAATTCCTGGACCAGAGCTAAGCTTGCTGTCCTGATTCAATGCTATATTTGGGCCTGGGTCTTATTTGGAGTCAACTTTTGCAACCATTTTTTTTTCACTTTAGTATAAGGCGTTCTGAGTTGCTAAGATTGCATTAAGTGTCATGCCTGAAACCTCTCTTACTATGACTAATCTTAGAAGCAGATATTATCTGTGAATTTATCAAGCAATTTGAATTTCTTTTGAAAATAAAAATTCAAATTAGGCATAGTTTAAAATTGGAAAGTTCTTCAGAACTAGTAATATCATTTCAGTCTTGACCTGAAAATAACAGAAAATGACACTTTGTCATGCTTTTGGACTTTAAAAACCTTTAAACTTTCAGGAATTAATGAGGCATTGAACTTTGCAGGCAGAGGTTTATTCCTTGGTGAAATCATTTGTGTCTAAAAGCTTTTTATTTCAGACCAAGAAGAGTCCCCAAAGACTCAGAAGATTTGTACTTGTCTGCAGGGTTCAGTTGACTCTTTGCTTACCACTGTCAAATGGGAAAGACAGAGCTTGGAGATTTAACCGTTCAACCAGATTTTTATTGCTAAGATTTCAACACAGGTGAATTACTGCTTTGTCTATTTTGTTGAAAGCAACATGCCATATGAATGGTGTGCATGTGTGTGTACATATGCATATATACATGTGTTTAACTTCTGTGACAATTACTGAATAACTAATTATATTTACATTTTAAACTTCTATTCTGTGATTCTAGTGTGAATAAGGACACTAAAAGACGACTTTGAAGAAGTATATGGAATATCTGTATTACGATATTCAACAAATTTATGTTTCTTTCAGAAAATAAAACATCAGAAGCTCCAAGAAAGGAAATAATTGCAAACTATTATAGTGGTAAGAAATGTGAATTTTATAGACTTTGCTAATTTAGTCCAGATAAGAAAGTACAACTTACATGCACCAAAGCTGCTTTATTTACATCTGTTCAACTTTCTGATGTTAGCCTTTGACCTATCTTAAAGAAACTGACTGATGACTGTATACTGAACTTCAAAGTCAAAGCATTCTATGATAGACATACTTTTTTCTGATAATGTGAATGTTACTTCCTTTTGCATTATTATTATTACTCAGTATTTAGTTGTGGCAATCATCTGATCTCTTTTCCTGATATATTTATTTTCCTTCATTCTCTATGAGGATTTTGTTTGTAAGTCTATATCTTAGAAATTGTTATTAATTGGATGTTTTTAAATTTTAAGCCCCTTTAATTTTGGAAGGACAAAAGGTGGAGAACCAAATAAACACGTGTACATACATAGTCGAAATAATTGAATGTGAAAATTGAAAAAATTTGAATATTATTGTGAATATTGAAATAATAGCTAGAAT
>NW_012147841.1:6950392-6950938 GCF_000956105.1 Propithecus coquereli
ATATTATATAGAATGAGCTTTCTTTTCAGTCATCATTTTATGAATTGATGCTTCTAAGTCAATAAATCTACCTCGATAAACTAGAAACTATGTGTAGACCACACACTTCAAATACAATGCTATATAACCAGAAATAAATAACAAAGTAGAAAAACAAAAATCCAAACAAAATGGATTTTTAAAAACTCTATCAAAATTCCACTTCTGGCATACTGATGTAAGCCATCACAGATGAACCCTGACGCTGATAACAAATATAAACTCTGGACAAAATAACAAAAAAAAAAACAACAAAACACTATCTAATAATTCTGATGAATAAATCAAAGCAGGCAAATAGGGAGAGGAATCTAAACTCAAAGACATGGCAGGTACAGAAGTGATTTCCTCAACTGTTTGCAGCTTTGCCTTGAAAGCAGACCACAGCCTCGGATGCTAAAACTGATAAAATCTCCCTACCAGAGGAATGTATGAGGGAAGGGAGGCTGTGCAAACATGGCCAAACTCCTGATCAGCATGGGGAATCCCAGAGAGGAGAAAGCAAAA
>NW_012147841.1:6951378-6953127 GCF_000956105.1 Propithecus coquereli
TTTTTTTTTTTTTTTACAGTAAAAGTTTTTATTTTTATTTGTGCTGAAATATTTGCCACTTTCAAAATAGTTTCATAACAGGTAATCCTAAAATATATCTCATTCTCATTATTTTTTACTACATATAATTAATACTTTTAAAAATGTGGAACTTCATTTCATGAAAATATACTTTGAATTCCATTCGTTCTCTGTTATGAAAAAAGATCTTTGTCCGTTCTCCCATTTTTTTATTCAATCTATAAGCCATTGTGTATTTATCATTTCACCAATCCATGGCAGGCATTCATTACATATCCCCTCCACGTACTTTGAAGGTGTTGAAGATGTTTCACAGCACTCTCCTGCAAAGCAGGGTTCATTGGCAGGCCAGGGGACATATGGAGTCATTGCTCCTGAAAGCCCAGCAGTGGACTGTGGAGACTGGCCATTGTTTCAGCTGAGGATCATGGCTGTAGTTGAGAATCGAACATGGTAAAGAAAAGATAACGGGCAGCTACATCAATCAAAGAGCCCGCAACCCCTCTTGTGAACATAATAGGATGGATGGCACAGAAGTAAAGCATCTTGACAGTGGCTACTCACAGCCTCTCCCGATCTCCTCCCACCAAAACCCTGGAATGACAGAAAGAACACAAACACCAATGTCCAGGCCCCAGCCAACTTCTAACAGGAGAATTCAAATAGACACCAGGGGAGTAAGGCAGTTAATCTGTGTCCGTTTTCAGTATTTAATAACAAATGACAGACTCAGGTAGAAATAATCTCATTTAAAAATGAGTAAAGGAAAAATAAGAAGGTCACTATGCAGAAAGTATGGAGCATAAAGGAAAGCTACACTATACTTGCTTGATAAAAGGCATATGTTCAAAGAAGATTCCTCCCCCCACCCCAGATAACAGAAGAAAGACCGGATGACTTTACTTTCTTAAAGGAAATTAAAGAAAATATTAACTCTGTGAAGTAGGAAATAACAATAAGATAACGAACAAATAGTCTGGAACAAAAGAGAAGTCAGCATGAAATAAATTAAGGGGAAAAATGACATTGATGATCTTAAAACTGCATTGGAAGCAGGAAAGAGAATTAACAAAGTAAAAGCTTCTGAATGGAGGACAGACTTGAATATCAAACCATTCAATTAATGCGATTGAATAGATGATAATCACAATTGTAGAAAATAATAGAATCCCATCTTTGAGATAATAGTTATGCTTCAATATGAAAAAATAACGAACATAACAGACAAAAATTGAAAGATAAAATAGAATAAACCATTCCTAAATTGAATGAGGACCTAAAGCTATAGATTAATAGGGCTTATCATATGGAGAAAACTGTATTAAAGAACAACCAATATTCAAAAACATCTTAGTGAATTTATTGAACTTTAAGAATAAGGAAAGAATACTTCAAATATCTAGATAGTGAGAGGAGATCACCTATATGTAAAACAATTAGTCTAGCTTTAAATTGTCAATAAAAATAGCTGTCAGATGCAAGTGGAGCAATTTGTACAGAATATGCATGGGAGAGGGGTCCGTACAGCTCTGTCAATGCAAAGACAGCACAGAGACTGTCAACTAAGTGAACATTCAGCATTACAGAACCCATTTACCTTTCCTGATAAATCTACTTGAGTATGTAATTTAGTGCAATGAAAAATAAAAGATAAACTTCATGAAAGTTCTGCTCCATATATATTTAAACACAGAATTATAGCTAAATTGTTATGGTATAAGTTAGATA
>NW_012147841.1:6953177-6954663 GCF_000956105.1 Propithecus coquereli
ATATAAAAAACTCTTTATAGACTTGAAAATAAAATCAACTTATCTTTTACAATTCCCCAAATCTACTGTATTGGTTAGTGGTGGCTAACTGTATGACAACTGGATCCACAAATATAAAAGTGTCTTAAACACAATAGTGAGTTTCTTTCTGACGCCTGGGTGAATGAACTGGCAGGTATGATAGTCTGTCTTACGCAGTCATATGAGGTCCAGAAATGATGCCCGGGTGCCTGCGTCCATTCCAGCCAGCCAGAAAGGAAAGAGTGCACGGAAGAGCCCTACCTGGGCAGTGTTTATGGGTCCATCACTTCCATTCACATTCTGTTGGCTAAAACTCCATTATTTGCCTTCACCTAACTACAAAGGATACTGGAACATTTATTCCCTGGTGAGCAACAACTGTGCCCAATAGAACAGGAAACATATATTCAATGGATAGTGCAACATGTATGATACATCCACATGCCAAGATTTTACATATTTTGAGGGCCTTGTACAGTGTTTTACAAATTTATCAATTGGTTATTAACATCTAAAATTCTGTAGACTTCACAAGCCAGGTTTCAAAATTATAGAATTTTGAATGTTCTCTTGAAAAATCAGATAATCTGGCAAAACTGGGTCCATATTTCCACTGGGCAACAATTGCTTGGAGCAGAGCAGCAGCTGCCTGTGTGGTCCCTAGCCTGCTATACAGAGCACATGACCAGCTCTACTCATAAATTTACCTTCCTGCATTAGGCACTAGAGTTGTGACCCTTGACAGTTCAGGAGATGAAAAACTTGGTTCCAGAAAACTGGGAAATTCTAAATTTCAAAGGATATTCAGAGGAAGGGAAGTCACTTATTGTGGTTTGCCTTTCTGTGCCAACTGCTCCAAATATAAAATTCAGAGCATGTGTAGAAAAAAGAATAGGTATATAATGTCCACTTTAAAATCAATTTAAGTAGAAATGCATTTAAATACAGAAGGAGAGGAGAAAAGGAAGTGAAAGAGCAGAGAAATAGGCAAGGACAGAGACAGGGTCAGGGATAAGCAGAAATTTTGAAAAGTAGAATAAGTAAGAGAGAAACTAACTTTTTCAAAATAAATTAAGATGTTGATTGACAACAATCAAAGAATTTTCGGGAATTGAATAAGTAGCTATTTTCATAATATTTCATATATTTAGAAATGTTTATCTAGCAAGAGATACTATAATGATGATGAGATTAATAACACATAAGGAGAACTAAGATTTATGGTATACTCACTCTTTGCTAGCACTGTGCTAAGGACTCTACATGGATTGTTTCATTTGCTCATTTGAGAACTACACGCTTAAAATCAATGAAAAAGTGATGATTGGTTGCCTACATGACATCAGGCATCCTTTGAATGCAGGAGACGTCCAGTGAGTTACTAAAGGTCCCCACTCTGGGAGGGAAGCTTAAACAAGTTCAATAAATTATCCACTGGACACCCTAATAGACAAGCAAAGGGAAC
>NW_012147841.1:6968578-6971567 GCF_000956105.1 Propithecus coquereli
TGATCAGGTAGACAGTGGTATGGAGAGGACAGAAAGATTTCTTTTGCGGAACTGTTAGGTTTGAGATGCCCGTGAAATAGTCAAGTGGAGATTTCTAATACTGGTAGATGAAGAAAAAATACATATATATAGCTCATGAGAAAGATCACTAGAGGTGTAAATTTGGGAACCACCAAATATAGTGTATAATTGGAACTATGAGGAAATAGAAATTTCCCAGGAAACGTGTCTTATGTTAGTGAGCATCCTTATGGAGGACCCAAAGTGTTGTCAGAGTACGTTTATTCAAGCATTCATATAGTCACTCATTCATTCACTCAAGCACCTGTGCGCCTTGTGTTCTAAGCACCGTACTAGGCACTAAATATACAATTGTAAACTTTTAGCCAAATGTATTTTACTCCCTCCAAATAAGTTTTGGGAATGTTTAGTTAACATAGTTCTATGATCAGAATTGCTCTGTTCCTGCATTAATTTTTTATTGCTGCATAACAAATTAATACACATTTATTGGCTTAAAACAATGCTACATTTTATCTCACAACTTCTGTGGGCCAGGAATGTATATACATCAAAGCAAGGCCTTCTACTCAGGGTCTCACAAAGCTGCCATTAAGGTATTCACAAGGCTGCATTCTCATCCTGAGGGTTGAATGGGGAAGGATCCACTTCCAAGCTAACTTGGGGTGTTGGCAGATTTTATTTCCCTGCAGTTGTAGGACCAAAGGCCCCATTTCTTACTAGCTCTCAGCTTAAGGCTGCCCTCAGTTTCTAGAGGCTGCCAGCAGTTCCTAGCTGCTGACTGCAGTTCCTTGCCACTTGGCATTTCCAATATGGAGGCTTAATTCCTCAAGTCAGCAGGGAGAGTTTTAGAGACTCTGTTAGCAAGGCTGTGTCTTATACAATGTTAAATAATCATGGAAATGACATGCTATTACCTTTCCCATATTTTAGTGGTTAGAAGTGAGTCACAGGTCCCACCCATACTCATGGAAGGAGACACAAGGCCATGAACACTCATGGGAGGGGGACTTTAGAGTCTGTCCACACAAGTTCTTTTAGATCACACTGTGTGTATCCCTGAGGAAAATGCATACAGTATGCCTTAGGTCCCAACATTCTGGACTGAAAACAGTCGTTTTCCAAAAACTTCATTTTGAGAAATGCTAGCCCAGGAGGAAGTAAGACATATATACAACAAATACGTTTGAATTCCTGTTCATTTTCATCTGTTTCTCCTTCCCTCAAGCTATTCCTCTACATACACAGAAACTCTATTAATGTGACTTTATTAAAGGTCAAATGTCATGATAAAGTTTTTCCAGCTGCTTAGTGGAATCATTGCTTCTTACCACTATAATTGAGTTTATTCCCACTTTTTGATGTTATTATGACATTAAGCATAAGAACTTCAGTTTCATGGGCTTGCATGGCCAATTTGCCATACTTTTTCATGAAGACTATTTTGTTGTGAATGGGTGAGATTTGTATCCCAAGAGGCTCCGTTTTTCCTTGAGATTCTGCCCATAGCTTCCCACTAGGGCTCAGCCACACAGTCTGGACCATTCTGGGGAATGGATATCACACCGTTCTCTGCTTTTCCAGAAGCAATGATCCTTGTTCTTCTTCCTCCTTCCCAACAAATCAATTCATATTAAGAGACACACATAGTCCCCTGGCTCAACCTGCTCAACAGAACCATTCAGAGAGTTTACGTATGACTTTAGTCTCCCCTGATAGCTTCTCTACACTCTTCTACCACCTTTGACAACTTTGACATTTTGAATGAGAATGTACCTTCTGTAGAGACTTCCATATTATGCCACAATGAAGACCAACTAAGGAAGAGGCTGGAGGAATGTAACATTGATAAGAAGTAGCCCCAGATCCAGAGAGCTTGGAAGGTATATTGGGAATGATAGCCTATGTAGGAGAATCAATGTTAGACTGGAGTGGGAGGGGTGGAGGTGGAATTATAAAAACTCTGATAAACCTCTCTTTTCTCATTTTGTTACCAAAAACTTTGCATTTGTCCTTGAGGCCACATCAAAAGAATGAGAACAAGTGATTTGAGGAGAAGGAAAGAGAAGTTTATAACTTTGCTGGGAAAGGAGGAAAAATGATAGACCTTCTCATCTCAAAATCCAAATTTCCTGAACATTAGCAGAAATAGAAAGCTTTTAAAGGCAAGTCCCCTTTGTTCTAGGCTATTGTAGTTAGTTATTCTAATCATCCCATCTCTGCCAAAGACAAAGCCCCACCCAGGCCTACCTGCGGGAGCTGGCATCAGCCTGGGATGCAAGAACAAAAGCCTTCTCCCTGCTCCTCCCAACCACTGGCCAGAGGTAGGGATGCAGGTTTCATTTCTCAAAAAGAGTGGGGGAAGTTTTAAAGAAACATAAAATAATTTTGCCGTTTTGCTTTTCAGGCCATTCCCTGTTACAACTTGAGGAAGTTAGAATTTGGTAGTTTTCAAATTAGGTTCTTTGAAGACCTAAGGTTCAGAAAATTTTCTCAAGATTGCTTCAAGGGACAATTTGGAGATTAAACTAGACCACCCTATCCTCACAGCCAGAGCAGCATAAGACAATATAAGATTTAGAGTGCTATTAGATGATTTCCAAGCAGAAATTGCAATGGATAAGGTTAAATAGGAAAGGATGACTTTATTCAGACTATTGCAACAGCAGAGAGAGACTGTACTCAACCCCACTAAAACAGAGGAAGAAGGGGTTTTAAACACTGGGGTGAGTTAGTGGAAAAGTACAAGAGGACAACCACTCCCCTCTTCCAACCCCTTAGCAGGGTGGTTGATCCATGGGATCCATGAGCACATGGAATTATTTCCTAAATTTGCAAATGTTCTTCTCTGTGATTAGGCCATCTGTGTTTGTTAATTGGAAACCATTGAAGTTGGCTTCTACTACCACCACCCATGGAGACTGGGAGGTAAGGGTGTTATGTCCTTTCATGTTTACATTTCAAAGAG
>NW_012147841.1:6974011-6975403 GCF_000956105.1 Propithecus coquereli
CTCAAGGGATCCTCCTGCATCAACCTCCCCCGTAGCTGGGACTACAGGCATATGCCACCAGGCCTGGCTAATTTTTTTTTTTTTATTGAGATAGGGTCTCACTATGTTGCCCAGGCTGTTCTCTACCTCCTGGCCTCAAGCAATCCTCCCGCCTCAGCCTCCCAAAGCACTGGGATTACAGGTATAATTACCCAGCCCCATTTTGACCTTAATTACCTGAATTCATGTTTAACCCTCATAAATATAATTTTCAGTCTTCATTGAAATTTTCACTACTTTTAAGATTTTCTTGGTTGACTAAAAGAAATGCCACATTAATGGAATTATAGTTTTTGGTTCATGTTTCATTCTTTTTATTTATATAACTGGCAATAGCATTTTCAAATTCAAATATATCACTATGTCTTGATATATGGAATGTCTGAAAGATAGACACCTTGTAAAACCTTGAGACAAAGTTGATTTATTTGAATGCTAATCAAGGAGATAGGTTGGGTCACTAGGATGCTTCATAGATCTTACTGAGTTGTTTTCACAAGTTAGCTTCATTACTTTATTTAGAGTAATTCCCTAGAATACTAAAAATAACCATATTTAAGATAAGCATACAATATCTGAAACCAAAGAGAAAATAAAAGTTTTTTGGCCCCATTTTATAATAGAGCCCAATATACCTTATTTTTTCTCCCTAATGATGTTATTATTACCCTTTGTGTTTTGTAATAGGTTGGTTTGTCCCAATTCTTTAATTCACTAATGTGAAATTTATTCTAAGCTTATTTTCCCAGTTTCTTTCATTCAGCAATCCTCCCTTATACCATCCCACAAACTAGCACCAAATGCAAAAGCTAATATATGACCTCTTTTAGGTTATTACTAAAGATAGAAAATTAAACAAGAATTAGCCCAAAACATAAAATATGTGACTGCCACCTGAAATCAATAACGCCACAACAGAAAAAGAGAAGAGCCAATATCTGGAGTGGCTACTGTGTACTCAATCCCTCCTGAGAATGGTTCTGCAACCTGGGAGCAGAACTTCAGTCCTAATGATACTAACCCATGACTCTGTCCTTTGACCATAGCTGACTGTTTCTGGGTAGATACCTGACCCTTTTTGGGATGATAATATTCCCTTCCTGAAAAACTAGAAACTTAGGGTGAAGAGACTCACGCATTAGATTTAGAGTTGAGTCATGTCAATGTCAGAGGCCTAGAGAAAAAGCATGAACTTCCACCCTCTACCTACCTCTGAGTAACCTCTTATAAGCATTATGATTATTGTTATCAATTTTCTCACAGTTTTTGAGCACTAATGTGTCAGAGGCTATGGTAAGAGATTACTGAGCATTAGGTCATTTAATCCTTTCAACAACTCTGTGAGGTAGGTGC
>NW_012147841.1:6977273-6980996 GCF_000956105.1 Propithecus coquereli
CGGTTTTTCCATTTTCTCTGAACATTCAAGAATTAAATTACTGCATACTATGAATGAGTTTTCAGCCATTAGTTCTCAGCAGGGTGGAGGATAGGGGCTTAGGGAAAAATAGCACCATTACCCTCCCAACTGGAATGTCTGGGAAATCATTAAGGATATGCTGGCTGTCTCAGTGACTGGGACCTGCTACCTGAATGTCGGGCCTGAGGGCTAGGGATCCTATCCAGGTATGTGGGACATTCCTGTGCAGTGAAGACTCATCTCACCATAAATTCCATAGAACTCCCATTAAGAGACACAGGAGGGGGAACAGTTACTTGACCCACTTTGACACAGTTGGTTAGATGTTTTTAACCTAGGCTGATAACGCTGTTAAGATAGTAATTTGCACATTTGTTTCTTTCATTTCTATCACCCCAAAGCTGACTTAGGCCAATGCATGGATAATACATGAGTGATGCTCTATAGAAGTTTGCTGGTAAATTTTTCCAAAAAATAACAGTCATATTAATCTTTTTCAAATGATGAAGAGACAGAACCAAGCTTGATGTTCAGAGTATTATTCTTCTTAAGTGGGGTCACTGAGGAACAATAATTCTTTGCTCATATTTTTAAATTTAGTGACTTGATCCAAACCATTCATTTAGAGATGGCAAGAATTTGGAGGACCAAATCAAATGAATCAAACTCATGAACCTGAAAGTTCCAGTAATTTTCATTCTGCCTTTGGGCACATTCCAAATGAGCACATGAGAAGCTGCCACATAGGGGTGTGCAGGTGGTGAACAGCAAAACTCACAGGGACTCCATTCACATAAACTACAATGAAAATGATGTCCTTAGAGTTGGATAGCCCATAAATGTTGGCATATTATCTATTTTCATTTGTCTCAAGATATTTTTAATTTCCTTTTTAATTTTTTTATTGAAACATTGGCTGTTCAGAAGCATGGAATTTAATTTCCACAAATGAGTACTTGTGGAATTTTCTGAAATTTACAACTCTAAAGCGTTGCTTGGTGGGCCATCAAATTAGAGTTCAATGCTGTTCAGAAAAATTACCAAGTTATAAGATATTAATTGCTACTCATCACCCTATATGAATTTTTGTATAGTCAGTAGCAATCATCAGACTTCTCTCTTTTTCTGGACAGTGGTGGAAGTCTAATAACAATTTTTTCCTGAAATCCAATAAGAATAACAAATTTTTTCAGCACTTGTTATGGATCAGTCTAAGAACATCATGTTTTATAAGTAATTTAATCTTCAGAGTAATCCTGTGAGGTAGTTACTATTCTATCTTCATGTATCACTTTATAGATAAGGAAACAAAGGCACAGAAAGATTAATTGATATATCTATCATTAAATGAAGTGAAAATGATACCTACATTATAATACAGTGAGGTGCTTGGAACAGTGCGTGGCACATGGTTAACTTTTTTAAAAAAGAGGTAATCATGATTACAGTGAGCTAATCTGAACATTTTATGTTGCCCCAGTATTGATTTCATCTTGAAGGGTGATCTTTTTTAAACCTAGATTGTAAGTTTATTTTTAAATTCATGTACAATTCCTTGTTTGGAGTTCACAGGTCTCTCTACACAGACAGGAGTAAAACTAGGTGAATTATATACATTAACAGAATGCTTGATTTTCATCTGTTACCCTGGCAAATAACACCAAATAGGAACAGTAGGATTTTATTTCAAATGACATTTACATGGGCCAGGGAAAAAAATTCTACTTGTTGAATCATCTCAAGTAGGACACGAAGGATATACTCCTTAAAATGGACCCCTTTTGGTTTCTCTTCACTCTTGACCTTGGTAAGTCTTCAGGGTTTTAGGAAAAACTGAATTTCATTTGGCATTGTGATTTTCATTGAATTTTCTTCTCACATAGTGACTACTCTCATACCTGTAAACGTCTTGGTTTTTAAAGAAAAGGGTAAAATCATGTGGGGAAAAGCAACAAAAATAAAAGTTTTAAGATGACAAATTACATATTCAGAAACAGACATTGAAGATAATCAACAGAATATTTCTCAGAAATAATACATAAAATATATGAATTGGCAAAGAAAACATAAGCAGACTAAGGTATTTTCAGAAAAAAATTAAAAGTCCTTTTTGTTAGAAGAAAAAATAGTTCCATCATGTGGAAGAAGATAGACTTTAAAATTCATTAGAGTTGTTTGCCTTAGGGAAGCTTCTACGTATAAATCAAATTGGATGTCAAGCTGGGCTGCGAGGGAAATGGGCAATTAAAATTATAGGATCAGGGATCAGAATGACTTAAGTAAGGCCTTGGTATATATTCCTTGGAGAGTGAGAGTGGGACTCAGCCTTAACTTGGATACAAATTGACATCATTATGTAGTCTGTTGTCTTTGAAATGAATGTGAAACTGTATAATAAACTCTTATGCTTGCTAGAATACTAACCAAAATGTAAATGTACAATTCAACAATCAAGTCATAACATTTCATTTGGTACCTACTATGTGTGGGGAATAGAACACGGTCTTTATCCTGAAAGAGATCAAGCTGGAGGAAAGAGGCATATAGTCAGCCTGTTGTTATTTAATTCTGTCCTCCTTGTCTCTATGAATTGACAAAATATTAGTAACTGATCCAAATTAAGCCAAAAACATCATATCATCTTTGGACACAGATGATGGGCTCAAGAGTGAGTTCCTGGCCCAAGATGGACCTCTAGCATCCTTCTGCAGTAGTTAACATTATATGACCAAAGATAGTCAAGCTAATGCCTCCTAGGAAGCTTATTCTGTGATATATGAAATTCCAAAACATGAGAGAAAACAAGACTTGGGTTGAGAAAAAACATTTACCTACGTGAGATGGAAAGCTGCCCTGATGGTGAGGATCATGCTTGTCAAAGTTTCTGTTCCTCACACATGGTACAGATTCAGAGATCATAACTTTCCAGGTATACTAGAGGTCTAGGTGAGCTCTGGTTTTACCAATCTTTTGTTCTTCAGTCCTTCATCTCACTCAAGTATAACTAGTTCCCATAATCTCACCTGTAGCTACAACATCTAAAGAATGCAATTTTCTGTGTATCAACTAAACCTGTACTTGTCCTAGTCCATCATCAAATCTCCTCTCCTCCAAACTTCCAGGGAACACTGTTTAAGGGAAGCTTCTTTTCACAAATCATATGTATGACAAGCTATATACCTGGAGGGATGGAATTAAACCCGTACGTCAGATAATCATAGGATTCGCCAAGCTGAGTGTATCATGATTTTGATGTGGAAGGTTGTGAGACATGGGAACACAAACCTATACCATCTGTGAAAACTCTTCTCCTCTCATGTTAAAATTGCCTCTCCAACCTTGAATAACTACTAGTGCTATTTCAGTCAACTAGTATTCAAAACCCTAGAATAGGAAAAAAAAACAGTCTTACACTGAGATATTCTGTATTTCCTAAACAGGCCACAGTTTCCTGTATCATTAGAGGGTAGGAGAGAGGGGAGAGGAAGATCTTCAATCTAAATTACACCAAGTGCCAGAAGTCCTAAGCAGAGTAATCAGACAAGAGAAAGAAATAAAAAGCCTTTTAAATTAAAAAAGAGGAAGTCAAATTGTCCCTTTTTGTAGATGACATGATTTTATATTTAGAAAAACCAATGACTCCACCAAAATACTCTTAGAACTGATAAACAAGTTCAACAAAGTTGCAGGACACAAATCAAT
>NW_012147841.1:6981049-6982626 GCF_000956105.1 Propithecus coquereli
AAGTTGAGAAGCATGGTGGGAAATTAGGCATATATACATATAACAATATCCTTCAGGGAGAAATAAGGCACTTTGAAAATTACTACAACACATCTCAAAGTGGAAAATAACAAAAAGTGTTATCTTGTTAAGACGTGATAGTCCATATGCTAACTATAGTTTGAATAGCTTACATGAGTTATTTAAAAATACATGCAATTAGCTGCAAAGTTAATGTATCTCTTAAGGCCAATAGAAAGCTAAAATTAAAGCTAAAGCGGTTTCTTTATCATATTGGGATTTAAAAGCAAAGAATTAAAGGGACACAATATGCTTCAGTTTTTGGTCACTGACATTTGTTAGCTGTTGGAACAAAATTGCTCGTGATGGATGCTAGTAAGTACAAATGATCTCTGGTTACTGGGATAATTTTCCCAGCTATTTATGTTATCATTCCAACTTAAGCAGCAGTTCCTAATACTTGAAACATTTAGACAAGAAAATTATAAGCTTTTCTGAAAAGTATTAGAAAGTAATAGCAGAAGAAAATTAATGGTCTTTAGGCATTTGCTCATTCAGCAATAGCCAAGTAACTAGAAAGCTGACAAAGCAAGACATGAGGCAGTGGGAGGGTTTGTAGATGTGTATATTTTGACCTTAGTTTGTACATAAAATTGTGGCTGATAGCGACCATTCATCTGATTCAAAAATCCATGGTGAGAGGATAAATGCAATTCTATTAAACTCATTTTTATAAAAATAAGCTTACCGTATACAAAATTTGTCTATTCAATGGTCAAATCACAATACTGAGATTAAGTCCCTTATTCCAAAGAACAAATCATGGTATAGATATTATTATCCCCATTTGGCAGATATGACATAAGATTAATTGCTTCTCAATTGAAACAAAATAAGAGTGAAATGCTTTACCTCAGGGTTACCAACTCAATATTCTGAGTAAGTGAAAAAGGACCTAAATATTCACTATTCCACATTAAACGATTATTTCTCTTTTCTCAATGTTTTCTATATGTATGGCACATACATTGTTTAAAAGTTTAATAAAAAATTTTAAAAAGCAGAAATGAAAGTAGGAAAAGGTAACAAAAAAGAAAAAATATAGGAAGAGAAATGAAAAATCAAAAGGTAATGAAGAACATTAGTATAAAGTCCTATGATAATAAATTAAAAAATAATCTTTGCTTAGAGAATAAGTAAATGATTGATAAATAATAGTATGACCTCAATAAGCATTGTTTCTTGGTCATAGAATTAAATGATCTTAAACACCAATCAACATCATACTTCATATTTTCTAGCACATCATATTTGACATTAAATTTAATGCTTTTATGTAAAAATTTAAGCAGAGAAAAATAGACAGAAGTTTCTGAATGCAGAAAAACAAGTCTTCTGGAACTCATGGAAGTTCATAATAGTGACAAGCAAAGCACTGCACTTAATAGAAAAAGAAAATAAACTACCTCATATGATCCAGCCATATTATCAAATCACCCAAGGGGAAGATACAAAGAAAGAAACACGGTTTTTCCATTTTCTCTGAACATTCAAGAATTAAATTACTGCATACTATG
>NW_012147841.1:6987132-6989861 GCF_000956105.1 Propithecus coquereli
CACATATTTTTCACAGGTTTTATGTGAAAGTGCTTCAAAACAGTAAAATACAAAGGTAACATTACTAAGGTAACATTAACTGTTGTTTTTTAGTAAACGTTAAATAGACTTACACGGAGTCTTTTACAATTAAAAAAATCATGTTTAACTGGTAGGCTTAGAGACGTCAGCCACAGTCATGAAAGAAAAGAAAAATTCCTGCTTTGCATGGTGCAAGAATCTGTGCTCTTGACCTTGTTATTAAGATGCTCTAAGGAACCCCTAAAATATCCATGCTAGGCATTAACCATATACAATACCAACACAAATAAGGTCAAAGATACTGTTATTTGAGAACCTACTGTGTTCTGGGCACTGTCCTAATACATCATTACCATGCATTATTTCTTTTAATATTCAAAATCACCCCAGGAATTAGAAATTATTAACCCTATTTGTGGATGATGCAAGTGAGGCTTAGCAAAAATATATAACTTGCCTCAAGTCAGAACTATTATGTCAGACAACTAATATGATATAATTCCAGATTTGTTTGATCCCAAAGCTTAATCATCATACAGTTTCCCAGACTTAGAAACAAAAATTTAAGAATCATGGAACGGATGCTCCAGCAACATGGAACTAGTACAGTCCTCAGGACAAATCGAGTTGTTTCTTACCACCAGTGTTTCCACAAGTTGCTCCCTCATTCTGGATTGCTGGTTCCCTTCCTGTCCCCACACGACACAAACCAGAACTAATTGTCCCAATCTTTGCCATCCCCAATTCAGACCATCTCTACTCCCCGCAACCCCCCTCCAGTCTGCATAAAATGGGCCCCCTATGGGCAGCTTCTGTCCCCATGCACACATCTATCATGACACTTACTATAGGGCACAGTAGTTATTTCGTAATGTTTCATTCTCCTCTAGACCATGAGCAATTTGAGGGTAAGACCAATGTATCTATGTATCTCTGATACTAGCCCAGTACAGGGTATATAACACATGCTCAATAAACGTGAGTTGAATTGAACTAATTAAATAATACAATTAGTTGGATTTCTTTGCATTATGCTCTGCATTTGAGGTAGATGTTATTTTAAACAATTAATAAAATAGATACCAAGATTATACATTTGTTCAAACAACATAAATAAAAAGGAATAGTAATAGCAATAGAACTGTATGTTAGGTTTTGGCATGAGGAGCTTTAAGCTTAAATACAACTAAATTGAATTTGCCTGCTAAATTAGATAGATATTAATGGGTATAATTAATATATTAGATCCAATGATATGTATTAATTGGCTCTATTACATATATGAACTGCTATATTGTAGTTATGAACAAAGACAGCAGAAAAAACATTTTTCTGTGATTCAGTAAAAATTTTGTTGTATTTACAAGTTATCAAAGACATTATCAAGATATATTCATTTTCAGATAAAAGTTTCTCCAAAATATCTGTTCATTTGGGAATTTCTTTTATGGGGTTAAATAAATTTTAAATTGCATAGTGTAATAATAAAGGAATGTACATATTAATACAAGTTTAGATCTGAACCTTATTTTCATACAGTTAAGAAAAAGCTTTTTATTATAACTGAAGCTTTATTAAAACAGTGTTTACTTTTTAAATACACTTATTTTCAGTCTAAGGGTTTAGATTCATTTAAAAATTATAGAACATACATTAACATATCCTTAAAGGAGTGAGATAGGGTGATGGAGTTATAATTTCTATTTATGGACTTCTAGAACAAAAAAATTCACTTACATACAAGCAGGCAATTTAAAGTACAAAACAAACTATTATAGAATAAAAAGGTAAATATATTTCTTGGTTGAATTGTCAATAGAAAAAATTAGCAAAAATGTCAGAATTAAAATGTTAAAAATATCGAAAGATTTGGTCTTTATCCATTTTGGGACCCTTAATCTACATTTCTCATTTATATTAGTATTAGTCATCTCTTTAACCTTGATCTTATAAAACACTCATAAATTATGATCTTTGAACTGTGCTATTAAAGCTGAATATTTATAAGATGATAATAGCTATGCATTTTATTTTTAAAACTAATCAACACTTTACTTTTGTCATGTAATAAAGTCCCACTTGTCCAGCTAGCAAACTTTTGCCAAACACAAGGATGTGAGCATGGTTCCAAACAGAGACATTGAAATAATAACCTCTGGTTAACAGGAAATTAGGAAATTAGCTGCTATAAGCATTTTGCCATATACAAAAACAGAACTCAGATCAGACTCCATTGACTTCGATAAGAGATTATATGATAGTGTGGTTGAGTTGAATTTTGTGGTGCTTCCAAATTTAGCAATTAATTGCTACTAGGCTAGAAACAAAGTCAACCATACAGTTGAGTTCTTGTGTACTTGTGTACACATAATATACGCTATATATGATATTTAAAGAATATATAACATAAACTTTTGAATCTAGAGTTAAAATGTGTTAATATGTAACTTTATGAATACACATAAACTCTAGAAAATCTCGGAGGCAAATTTCCTCCTGTTTTATTTTATTGATTGTCTCCTCTTCATTCAATATCTCTAATTCAGTCCCAACAATCCTCTGAAATTTTCTCTGAGAATTCTAACCCATGTTGCTCCATCTTCAGCCCCAGGATTTTATTCTTTACACAATTAGAATGTTTTCACATGACAACGTCTTCCCTAATGTCATTAATATTTATTTCTGTACTTGAGGCTAAGTCACTAATT
>NW_012147841.1:6989911-6990893 GCF_000956105.1 Propithecus coquereli
TAGGGCAAAATTTATTAAAAGCTTTTTCAATTTACTTAAAATGTCATCAATATT
Source organism: Propithecus coquereli (assembly GCF_000956105.1). Classification (NCBI taxonomy): domain Eukaryota; kingdom Metazoa; phylum Chordata; class Mammalia; order Primates; family Indriidae; genus Propithecus; species Propithecus coquereli. The sequence goes on from NW_012147841.1 coordinate 6,989,966, forward strand.
TTATGAAGAAAATGAAAGAGTTGATTCTTTGAAATTTTGATCAAGAAAGACCAATTAATATATTTTAGAAGAACACAAAATTCTTAGTCAATTCATGCACATATTTTGTGAAAATGTTCATGTATGTTCTTTGGTTCTGGATGATTAAATTTGATTGAACATTCTGGAATAAAATTATTTGTTTTCATGTGACTGATGACTTAGCTTCACCATGATCAGTGTGAGATCCACTTAAAATTTTGAGCTCCCCTAATAAGTCTTTGAAATATGGTTATAATACAACTAAGTCAGGTTCTAAGTGGAGAATGTAACTCCTAATTTGAAGTGATTCTTAAGAGCATCAGTTAAGGTACTCCCTCTAAAGCATCTCATTTTCCTTCCTCCCTTCCTCCCTCCTCCCTTTCTCTCTTTTTCCTTCCTTCCTTCCTTCCCTTGTTCCTTCCTTCCTTCCTTCAATTCCTTCCATTCTTTCTTCCTTTTCTTGATAAAGATTCCCCTCCACACACTGCATGATCAATTCCAAATGGGGATAAAAACTAGGTCCATGAAAGTTAAAGTACTTAGCCTAATAAAGCTCTATGTGTTCACTGGCCAAAGTTTATAGAAAATTTGCTGTGTATTCCATTTGAGCTACATTCTCTAGGGCTGTGTTACACTATCTTAGCTACAACTACATGGGGCTATTTAAATAAAATTAAAATTCAGTTCCTCAGTTGCTCTAGCAACATATCAAGTGCTTAATAGTCACACGTGGCTACAGGCTATAGTGTTCAACCATAGAAGTATAGGACATTTCTATCATCATAGAAAGTTTTATTGGACGACATTGTTCTAGGGGATACTAAAAGTTCGAATCTCAGTTTCTGCCCTTAAAGTGCTTTGTTTCGTTTGGAGGGTAAGACTAATATACATGAAGCAACAGGTCTAC
>NW_012147841.1:6992458-6994249 GCF_000956105.1 Propithecus coquereli
TTTGATTTGCAATATACTCTCGGATTGTCATAGGTACAAGCTTGGGAGGTACTGTACTGGAAAGAAGCATGGATTTTGGAATCAGACAGCGTCTGTGTTGGAATCGTAACTTTGGAAATTGATAGATGTGTTACTTCCCACAATTTATCTAATCACTCTGAAACAAAACAAAAAGACAATACTGATATACAATTTGAAGAGTTGCAAAGACCAAGTGCGATAGTATATGTTAAAACACCTGGTACACAGTAGAAGCTGCAATTATACCTTCTTTCTATCTTACAGTTAACTCAGAGAATTAAGTTTATTTGTTGATGTCATACATTAGAAAAGGTCTTGTTCAGATTTTTTCTTCTCAATAATTCTTTTTGGTTTTATGTTGATTATAAAATTAACCCCAAGTATTTTTTTGTTAAATTATGCAGTATGGTAATTAGTTTGGTATTGTGTAAAAATAGGCTGAGATCCAAATATGTATTTGGAATTGGCAATGATTATTAAATGTAGACTGATACCTTAGTGAATAATCATTCATTTACCAGACTGTTCATGAGGAAGACTTAGAGTCTTTGGGGTTGTGAAGTAGTGATGCCATACTGCTGCCCTCCTGCCCTGGCCAGACATTACAAGACTCTACTCTCACATCTTGGTTTACTCAGTCCTACTCAACTGATGATCATACACACTCATAGCAATAGTTGAGACCACTGAGCCACCTGACATTTAAGATAAAATTTATGTATTAATTTTCAGAAAAGATATTAATTCTTAAAATATCATTAAATAAAATAAGCTTAATATGTCCAAAACCAAATTCATCAAATCTTCCCCCAAATCCATTCTTTCTACTGATTTTCTTGTTTCGAGTGCATATTCAGGGATCACAGCTACTCATAATGTTGACTAAATAAGTCTGATCAATTTAGGAAAGTCCTCACATGTTAGACATGTTCAAAGCTTTAGGAGAGATGTACAAAGTGGTGACAGAGAAAGGGGATCCTGGTCTAGCTGGGCAGATGCATGGAACTAACATGACTGGTCAGTGCAGTGAGGGATGGGAACCCTCTTAGCACTTTCCATTTGCTATTTTTTTTCATGAGGAGATATTGCAGTCACCAAGACTTGAAGGCTTGCACTGATCTTCCATTCCTTCCCATCCTCAGCACTTAATTCGGGCATTTATGAAGTCATATGTTACTACTTCTCCAAAGTCCCAAGCTCTGATCCTGTCCTTTCTATTTCCAGGTGCACTGCCCTGGTTCGTGCTGTAGTTACTGAAATAGCCTCACACCATCTCTCTATTCTCTCCTTTGAATCTAGCGCCAATGTTCTGCTGCATGATTTTCAAATAGATCAGATCCAGTCACTGCCCCATACTCAGAAATGTGTACTGAGTCCCCATTGTATAAGGAGTCAAGTAAAATTTCTTCACCCTTAGTCCCTCCATAATATTTTCTCAACATTCATGCCCTACTTCCTTTTGATGGTTCTCTTACTTTATGCTCTAGCCAATCTAGGTAGGTTCTCCTCCAATGCATTTGTTTACAGCCTTGATGTTTTGGGAGCTATTTCCTCCTCCAAGTTTCAGAAATACTATCTGTGTTTCAAGAACACCAACTCTGTTATAAAGCTTTCTGTGATTGCCCAAAATGAATAAAGTCTCTTCTTCATTAGAATTCCCAGACCTTCTATGCTATGGCACTTGTTTTATGGCATTTTTATAAAGCTATACAAATTTTGTATAGCCTGTTATAATTATTTATTTTCCTATCTAAATCTCTAACAGCTCTC
>NW_012147841.1:6998535-6999554 GCF_000956105.1 Propithecus coquereli
TCCCATTTATTTATTTTTGTTGTTGCTGTGATTGCCTTTGGGGTCTTCTACATAAATTCTTTGCCTAGGCCAATATCTAGAAGAGTATTTCCAACATCTTCCTCTAGAATTCTAATAGTTTCACTCCTGGCAAAGTCTGTTTAAGTCCAAGCTCTGGACTGCCAGGAATCGGCAGGTGCTAGAAAAAGAACAGTAGCTTCAACCACTCGTTTTCTCTCTGGATTTGAGTGCTCTCATCCTATTCGAACTTCTGGAATCACTATTACTTTCATGCCAACTTAGGGATACATTCAAAAATATTTTTAAAGCATTTTATCCAGAAATTTTAGCTTTTGGTACCAGAAATGCTATCCAGATATATTATAGTTGCCCAAGAATATGTATGTGTATAATTAAATCCATACATCATTTACCTATTTCCTTCCTTCATAAAATATTTACTAAGAAGCCACTACGTGCCAAATACTTTACTTTTTTAATGGGCCATGGACATATAAAGCTGATGGAGACTCTCACATATCTTATTGTGTAGGGTATGATATACGAAAGTAAACAGTAACAATTCAGTGTGAGTAATAGTATAGTGCGAGAAATATAGGAGGTTCTAGGAGTGTCAAAAAACGTCATAGACTCAGAGCTTGAGAGTTATTTAGAAAAGTTTTCCTGAAGACAGTGGTATGTAACATTATTTGGAAGGTTTCCTTCATGACTATCCTAACAAAATGCCTTTTTTCACGTTGCTATGATCCTCTTTTGAGATCTTATATATGTGTTTCTTTCCTTGAGAATGTTAAGAAAGGAAAGAAAATTAGAAATAGATACAGCCATTACCCTCTTGTTATTTAATAGCATTTGATTTTATCTGTCCTGTTGTCTGTAAAGTCCTACTCTGTTGATGTCCACTGACATGATCATGCTGCCCTCTGGAAGAGTAATGTACCAATGGTTTTTAAGTGTGTGCAAAGATTTGAAACATTAGAAATAAGAAGATTTGTCTAAAATGTAAATGAAGTTTGGAG
>NW_012147841.1:6999604-7000650 GCF_000956105.1 Propithecus coquereli
CTAGTAGTTTTAATTACATACATTACTCATAATGTCAACTCTTAGAAAAACCTAGGAAGTTGAAGTCATATTGAATTATCAGTCCCTAATTTTTATTAGCTCACCTAAGTATAATTAGTATTCAATAAAAATAAGATGTCAATGTATATAAACTTAAACTTGTGTATTAATGCTTTAGTGTTTTATCTTATAAATGTCTCAGACATCTTATGATTATCTTCTTTAACTTAACATAACATGACTTTAAGATTTTAAGTTACTGAACAGAATTTTGAAACGACAACATAGGTACTATTCCTAATGTCTTTCCTGGTCCTCCTAGGTCTCACGTAGCCGTGTGGCATCAAAGATGGCTATGAAGGACAGGGCCTATCTGTATCCTCAATTTATTTACCAGGTGCAGAGTTCAAGACAGAAGACAGGATGCCTGGAGGACCGAATCTCTCCCATACCAGCCAGAAGGCAAAGCTGGGGAGGGAAATAAGGGGCCATGTTGGGCTAGCTTGTGTCTTGTAGCTGCTCGTCTAGGCACTGAGGACATGTTCCCAGGCCTCACCATGGCCACCTATCCAGACCCCAGAATCCAGAGGCTCAAGATTCAAAAGGCTCAATCAAGAGGCTCAAAAACATAAGCTCACATTCAAACCCAGAAAATATTTAAAATATTGCAGCAGAGGCAGCAGTTTCATGACCTTAAAATATCTAAACTTTAATAATAATTTCAAAACTAGTTTTATTTATCAAAGATTACCAGAGTCACATGAACTAAAAGGCATTTGAGTTCTTTCCTATTTTCCTGATAAAATATATGATTTAAGCACTTACTTTTAAAAGCCAATTAATTAGAGCTCTTTTACGTATTTTGCTAGTGAAATATCACATATACATGACATTTATACACACAAACATGTAGACATACCGACAGAATTTTTATTTGCCAGCTTTTAAATATACATATATTTTTATTCAGACTATCAGTCTTTTAATTACCTATTTTATTGCCCTAAGCAATTGTTAGCTACGCAACAATTTGACTTCTAAAAAGA
>NW_012147841.1:7003120-7004277 GCF_000956105.1 Propithecus coquereli
TTTCTCTTACTTTATAAGTTTCTTTTAGAGTGAAAGTTATAAGAAGCAAGGTAAAATAAGTCATTTCATTTTAAAATTATAAATTTTGTTATTTTGTGTTGAAGCCAAATTATATTTGTACAATATTTAACAAATATTAATTATTTTTGGCAAATCACAAATTGAGATAATCTGTTTACTCTTAATAAATTTTCCTCATTTTAAAACAAAGACTTTTAGGGGGAGGGGCAAGATGGTGGATGAGAAAAAACCCCAGCTAGAGTGTCTCTTCAAGAAAGATAGATTTTAGAAGAAAGTGAAAAAAAATAAACGGGCGGACAAACATAGATCAGATGAGGGTCAGAAGGAAGCGTGCCTGAAACTACAGGAGGCTCCACGGGAAGAAGTTACAGAGGAGAACTGGAAGGAAAAAGGACCCCGAGAGGCTTGGAGACCAGAGACAAGGGTAGGCGGAGAGGTTAAATTTCCCCTCCCTCACATCTCAGACTGCTGGTGGGCTCCTGAGCGATTGGAGAGACTTGCCAACACCAGCCCAGATTTGGCTGCTGCCAGTGAGCAGTGAGCCTCTTGTGGACAGGGCACCAGGCTCCCAGCTCCCTCAGGGCACCTCCTGCCCCTCAGACCCGAGCCCATCGGCAGGCGCCATATTGCTTCATTCTCTCCTTCCCCTTCCCTACCCGCGGCTGCCGAGAAAGAAAATTTAGCCACCACCTGGAGGCATCTGCCGAGAACGGGACCTTTCTTTTTGGGGCCTTACAGCAGACTGAAGGGTACTCAGACTGTGAGCTCCCTACCTGCCAGCCCTCCCAGGTTCTGCTTGCCTGGTGACTCCAGGAGAGCAAGGCAAATCCCGAGGTGGGGAGACATCGATCCAGCTTGGGCACCCACTGGGCAACTTGAGATCAGCACTCTTCTCCCTAGCAGGGTCAGGGATTGATCTCCAGGGCCCAGGGGACAGGCCTGCAGGCCAGATCCCATACACCCAGGTCTCAATGACATAGCCCGGGAGCACAGAAGGGATCTTTGTGAACCAGCCTACAGAGGTGTGTGTGCCTTCAGGGGCAGATCAGTGTACTTGAGGGGTAACCCTCCTCCCACGGGAGGGTCGTGTGCCCAGCTCAGGCTGCGATCCTGGGCAGGGACCCTCTCAGCCCAGC
>NW_012147841.1:7005287-7006611 GCF_000956105.1 Propithecus coquereli
CAGAAAGCACACCCCCAAAGGGGAATACCAGCTCTCTAGCAATGGACATCAACCAAATTCAGAACACTAAAATGATAGAAGAATTTTGAACATGAATTGTAAGAAAACTCAATGATATGCAAGAAAAAATGGATAACCAACACAAAGAAACCACAAAAGAATCCAGGACTCAGAAGAAAAATTCACTAAAGAAATTGAAATATTAAAGAAAAATCAAACAGAACTTCTGGAAATGAAGAATTTATTCAAGAAATTACAAAACACAGTGAAAAGCCTCAAGAACAGGGTAGATCAAACAGAAGAAAGAATCTTAGGGATTGAAGATAACGCTTTTCAATTAAATAAGTCAGTCACAGAGATAGAGCAGAGAAATAGGAGAAAAAGAGCAAAGCCTACAAGAAATTTGGGATTATGTGAAGAGGCCCAACATGAGAATTATAGGCATCCCTGAGGGTGAAGAAAAAAACATACAAGGGTTGGATAAGATATTAGAGGATATAATAGGGGAAAATTTCCCAGGCCATGCTAAAAATCTAGATATCCAGGTACAGGAAGTTCAAAGGACTCCTGGGAGATTCATTGCAAACAGGAAGACACCACAACACACAGTCATCAGACTGCAATACCTCAGAAGATCATTGAGGCCATTAATGGAGAATACGTGCAAGACAACTGATACATGGCATGTGATCGATAAATTGCCTGCATAATATCAAATTGGAGTCTGAATGTAATGGCCATCAGCATCTCATACACATCTCCAGACAAGATCATGCTTTTTTGGATTATGTACAAGTATCCATGGACTGGGTCCAATTTGGGGATGCAGAACTTCTCTGATGTAAGTGCTGATTGGGTGGTTCAACCTATCCATCATGTTTTCACACATATAACTCTCTCCTGGTGATGCAGGTTCTATGTTCATATAATGCTCACTGACTCAATGACACAATTCCTCTTTAGATTTTGACCATTTAATAACATACATTTCAAGAGACCACAACTCTAACCACAAAAACACTTTGAGGAAAGTGAAAGTCTACAGAGTATCTCTAAGCATTGATGAGCAGGCATATTTGCATCTTTTCAAACTCTCCACGAATTTACAGGTCATCCTGAAGAATACATACAAGAATGAGGAAAAAAACTCTCAAGCTAAGTTTGGGTTTTTGTTTTCATATATCATCTCAACAGAATGACTCTTGGTTTCAATGAAATAAATTTAGTCTTAGATATTGTAATTATGCATTTCCAGTGCAGCATTACAAATATTTCAAATGGTACATTTGGGTTAAGTAAAAAGGATTAATATTCTCACACACTT
>NW_012147841.1:7007606-7036000 GCF_000956105.1 Propithecus coquereli
TTCTTCTGCTCATTTTTTGAATACTTGGCCAACCTAAACCATTAAGTTTGCCAGACTGGCAAGAATAATTTAGATATTGACATAGCCACATCATGTAGCTGCAGCGAATAAGTCATCAGACCTTAATCACTGGCCTCTCATTTTCTAGTCCAGATCCCTCTGTTTAAATTAACAATACTTCCTCTCTTCTAAGCCTATCCAAATTAGATCTATCTCACCCCTCACAAAATGTTCTGAACACATGTTCTGACTTCTCAAATATGTTGTTTAACAGAGGAAATTGAGGGTCAGAGAAGCTAAGTATACTAGGTCTGCCGAGAAGTATCCAACCATGTAATATGAAAAATAGAGACGTTTATTGAAGAAGATACAAGATATAAGTAACATTGTACATGTATAGGATAATGTATAGGACATGTATCGAACAATGAGGCCTCAGTCCCATTCAAAGTAGACACCTTGGGACCTCACACAGTTCTCCCAGCATCTCTTAACCTAACCCATACATGTTCAACATTCTCAGGTGTTCTGCTTGTTGCAGGCCTTCCAGAATATGGATCACTTTCAACAGATTCTAGACCATCTTTGAAGCATTTGTGCGACACTTTTATTTGCACTGCACTCATTGCATTGTCCCTGAAAACCTTCTGAATAATTCATATAGTTTGCACAGAGAAATATTCAAGCTTAATGCACAATTTAATGCAGAATCAATGCTCTATTTGCTCAGTAATTTTGAATGCAGCCGCCACACAGTACACATGCTAACTCAATGGCATGTAGTGCCCCACTCACTAGTACAGTAAAGGTGTCACTGTTCACACATGCGCATAGCAGTCTACTCTCCTTGGCTGCCAAGTTACATCGATATTAGGCAAACTGTTCTCATTATATTAACAATGGCTTGATACTTCTTGTACAGTCCTCCTATTGTCCGAAGACAAAGAGTTAGAAAGCAATGAAGTTAGGATAAAATATCAGTGTGTCTGTCATCAGAGACCCTGCATTTTCCTGTGCTCCACATGGTGTCTATATTTGAATGTAAAATTTGCAAGTATTTTCATATGTAATTCTACCTGTTTTTGCCTACAATGACAGAACTTTCTAAATTATATATCTTCTATTTTGAAGAATTCTTTATAGTACAACCCCCCTCCGGGTTGTTATGATGATTAGTATGAAAAAAAAAATGTACGTGAAGAAATTGCGTGCACTATAAAGCCCTGTATTATTTTTAGTTATTATTATTGTATACTTTTGCCCAAAAGAGTTTCAACAAGGGATGTAAATTAAAAGTTTTGAAGTAGAAACAGCCCAAGTGACCACCTAAGCAGAAATCATTTAAAGATGATGACTCTAGCTGGGCACAGTGGCTTACGCCTATAATCCTAGCACTCTGGGAGGCCGAGGTGGGAGGACTGCTTGAGGTCAGGAGTTCAAGACCAGCCTGAGCAAGAGTGAGACCTCGTCTCTACATAAAAAAATAGAAAACTTGCCTGAGTGTGGTGGCATGCACCGATAGTCCTGGCTACTCGGGAGGCTGGGGCAGGAAGATCACTTGCGCCCAGGAGTTGGAGGTTGCAGTGAGCTATGATGATGCCACTGCACTCTAGCAGGGATGACAGAGTAACACTCTGCCTCCAAAATAAATAAATAGATAGATAAATAAATAAATAAATAAAATAAAGATGATGACCCTATCTAGTAAATTAGCCCAAAGATTAATTGGCATTTATGCAAGCTCAAGAATGATGGGCCCTGAGTAGTCAATTCCACAACATTTGAGAAAATGAGATACTTGTGCTGGGGCATACGCTTTCTGTGAGACCTACATCTTAAGTAATTGTCAGTATGAACAAAAAACAGAACTAAGGATGTCCCTTTCCTTAGCACTAAAGTGGCTGAAACTCAGAAAATGGTATCATCACTTCCAGAAAATTCTGGCATCATTTGACAGTGTTATTGTTCTTCTCAGGGCAGGCAGAGACTAAGAATCAAGATGTTGCAATAGCAACATCTGCTGGTATTTTAGTAGAATTACATAAACCAGTTGACAAAGACTTTTCTAAGTGACCCTTTTCTTTAAATGAGTTGATGGATTTTTATTTACAGGCTACGGTATACGTAGTAATGGGCATGAATACTGGGAACAGAAAAATAGAAAATCAGTGGGCTCCTGGAGAAATAAAAGATAATGTTTTAGAACAGAGACAGACTTTTCTTACTCTGGCATAAAAAATAAATCAATGAAGCTTAAGACCCAAAGTCCTAAAGTTAAATTTTAAAAAGGGAGGAGGGGCTATGTAAAAATGAAGCTTCTGTGTGGCAATGATTAATACAATACACACAGATATTCTAATAATCAGAATGAACATGCAGTGGCTCTCAGGTTACCTGCCACCTCTACCCTGCAGTTTCCAGTAATCCACTCATCCATTCACTCATTCAACAAACATTGAACACCTACTATGTGCCAGAATTTTTTCCATGTGCTAGAAATACAATAGTGTATAAAATAAGCCCTTGACCTAAAGGAGCTTCCATTCCAGATTGGAGTGGGCTGGGAGAGGGCAAACAATATGCAACTAAATCTTCATCAGCTGGCAATAAGTGATATGGAGCTAAATGAGCAGACAAGGGGATAGAGGAATGAGGAGAGGTACTAATTTACATAGATAACCAGGGAAGCCCTCCTTTATGAGGGACATTTGAGCAGAGATGCAAAGTACACATAGGGGTAGGAGTGAGCCATGCCGTAGGGGCAAGAGTGTTGTAAGGCAGAGATAACAGCAAGTGCAAAGGCCCTGAAGCAGGCACAAGCTTGGTGATTTGAGGATCATCAAGGAAGTCCATGTTTATAAAATGAACTGAATTAAAGAAGTGGTGAGACCTGAGAGTGGACTGACAGTAAGGGGCCAGACCTTGTGGGGTCCTTAGGTCAGCATAAGAGATTGGCCTTTCTTCTGCATTAGAAAGAAAGGCATCAGAAGGATTTGAGACCAGTAAGAAAGGTAAGGAGGAAGAGGGCAGCTGCTAGTCACAGTGAGTAGAAGTTTTTGACATGTGGGAAAATATTCGGATATTTTTGTTGGTAAATAGAGGAACATCTCATATTAGCATCCCCCTGGCTGTTGTAATTCTAAGGCTAGTATCCCAGCCCAGCCATTTTTCTGAATATTCTTCCCCTTGTTAGGCTTGGCTGGAAGGCTAATGGGCATAATTTTTCAGTTGATCGATTGTGATTCATCTATAGAGCTTTATATTAATAACTTAATTGGATCGTTGCCTGACCAAAACTCTGGCATACATTACTACCTCAATACTACCTGACTGAGCACTTTGCGTTTCATTGAAATATACACTGGATATTTTCATGCTTTTGACACATTAAAGCAAAAACCAATATAGCATGAACCAATGTGGGATATGGACCAGCACGAGGAGTAGGAGATTAATGGTCAGCCAGAAATGGAAGAAGACAGTTCAGATTATACTAGATTTTCTATTAAATTCCTGTATGTGCAGGCCTCACAGGCATCTTATGTTCATTTACTTTAAGTTGAACTCATGATATCCACTCCTAGCATTCAAATCTGCTCTTATTGTTGTGATCTCTGTTTTAGTAAATGGCACCACCTCTTACCCAGTTGCATATGTCTGAAATTTTGGAGTTGTCCTTGACACTTCCTTCTCTGATATCCCCTCATCAATCACCAAGTGCTATTGATTCTGAAAATTATTTCTATTTTCATATAGACCCTTTTTTATCATTTGCATCTAAGCCACCATTATTGCTCACCTGAAACACTATCACTGATCTATTTTTGTTTTCTCCTTTTTGTTCACTCTGTCCACACCCCTTCCATTCATTCTCTACTCACAGTCAGAATTCTCTTTCAAGAAAATGTAATATGATGTCTCCACACAGCTTAAAATCCTCAATGGCTTCCAATTGTCCTAGGAAAAAGTTCAAAATCCTTAATAGTGTTCCTTCAGAAGTACATGTCCAAACACAGTGAAGTTTCCTTTATGTTGTAGGCCCTTAACCCTTTGAAAAGTATGTAAAACACCTGCTTACAGTCTTGCAAATCTTATAGCCCATTTAGTTAGTGAAATCCTATCTTAATAAATCCATTTTTTCACTTTATTTTCAAATTTTCTCAAACGTATTTTATTTTTTATTTTGATTGGAGGATCTTGCCTAATTGCTGAAGAAGTGTGTGTGGGATAGAATGAGAGAGAACTGCTGAATTTGAAGCCAAAATGATATGTTTTTTCTGAAATCAACTATCTTCTGAAATCAAATAATAAGCATGTTATTATTTTTCAGTTTGAAGTAATGTTCCTCTCAACTCTGTTGTTGTGGAAGCCACTGGACTTCACAATAAAGGCCCAGGATTAAATCCCCATGTCTCTCTCTATGGAAATAGCCTGGCTCCCTCCTTCATTCCATCCCATGTTTGGCCAATTCCTGGGCAAAAGGTTTACGTATATAAAGTGATCAGGCCATGTCTATGTGGTTCTTTTACCCTTAGTTCCAATTTTCCTAGAGGACTGGTATGTGGGCTTGGGGCTGGGGGAACATCCTTTGTTTATTCCATAACCTGTCCAAACCTGTAGATCCATCACTTCAATTCAAGAATTATTGGATGAGTTTTTCAAAATTGTGATGCATATTCTATCTTCACCAAATATTGAGGAGGTCAGGGTTAACTCTCAGTGCCCAACTCTCTTTTGTCTAAATTTATCACCCGTAATAGATTTTCTTTACAGTTTGCATTTTGAAGTCACATTTTCTTGGCTTATTAAATATTTTTCATTCTAATTGTTTTGGATGGTATTATGGGAGGGGAGGGCAGTAAAGTTTCTTTACTCTTTTATCTTTTCAGAAATCACTGATCGTTTTTGTGATAGATGTTTGTTAGAAAACTCTAAGGCAAGTGATAAAAACAGTGGAATTTTGGGTGGGATATAGGAAATTCATTGTCTATTCAGAGTATTTGTGCCCCTACAATGATTAGAGAAAGAATTTTTATAACCATTTTACAGGTTAAGAAACCAAGGTCCAGGGGACCAAGTTTTTGGTTCAGCTTCACATATGACAGCTGGGAAAAATAACCCAAGTTTCCTGATTCATATTCTTTGCTCTTTGAGTAATCTTTATTACCTTTTTAAGTTCTTTCCCAAAACTATATATTCCCCAAAAACTAGTTTTTGTTTCCATTTACTTTGCCATTAATTGGAAGGCCTATTGATCTTTCTGGTCCTGGAATGACCCAGTGAGGAAAAATAACTTTTACTTGATGGAAACTGCAAAATATAACATAAGGCCAGGGTAGCATATATGAAAAACTATTTTGCTTTCCAGAATTTTCTCAATTTGGACACTTAAACTTTGTTTTTTAGGGAAGTCCACAAAAGCTTCCCCAACTCAATATAGCTTCCTTAGGTTCTCAGTATGATTATATTCAATAGCATTGTATTACCTGTAAGATTGTTCAGATTGGTAATGTATTACCTATAAGATTGTACAGATTTTTCAGAAAATTAGCTCTTCTATTCCTGACACATGCACACAAATGAAGACAAGGAAACTGAGTTGCTTGTAGTACATTCACTTGACTGTATTAAACTTGTATTAATCACTCATTCATCCATCCAATGAACATTTTTAAAACATTTACGTTTAACTATATGAGGAACCAGGGATAAAGGCTGCCATTTATTTAGTGACTGTTGTGGGTTAGGATTGTGTGACATATTCCACATACGTGTTCATACTATTCATCAAACTCAAGACTCTTCCCATGAAGAATTATCAAGCCAATGAACACTATATAAACGGTATACCACAAAGAAAAATTCATTGTTCATTCCCATATTCTTCACCACTTTTGAGTATTTGCTTCCGTTCTTGACTCCCTCTAACTGGTAGAACTAAGGAGGTCATGTTTTTTTTCTTTCCCCCACCCCCCAGCTAAATCTGCTGCAAACAGTGATGGAACAAAAGGTTCCAATCAGAAATTTTTTCCCTCAATATTGATGTTGGGATGCTGATAGAGTTAGTGGATGGTTTTAAATTCTTAAGAAGTTCTTGCTTAAGTCTTGGTATTAATCTTTGTAATAAGCTTATTACCTCTTTACTTATGCTGGTTTGAGTAGGTTTCAGTTCTTTGAAAACAAGTGTTCCCTGAGGTAACATAGAAACAGAGAAGTAGGTGCATATGGGAAGGAATCTATCAAGTAGATGAGCCCAGGGTTGGGGGGCAGGTGCATTTGAGGAAGAGGAGACAGCAGGTGTAGATCACAAAAGTATGAGAATACATAGTGCTTTTAGATAGTAGCAAGTGATTTGGTATGGCTGGATTAATGGTTGCCTATGGGAGGGTAATGAGAAATGTAGCTTTGCAAGGTAACAATAGTGCAATTACAAAGTATCCTGCATGCCAAGCTAAGGAATTTGGATTTTATCCTAAATTTTAGACAATGGGAGTCCATTATTGGATTTTTAAAGAGTATTGACTCTATCAGCCCTACTGTTTTACCTTCCTAGGATTTTCTATTTGTGTATGTCTGTTGTACAATATGCAGACAAGAATACGGCCACACCAGATTCCCTTGTGTAAGGAATCCCCTTTCCTGGGCTGTTTACTTTCATCATGAAGATCTTGATTGAAATTGTCAGTTGTGGGTTCACCTGGTCCAGTTTTTTTCCCTCTTCCTATACTTGAAGTTTTTTAGCACAAGACTCCATAAAGAGAATAAAATGATTACATGAGTAGGGAATATTTATTCCATATGCCAACTATTTTCTTTTTCCAAATGGAGAAGTTTCACTGAGGTAGCCCTGCACCTCTACCCACTCCATCTTTTGAGGTGTGGTGACTTATCTGATTGGTAAATGTGTTCAGCTCTTGTAAGGAGAAGAGAGAGGCTATTTCTTAGACCTTTTAAAAGATGCCACAATATTAAAAATGTAGAAGGTTCTTAAGCATAATTACATGTCCAACACACTATTGACAATATTTAGGGACAGAAATGACACTTACATACATACACATATGTACACATACATACACATGCTGTGTTTACTTGCAGTGCTGGATGTCATCACTGTTTAAGAATATTTCTTTCTGGTAATGTAATTGTCACTGAATTTTTAGGAACACTAAAGAGATGTCCAACTAGGTATCTTGATTTTCATATAACTACTATTATAGCGGAGCTTCAGAGATCAATGGAACAAAACGACAACAAAAGCAGTGGACACATAGCAGAGTGTGGAGTTGTAGACAACTCCCTTTATTGCACGAGAAACACCTACCATGATTACCAGGGTCTCCGTGTGTGGCCATGCAGGTTGTATGCTGCAATGACACTACGGAACGGATTTACCTTTTATTTCAGGTGAGTGGTGGTCCCTGGAGTTATGCCCTATATAACTGTTTGCATGCAGCAGCTCTGCCACGACCATCAGGACAACCAAGGAGAACACCTGCGGAGGGGGCAGGTCTTGAAAAACAGCTGAACTTCTTAATTTATCTAAATCCGTGGCTTTAAATATCATCTCTAATGCTATTTAGAAAGTAGTATAAGTTCTGAACATTATGATTTGGGGTAAAGTGACAAATTTATATTATTAGAAGTCTGGAACACATGGTTTATACACATAACCATGTAGTGTTATTTGCTGTGTAAATAAATAATATTGATACATAAAGGTATGATTGATATACTGATTTAATTAGTAGCTGTGAGCTGTTTCTGAAGCCTTTAAGCTGTGATTTTTGAGTTTGATCTCTTAGGGTCTTTTAATCTCTACTCCACTAAGTCTTATGGGCATCACTGGGTGGCATTTCATCTATGCATCAAGGTACCAGAATCAATAGTAATCAATAGGAAATTGAAGAAGATAATTTTTCAGCATTTTTATAGTAATCATGAGACCAGAGGGAAATATCTACAAATGTGTTCCTTTTTAAATAATGATAAAAATTGTTTATATAAAACTTTAAATATACAATGCATATTTACATAATCTTACTTGATTTTCTCAATTACCCAATAAAGTAGTTATCATGCCATTTTTATATGAGAAAACTATCCACAATAAGTTATTTGCCTAAACTTACAACTAATAAGTGGCCCACCAAGGGCTATATGTCAGGGCCCCTAGGTCTAAACTTTTTGTTTTCTTCATAGTATCAAGAATTCTACATAATCACTTGTTCTTTATAAAATGCTTGACTAAATATTCTTCACCTACATATTATGATTATGATAGTCATTATCAGCTTTTAAAGGACAGATTTTCATCAGATTGAGATAGTCACATTGTGTCAACTATGTGACACTCTAAAAATAATATCTACACTGCAGTTAAGTTCTTAAAAGAATAAAAGGAAAAAATAGATTATTTCAAATATATGTTAAGAGAAATAGCAGAAAAACTGGTGCAGGAGGTAAATTGTTCCCATTACCAAATATTTCTTCATGTATAGAATGATTTGCTGTAGGCTCCATTAAATAACACTCATTAAATGAAATTTAATTTATTGAAATTAAATTTCCACAAAACTTAGTAGAAATATAGGTCATCACAGAGTTGAAAAGAAAAACAAAAACAATGGCGAGTCATCTAGTCTAACTACAGCTATTTTGTAAAGCAGAATGATTGTGACTTTATTACATAACTCTTTAGTTCTAAATTATTAGTAAAACAATATGGATTTGTTCTCTGTTAGCTTCCAAGGAAACTCTGTGATTTAACTGATTTCAATAAATTCTTATTGAGTACAACTACACGCAGGGCACGTATCTAGAAACTGAAAGCATATAATTACAATAACCCATGGCCCATTATCTCCAGTGAAAACAATACACAAATACTTGTATGACAAGGCAGATTTGGGCAAGCACTACACCAGGGGTATAATATGTAATAGAGTAACTGGAGAAAATATTTAATTCAGACATAAGCTGTCTGGGAACTCTTTGATGAGGAAATATTAGTGAACATAATAAAGTCTTCAAGGATGACCAAAATCCATATTTCAATTTAAAGAGGTTTTTAGTTCTATTTAACTGTTTTTAAGATCCCGATTTGGTGAGCTCAATTTTGTAAATCTAAACTCTCAGTGATAACTATGTTTAACTTTCTATGTATTGATTGTTAATGGTACATGTATGTAAATTATGACCAGTGTGTTAGGGTCTACAAGACAAAAAGAAGCATCTGTCTTCTCCACTAAACAAATAGATACACAAAACAAGAGTAAAGATGACTCCAAACTAACATCTATACAACTGATAAAGGCCAGGCTAGAGGGTGGTGGGTTAATGTGGAATCCAACTACACCTGTTATGAAGCCCCAGAATAAGGAGATTGACTAGTCACAGGGGCTCTGGATTTCCACCAACCTTCTCCTCGCTCCCCTCAGGTCGAGCAAAGAGAAGTGGGGAATGGTGAGGAAGAAGGTTGGAGCCCAGCTAAGCAAAGGAGGTCGCACTTCCCGAGTTTACCGTGTAAATTAACTATTTCCACTCCCCAGGGGAAAGATAAATTAAGGGACCAGGAGTTCTAGAGAATGTGCCTCCTTGTGGAAAACAGGAGTGAGGAAATTGTGTTCCATTGTTAACATCCCATGATATTTGTAGTTTCTCTTTTATAAATTGCCCATTCTTATACATTTTTAAAAACGGCGAATTTTATCGGAAAAGGGTTCAGTTTTCTCTTGTATATTTGTAAGATCTAAATCAATAGCGTGGCGATAGATATAAGAACAAGAGGTATAGGCAGTAATCTACTGTCTCAGATAGATAACCTCGAATTATTTCATTTTTCTTACAATTTATATGACCCATTTCTATTCCCCAATGGGGATCGGCCTGGGATATAGGAGTGAGGTACCTTTTAGTCAGTGGTTGCTATACCTGAATCAAAAAGGCAAAAAGAAGAGGAAAAAAAAAGGTGAAATGGGAAAAGTAGTGAAAGAAAAATTGGCTTGAAGGAATTCTAGAAACAAATTTTGACATTTTTCTTCTAGGCCAGTGGATGGTTGAGTAGATATGCAGACATCTCAAGAGACCAGAGGAATAAATGCTCACGTTCCTGGATTCTCTGCAGACAATTTAGTAGATGGATATAAAGAAATTTTTTTTTTCAAAACTTGGGCATTTATATATTTCTATATTGTCTACTAATTTTGGTTCTTTGAGACAAAACTTTTTCTGTAGTGCCTTGGATCTCCCCCACCTGTCTCCAGGCACTGAACTTGAAGAATTGTCGGTTGTGTTTTTTGAATTATCTTTATTATAGTCTAATATTTGGGAGCAGATAAGTCATGACCACAATGAACTTACAATTTTAAACTTGTCTATCTGTGAAATTTATTCTTCAAGTTGAATATTCACTTTATTGCAAAGAGAATCATGGTGGGGCAGGAAAAGGAGGAAACAGAGTATTTCAGGGTGTTTAATTAATTAACATAATAAGTAAAGACACCAAAACCCCTAAGTGCAATTTTGTTTTATTTTAGCTTCAATTTATAGCTTTCTTAAAACTACACCTTACTCACTTGCCAAGGCACAGATATACTTCTCTTCAGAGTGAAGTCTCAAACCAATGGAATCTGTCCATTTTATCAAGGAAAACACCCTGGGAGTGGTGGCTCACGCCTATAATCCTGGCACTCTGGGAGGCTGAGGCGGGCGGATCATTTGAGCTCAGGAGTTCGATACCAGCCTGAACAATGAGCAAGACCCTGTCTCTACTAAAAAATATAGAAAGAAATTAGCTGGATAACTAAAATATATATAGAAAAAATTAGCAGGGCATGGTGACATGCCTGTAGTCCCAGCTGCTCGGGAGGCTGAGGCAGTAGGATCGCTTGAGCCCAGGAGTTTGAGGTTGCTGTGAGCTAGGCTGATGCCACGGCACTCTAGCCTGGGCAACAGAGTGAGACTCTGTCTCAAAAAAAAAAAAAAAAAAAAAGGAAAAGGAAAACACACATCATGGTATTTTTTATAAGAAGAAATGTTTCTGGAATTAAGAATAATGGTTTTTAGAATTAGAATAATGCATTAAGGCTATCCTCTAGTTTTTCAAGTCAAAGATCTGTTTGAAGTAAAGATTTTCATATTTTATGAGTTGTTATCACTATCTCTAGCTTGCCAATATGGGAAGAGTTCTAGCAGGAAAAATGAAAATGCTGGCCTTGAAACTTTGAGAGTTGTAATTAGTGGAGGATAGTGACAACTCATGCCACCTGGAAACTGTTTAAAATTCCTTCCTAATGAGATCAACATTACTTTCCCGCAATCACCCTTTACACAGTACCCAATCATCTCACACTAATTTTAGATCACTCAAATTGGCTAATAAATGAGGATTTACTTGAGTTATGTATAGTAATGATGTTGTCCAAGCAGCCGTTCAGTATTGGAATTGTTATCTTAGGATTCTGTAATATCTGCAGTAGCGAAGGCTAGAAATGGTTAAAGTTACACCCCACACTGCATAAAATTATATGTCTAATCTTAAAACTAGGTATTGATTAACGTTTTATATGAGGAAGTAACTGAGAAGAGATTGGGGTATGTCATAAGTAAAACCCCTACACAGAGTGCTTTCTGAAAATCTCAGGTTTCAGAAGAAAATTTTTAAATGGAGGTAAAAAAATAGATTACCGACAATAAATTAAGGAAAGTGGCCCAGATTTGAGGGAATTTTGTTAGTGATTCTAAAGCTCAGTGTAAGATAAAGATTGTTACAAAACTTTAAAGCCAATTAAAAGGATTTTTAAGTTACATTGGACACAAAATAATTAAAATAACATGGGGTAAATAGAGTCTTGGTAAGAAATGACAAAAAAATCACAGGGGATGACTCAACTTGTCTAGGAGAATGGGGCGTTTTCTAAGAGTGCAATTGCTCTTTTAACTGAGTCAAAGCATTGTTATGGATAAACCACCTTTCAGGATTGTCAGAGAGCCTGTGATTATTTGTCAGTCGCTTCTCCGTGAACTCTGAGCGCTGCTAGAGGCCAGAAGAGATACCAAAATTTGGGGAAGAGAGTTCTAATTTTTCAAGGAAGGCGGGGGTGGGTGGGGGGAGTAAATGTCATAGACCAGTGAGCTTGAACTTGTCTTCAGGCAACATCCTGGGCTGGATTATTAAAGGGATTATTTGTGAGCTTCTACAAGAGGATATTTGAAGAGCTGCCACTCAGTCTTCCCAAGAGCCACTAAAAGTGGAAGGTGCTCTCCCAGAAACCATTAACATTTTCATGATTGGGCACATTCTTGCTAAAACTAACCAATCATATGGCATTGATGTAATAAGAATGACCATTAAGATTACCACAGTAAAAACAAATTCTCTAAAACATGATTTTCTGTGTTTATAACATTCAGGATCCAGTCAGGGGAAAAAAAAAAAAATCACACCATTTGTTTTAGCAGAGAAAATTTAATTTAAAAAATTGTTAATTAGGAATAAAGTTGTTAACTGTGTATACTGCATTGCTAGAATTGCCATAACATAGTGACACAAGCTGGGTGTCTTACACAACAGAAATTTATTGTCTCATAATAAATTAGTAATAGTTCTGGAAGCTGGAAGTCTGATGTCATGGTATCAGCAGTATTTCTTCTTTCTGAGGGCTGTGACCAAGAATCTGGCCCATGCATCTTTCCCAGATTTTGATGGTTTGTTGCAATTTTTGGCCTTCCTTTGATTGTAGATATATCACTCTGGTCTCTGTCTTCATCTTCACGTGGTGTTTTCCCTGCATCTACGTCTGTTTCTGTGTTCAAATTTCCCCTTTCATGAGAATACAGTCATATTGGGTTAGGGTTGACCCTAATGATGTCATGTTGATGCAATCATCTGCAAGGACCCTGTTTCCTAATAAAGACACATTCGCAGGCCCTGAGGGTTAGGACTTAGACATTTTGGTGGTGGGAGGAAACACAATTCAATCCATACTGTTAGGTGACCTGAAAAGCAAAAAGTTTTCACAGAGGTAGTAACTACCACATCTAGGGCTGCAGGAGCAAAGTGATGTGATTGAGATAAACAAAACATAAAAGCTTGGGAAAAGGGCCCCAAAGAGCTGAAACTCAGACACCTGAGGAAGGGGCACTCGTGCTCCCCTGGTGCCGGCATCTCTGAGGGAGGGTGCAATGAGGCTGCTGCTGCAAATGGAACAGCTGCAAACATTGAGCAAATTGCAAACTGGATCCAGCTGCTGCTACAAGAAGCACCTGCTCCTGCTGGAGTGAAGGAGTATGGGGCGAATAGTCACAGGAGTTGCCAGCAGGCAGGCTCTGCAAGTACCTTCTTTCTCCTTCGGCCTCTAGAACCCCCGTTTGGTAGAGCCTTGTAGGGGCAGCTGGCAAAGCAGAAATGTCTGCAGAGCCCCTGCATCACAAAATAAAGTATAAAAGGTGGGTTTGTAGCTGAAAAACCATAAATTAGTAATTGACACACTTTTTACTCTAATTTTATTGAGCCAGGATCAGCAAATGGCCCAGATAAAAATGTAGAAAGCTTTCCAAGGCTGTGGCCCTCCAAACAATTGACCCAAAAGGTGTAACACAATTCCTAGAAATGTGGAGTTACTGATGTGTAAATTTCTGCCTTAATTTCATAAAAATGGGTACATTAATAATGAGTATTTCATAGGTTTGTTTTGAGGACATGTGAAAAGCACTTATAACACTAGGTAACACTGACTAAGAGTTCTGGACTTATAAAATGTTAGCTATTATTTTGTTTAATTGATTAATACAAAATTCAGGTATTAACAACATATTTAAGAATCCATCTATTCCTATACATAGAATTAATGAAACTTAAAAAAAAGATTCAGGTGTTTGCTCACTGCCAATATAGTACCTACAAATAAATATGGATTTATTTTATTTCTTCATAAACTAAAATTAAATATCTCAACCTCTGTTAAAACTTAGTGTTCCAAGGCTCATGATTATTTCTAGAACTATACAAAAACTTTCAGAAAAGAGAGCTTCTGCTTAGCAGCAATGCAACTGCAAAGGCCAGGATGGAAAACACACTTTAGCATGACGTCTGTGACTGACTGGTAATGGCTGTCTGGAAAGCTGAGTGGAAAGGTCCATGTGAATTCAGAAGCAAAAGAAGTTGAGGATCATTTAGCAATGTCTGCCAAAGGCACGGGAGTGTGCATTGGTACGAAGAGTATGGCTTTCAGGGTCAAAACTGAATTCAAAGTCTGGTTCTCTTTCAGAAGAATGGAGGTAATAACACCTCAAAGACTTATTTTGAGGATTAAATGTAAAGAAATGAAAAATCCTTACCATCTCTATGGAGCTCAATAAATGTTAGTTGTTCCTTTTCCTATAAGGTATTTTGACAATAATGCATGATAAACCTATAACCATGTTCATCCTTGTCATATTTTATAATGTTTTTATGATTTGGCCACTATGTAAAAATTAATCATTGTGAAGCATATTGCTTTATGAAGTGGTTAACACATTCCCAATTCATTCATGCTATAGCAGAATATCTGTAGTCATGTCTTTTATTCCCTCAAATTTAAATGAAACTATTTTTGGTGAATGAGTGACTGTGGATGAAGTTTGGCTTCTCTACCTGTATAATTACTTCAGCATCTGCAGATAACACATATTAAATGTGATGTATTTTATTTCTCCATCTTTTGTTGAATTAGGGAACAATTTTCTTTTATCTCTCATCAGTGTGAAAGGTAATGAAATGCAATTGTTTTTTCATTACCTCAGAAACAAAAGGAACAATTTCATGGGTAAAAATAAGTAGCGTTCATGGGCTGAGGCTTTGTTAGAATAGGCCATTTTGTTCTTTCGTGAAAACGTCACTGTCCGTGTTTAAATTTCACCATTGAATGAGTTTCACAAATTTCATGTAGTTTTATAAAATATCTGCTCCAGACAGTGCGTTTTCCTCCCCTGGATTTTTCTCAAAGGCCTTCTTCACAGAAATTAAACTCAGTCTATACTTTCAAAAAATCTGATGAATATATAAACATGTTTTGGACGTGTAAAATCCTTGGCTCTTCAAGGCAGCGCCACCTGGTGGCTAAACAAAACTATTGAACTTTTCTTCATCTTAAAAATGAAAAAATGTAGGATTCAGCAGCAGAAAATTATTCAATTATTTTTTTACATAAAATTGGAGTTATTCGTTGTGAGTTTTTATGTTTACTGGTTTTCTTATTTTAATTATGTCTAGTTTTTAAAATGCATGCACTTAAACCACGGCAAGTTTTAGCCATAGCTAAATCTACTTTATTTCTTCACTATCCCTTAGTATTATTGAAAAGATCACTTGTATAATTTTAATGATGTGATATTTAAAAATTAAATTTATACAACTTTTGAGAAATTCACCCTCTTGCACTTTAATTCACTCATTAATATTATCTTATTGTATTTTCCTTTGAAAGTAGTCTCATTTGTAAAAAAACACAGTTACAGGTACTTACTATAAAAATAACTTTACTCTTAAAACGCCATCAGAATTAGTAAGAGCTATTTAGAAAAAGACATGTAATTGTTACACTGTAATTATGGTTTAGATCCAATATTGAACTTCAAAAGAAGCATTTGCTTCAAAATGTGATTCTGCTGCCCTCTTGTGGTTTAAAATTCCTATTTCCCTCTAGGGAAAAAATACAGCATCCAAAGAAATAATGCTTTTGATATTTAATGAAAAACTTTAGTATGTAACTATATTCACATTTGTAGCTATTTTCACATTTGTCCAGAGAAATACAGCAAATAGCCTACTAACTACCACAGTTGATGGCTGTAATGTCTAGTATTTTAATATCATGATTAATAGAAAGATAGTAATGAACTTATTTTAACCTCTTGTTTGGTACATACATTTAACCACAAAAATTACTTCTCATACAACTTTTAGCATCCTTCACCAGTTACATGAAATATATTTTTCAAATGCTATGGTAAACTAACACCCTTCAACTAAAACTGACATAATTAATTTATTTCCTACTTTCCTAATGTTAGGTGAAGAATAAACTGTTTTCAAACTACTTTTTAAAAAATCCTCCTTCGTTGTGCTTCTGTTTTAACCTGGGATGAGTTCAGGAGCCTTTTCCAAGGTCCAGAACATGCATTTACCTTGCTGAAACACTTTGGCCCTTGTAATTGTGGCACTGAATGGAAAACAAGCTTTCGATACACATTCCAAATGCAGGAGCCAAGCTTTTCCTCCTCACATTGGCTCTGCTGTGTTGCCGCTAGAAAAGAATGGTGCTTTTCAGATTTCTCCATACGAACAGAACTAATTCTCTAAGAGCAGTCTCTGGCTCTGTGTTTACATCACTCACCTTGGATTGGGGGTGTTAACACGGATTAAAGGAAAACAAGATGGATACAAAGGGCTGATTCTACCTTTTGCCTTAAACTCCAGGCACCGTAGGACAAGAATTTATCTTTATTTTTCAACTCTGTCTGAAATTTCCTTTGGCTGCCCTTTCTCTACGACAGCCTCCAATGCACTCCCATTTAGAAAACTGGATTTCGTTACTATTGAGAAGAAGGGGGAAATAAAGCAATCTATTATATCCTGCCTTCATTTATTTATCTCTGGAGGAAGCAGAGTCAACAGCTACAGCAGATGGTTGGTTTAGGGTACCACTGTGCCACCTGTCCTGGTACTCCTATGGTGTCCCTTTGCAGACCACAGCCTTTTAACACAGGGCTTCAGCCAAGTGATTTTCTTTGATGAACAGACATTTCCTTTCTCTCTTTATTGTCCTTTTCTGAAGAAATATCTATGATGTACCATGTCATTAACCGTCTTGCCTACAGGAAGAAGCAAGAGTGAGAGCAGGGAGTGAGGGGCTGTACAACAAAACATGTTTGGAGCTGTTTTTACAAGATCCCCATTGCCCATTCCCTTCGGTTTAACCTGAAAACAGTATCTGCAAAAGGAGCGGGACAGGCCTAAGTTGGCTGGGTTAGAATCGTATCCGTACTTGGCATGTCTTGACCACGCACTGAATCCTCCGTACCCTGCTGCCTGATGAGCTGAAGACACTCATTTTGCTGCACAGAGGTCTTCTGTTCCATCCTCCGCTTGAGAATGGGAGATAGGACAAGGTGAACAAGAAGCAGAGAAAACTGACCAGTTCACACCCTGAGTACCTTCCTGTTGCACAGCTACAGTACATGCCTGAACGATAGTGAGCCCAGGATGTCCCAGAATTCATTCAGGACCCCTCCCAGAAGGGGCTCTTGTAGACTTCCGGTGACGCGAAGCAAGACCACACGCTTTCAGGCTGTCTTCTCCTGGGAGTCTTCATCTACGGTGCCAATATTGCCTTCTCCTTACACAGCGGGGTCGTTACCGCTACTCAGGTTTCAAAGTTAACAACACATTGTTCAGGGATAAGACATAGGAGATGTCAACGACAGAAGCAGTGTCTGAGTAGAGTGAGGCCACATTATAGGGAATGCAGGGCTCCCAGGGAATCTCTAAGATCCTGGTAAAAATCTGTTTTTTAGCTTGTGTAGGGGACATGGGTTTTTCTCTTATAATTTCACTTTAAATTTATGGATGCATGTTGCACATTTTCCTGTATGTATGTGACAGATCTAAAAAATTATAAATCCATATAATAAAACCATTAATTAACATGATACTGAGTGAAAGAAACCAGATGTCAGACAGTACATGCTTTACTCTTTGTATATAATTTAAAAGCAGGAGAAACTAATGCACATATTAGAAGTTAGGGCAATGGTTACACTTGAGGAGACAGTACCTGGAAAGAAGCACATGGAGGGGCTGTGGGGATGTCGGTAATATTCTGTTTCTTGACCTGGATGCCGACTAAATGGATATGCTCACTTTTTGACAATTCATTAAGTTGTCTTTAGGAGGTATGTTATAATAGTTAATACAAATTTTTACCTGAAAATTTTTATTTAAAACATTTCTACTGGTTATTTTTAAGAAGAGAAAGAAGAAAGATTTTACAATTGACATAAAAATTCAGTAGAACTTCTTACTTTCCTCTAACTCTGGGTCCAGTTTCAGTGCAGAGTCCCCTGGTGGTATCAGGGGTTACTTACTTTATATCAGGCTCAAGAATCTGTGGTCCTGGCTTCCCTAGTGCACATGACAGTTTAAGTTGTGAAAATTGTTTCCAAGCCTACGGAAAGGATTTACCACTCCTAAAGTGGAAAAAACTTACCCTTTTAAAAATTACCGCATCCACATTGAATTAAGCAGAAGCTCATTTAATGCAGATGTAATGAACAGATGCAGAAGTGGTGGTGTTTATTGCTAAGTAGTGGTGTTTATGATCTCTCCTCATTTTGCAGGCTGTATCTCAAAATAGGAGACCCTCAGAGCCCAGGGCTTCTCACTGCAATGGATATGATTACAGGGGCCATTTGGCTGCTTCTACATCCATGCCTGAGGTATGTATTGAGAGATGGAGAAGAGATAGACCAAGTCTCAAAGCCTCTTCTTATCAAGCAGAATGTGCGCGGATGTCCACCCTCCCTTGGCTATGCCTCAGTCTCTTACAGCACTTTGCTTCCCACTACTACTGCCTGGTCAGGTCTTGCTTATCCCAGCACTGGCATCGCCAAGTTTGCTCCTGTGAGACAGGGCTTCCTCTCTTACTGGCCCAGGATATCTTCTTTCTTAAAAAAGCAAAGTTTACCCAAACCAGAAAGTTGTACACTTTTTCAGCTAGTTATATAGGCGACTGCAAAGAAATAGTTGCATTTTTAAAACTTGCTCTTTTCTGCATCTCCCAAGGCAAGAAAATAAAACCATGACTTTTTCAAATAAAACTCCTGTGCTTGATAGCAATGCTTCCAGTAGAACTTTCTGCATTGAAGTAGCCACTAGCCAATGTGGTCAAAGGGATCTTGAAATTTGGCTAGTGTGGATGAGACACTGAAAATTGATTTTTGTTTGTTTTAATGAATTTAAATTTAATTAACCACATGTGGCTAGAGGCACCACGTCAGACAACTGCGGCTCAGTAGTATCACAAGTTCCTTTGCCCCGGCGGCCTTATTAATGCTCTTTTTTATGACCTCCAGTATCGTAACTCCTGCGTTTCACCTTTTAAGCTTCAGTCCCCTTGATTTACTTAAGGTAATTTACGTGCTGTTTCTCTTGTCTCTCTCTCTCTCATCATCCTGTCTTTTCTGCTGATAAATCTCATTCTTTTTCTTCTGCATCTTCTACCTCTTTCCCCTTCCATCCTCTTCATCTTTGGACATTCTGGTCCTTTAGAAAGCTTCCCTGACCTACTCATTCTCAGTTAGACACCATTTCCACTTTGTGTTCCTTTTTCAAAATTTACTATGTTTCTTTCTATTACAAAATTCAACTGTAGTATAATGATCTTTTATGAGTCTCTCTTTATCACTACATGATAAGGTCCTTGCAGGTATTATACATTTTTGTATTTCTAAGAATCCAGCCAAATAGGATACACTTAATAACTGTTTTATGAATGAATGAATCAAACAATCAATCAATTATAAAGGAAGTAATAGTCTATCCAAGGATCTGTAGCCCAGAGATTTGTAGGAAGAAGGAAATATGTCTTGATAAGACGAATAAACATGGTCCACAAATGGATAATTTTATTGCAGCATTATCTATAAGAAAAAATTAAGCAAGCTAAATTACCAACACTGAAAATGTAGTTTAATACATTATACTATATTCATTAGATGGAATATTATACAGCTATTAAAATGTAATTATGAAGACTAAGCAATATATGGAAAATGGTTTATGATTTGTTAAATTTAAAAAAAGACTATAAAATTCCTTCTACATTGATGATTACAACCATATATCAGTATGATTGCTTCTGGGCACAGACTGATTTGGGCATATAAAAATAAAAATCTCTATATTGGAATTTGGAAATACACATGTTTTCTTCTTTTAAAAATAATGTGTCTGAATATTGCTATTATGTTAGTTTTACAATTTTAAAAATATGGTTAAAAATTTACAACAGATCCCCTGAAGTAATGCAGTGAGCTCTAAGCATGCATGTTTGAGAAACAGCAGCTGTCATGAGGGGTGAAGACTCTCTGAGCAAAGATGTGGGTGGTCCGGACCCCAAGAGGCAGGTGCTGGAAGCAGCAGACTCTCTGGTGACATGTCTGCAGGTAAAGCTTCTGGGAGCTACCATGTACAAAAACAGAAACTTGGCTTAGAGAAATGTGTATATATATATGTATACCACATTTTCTTCATCCATTAATCTGTTGATGGATACTTAGTTTGATTCCCTATCTTGGATATTGCTGATAGTACTACAATGATCATGGGAGTTCTGATTTCATTTTGGGGGGGGTTATAACCAGTAGTAGAATTTCTGGATGACATGGGCAGTGCTATTATTCATTGTTGAGGAAACTCTATACTGTTTACCATAGTAGCTGTACTAATTTGTACTTCTACTAACGGAGTATAAGCGTTCCCTTTTCTTCATATCTTCCCAGCTTTTGATATCTTTTGTCTTTTTGATAATGGCTATTCTAACTTTGGAAGGCTGAGACAGGAGGATCATGTGAGGTCAGTTAGAGACCAGCCTGGGCAATGTAGTGAGACTCTCTCTATACAAAAAGTTTTAAAATTAGGCAGGTGTGGTCTTGCCTGCCTGTAGTCTTAGCTACTTGGGAGGCTGAGGCAAGAGGATCACTTGAGCCCAGGAGTTTGAGGCTGCAGTTAACTATGACCGCATCATTGCACTTTAGCCCAGGCAACAGAGTAAGACCCTGTCTCAAAATTTAAAAAGCAAGTTTTGTATAGTAAGTGTTTTTAATTTTTATGAAGTTCAATTTATCATTTTTTCTCTTGTAGCTCAGGGTGTAGGTGTCATATTTAAAACTCTTTGCCTAGTCCAAGTCTTAAATATTTTCTCCTCTATTTTCCTATAAAAGTTTTATAATTTTAGGTTTTATATTTAGGTCTATAATCCATTTTGAGTATATTTTTTATATATTATGCAAGGTATGGATCCAAGTCTTTTTGCTTTCTACAGATGTCAAATTGTTCAGTACCATTTGTTGAAAAGACTACCCTTTCCATTATACATTGATTGCCTTTGCACCATTATCAAATATCAGTTAACTATATTTGTGGGAGTATATTTCGAGACCTTCAGTTCTCTTTCATTGATTTATGCATATTTTTATCTTGGGAAAAAAACAATTTTTCTTTAAAAGCCATTTGGGAGCTGATCTACTGTTTTAGGTTAGATATTTTGAAATTTGTCTTTCATGGTCTCCCTCTTCCATATTAATTATTAAATTGTCTATTTATAGATGCAAAAATTCTCAACAAAGTACTAGCAGACTATATCCAACAGCATATCAAAAAGATAATATACAATGACCATGTGGGTTTTATACCAGGGATACAAGGATCATTTAACATATGCAAATCCATAAATGTGATATATCACATAAACAGAATTAAGGACAAAAACCATATGACCATCTCAAGAGATGCAGAAAATGCATTTTATAAAATTCAGCATCCCTTCACAATAAAAATTTTCAACAATAAGGTCATATACAACAAACTCAAAGCCAACATCATGCCTAATGGAGAAAAGTTTAAAGAATCCCATTTAAGAACTGCAATAAGACAGAGATGCCCACTTTCACCACTGTTATTCAACATAGTACTGGAAGTCCTCCCCAGAACAATCAGGCAAAAGAAATAAATAAAAGGCATCCAAATTGGAAAATAGGAAGTCAAATTATCCCTGTTCACTGATGATATAATCTTATATCTAGAAAAAACTAAAGATTCCACCAAAAAACTCTTAGATTTGATAAATGAATTCAGTAAAATTTCAGGATACAAAATGAATGCACGGAAATCAGTAGCATTTCTATACATCAATAACTATCTAGCCAAGAACCAAATCAAGAAGGCAATCACATTTACAATACATACAGAAAACAATGAAATATCTAGGAATACATTTAGCCAAGGAAGTGAAATATTTCTACAAAGAAAACTACAAAACACTGATGAAAGAAATTATACATGACACAAACAAATGGATATACATCCCATACTCATGGACCAGAAGAAAATGAGTCTATTTCCCAAAGCAATCTATAGGTTCAGTGCAATCTGTAAGTTCAATGTTATTTTTCACAGAATTACAAAAAGACAATTTGAAAATACAGATGGAACCAAAAAAGAGCCTGAATAGCCAAAGTAATCCTAAACAAAAAGAACAAAATTGGAGGCATCACATTGCCTGACTTCAAATTATACTACAAGGCTGTAGTAAAAAAAAAAACCAGGATGGTATTGGTATAAAAATAGACTCATAGATCAATAGAACAAAATAGAGAACCCAGAAATAAAGCCACATATTTGCAGTCAACTGATCTTTGACAAAGTCGACAAGAACATTCACTGGGTAAAGTATACCCTTTTCAATAAATGTTACTGGCGAAATTGGATTACCATATGCAGAAGAATGAAACTGGACTCCTATCTCTCGCCATATACAAAAATCAACTCAATATGGATTACAGAATTGAATTTCAGACCTGAAAATATAAAAATACTAGAATAAAACGTAGGTAAAACTCTTCTGGGCCTTGGTCTAGGTAAATAATTCATGTCTAAGACCTCAAAAACACAGACAAAAACAAGATTAGATAAATGGGACTTAAGTAAAATAACAAGCTCCTGCACAGCAAAAGACACACTCAACAGAGTGAACAGACACTGCAGAATGGGAGAAAATATATACAGATCTAACAGGGACTAACATCCAGAATTTACAAGGAACTCAACAACAACAACAAACCCCACAAATAATCCCATTAAAAATGGGCTAAGGACATGAATAGACATTTTTCAAAAAAGACAAACAAATGTCCAACAAGAATATGAAAAAATGTTCAACATCACTAATAACTGGAGAATTGCAAATTAAAACCACAATGAGATATCATCTTATACCAATCAGAATGGGTATTATTAAAAACACAAAAAAATAAAACATGTTGGCGAGGATGCAGAGAAAAGGGAACTCTTACACACTCTTGGTGGGAATGTAAATTGGTACAGCCTCCATGGAAAACACTATGGTGATTTCTCAAAGAACTAAAAATAGAACTACCATAGGATCCACCGATGTCACTACTGGCTATCTACCCAAAGGAAAAGAAATCATTAAATCAAAAAGATACCTGCACTCATATGTTTATCACAGCATTATTCACAATAGCAAAGATATGATTGTCCACCAACAGAGGATTGGATAAAGAAAATGTGGTATATCGACACAATGAAATACTATTCAGCCATAAAAAAGAATGAAATCCACTCTAGGCCAGGCAACAGAGCGAGACGCTGTCTCAAAAAAAAAAAAAAAAAAAAAGAATGAAATCGTGTCTTTTTCAGAAACATGGATGGACCTCAAGGCCATTATCTTAAGTGAAACAGCTCAGACACAGAAAGACAAATACTGCATGTTCTCATTTACAAGTGGGAGCTAATAATAGGAACACATGGAAGCAGAATGTGAAATGATGAAAAATGGAGATCCAGAGGGGTAGGGAAGTGGGAGCAGTAGATGATGGGAGATTGCTTGGTGGTACAATGTGTGTTGCTTCAGAGATGGATGCACTGAAGGCCTTGATGTCACCACAGTGAAATATATCAATACAGCAAAATTGCACTTGTTCCCCATGAATATATACAAATTAAAAAAATGCAAAA
Source organism: Propithecus coquereli (assembly GCF_000956105.1). Taxonomy (NCBI): domain Eukaryota; kingdom Metazoa; phylum Chordata; class Mammalia; order Primates; family Indriidae; genus Propithecus; species Propithecus coquereli. The sequence goes on from NW_012147841.1 coordinate 7,031,407, forward strand.
AATAATATAAATTGTCTGTTTAGATGTGAACCCTCTAATCTTCATCTATAATATCTTCATCTATAAATTCTATAAAATGAAGAAAATAAGGTTATTGTGAAAGTAAAAACCATACTTCAAAAGTGCTCAAAAAATGGCAATAGCAACCATTTTCCAATGTATATCTTCCAAGGGTCTGCTATATGCATACGTTGTCATAAAAGGGGCATTTTATTTCTTATCAGAGAAATAAAATGAGATCCTTGTTTTACTCTACCAAAATGATAAAACAATATTCGACATATTGTCTTTCACTGATAAAATGTATTATTTGTGGGAAGAACTTAAAATACCCAGGCCAAGAGGCTTACATAGTTTATTTTTTGCTTCCAAAAATGTTTAGTTGTCATTTTTCTAGAGGAAACGATCCTTAGAAATTTTTATTTGATGTCACCTTTGCATTTCTTCAGAAAGCCTTGAAGAGTGTTAGTAAAACCTGGGGTATCTAGAGGCTGTGCCTGTAATAAGTGGCACTGATACGCCCAGAGTACACAGCTGTTTTGGTGGTGGACCACTGGCTCTGTTCTGTTTGTGTCGATACTGACTCAGGTGATAACCATTTCAATCATTTTACTCTCTATGGAGTTTGAAACGAGATGGCCTTCTACCTTGGCACCAGATATCAGTGAACCTCTCTGCTGTTATACTCCAGTAGCTTGCTAAAGAGAACTGCTGGGATGCCTATTGTGCCCCGGGATTCTTCCAGTAGCTCTTTTTCTGTGATTGGATTCGGTACCATTTTCTATTGTTTGTGGAAGCCCGTGTGAAGGAAAGGAATCCAAGGGTCTATGACTGTTTAGTACCCGGTTCAACTGTGCAAAGCAAAGCAAGGGACACTCCTTGCTTTGGTGTCCAGTTTTCTCAGTTTTTACAGATGAGCAGTGCTATCTCATTGCGGTTTTAATTTGTATTTCCCTGGTGACTGGGGAAGATTGTTTCATTTTTGTAGGCTTAATCAACCTGTGAGTATAAATGAGTTTATGTTAAGAAAAACAGCTTATTATTTTTTGGATCTGTTCTCAACTTGTTCAAGCAGTACTTCAAACTCCTGAAAAGCTCCTTTTGCCCAGGTATTAATAGGAGTCTCTGTTAGGGAATTGCACATGTCATTTTGATCAGCTCCCTTGTAGAGACTAGTACCACTGCTGCGGCTTCCATCTCATGTTGCCGCCTGTGTGCATTGCCTTGCATTCTGGAATCCACTCTCCTTCCACCTGTGTATTTCTGGGTCTTTCTGGAAGCACAGCCTCTTTTTCTGGATATCGTTACACCAGGTGGACCCACCTCTGTCACCTTCTTCCCTCTGAAGTCTCCCATTGGGGATATCATTAATACACTGAGCCCTCGAGGGGCAAAAAAGAAAGACTGTGTCTGAAAACAAAGAAAAAAAGCCACTCTTCCCTTTTTTCTCACAGTTTTTGATGGGAGTCCCAAGGCAGACTGTATGTGCATGTGTTGTACAATGGCTTCAGGTTTATTAGCAATTTGATTTTTCCCTTACAGCTCCTTCTCTCTTACAAAGAGGCCTGTTGTTACCCTATCCCATGAGGTTCCCAGACATCCTCTGACTTGCCTTAATTCCAGTTTTAGTTCATGATTGTACCATCTGCTCCAAAAATATACTTTTAGATTGGTAGAGATTACCTGAAACATGCTTTATTTATATATGGCGTATATATATATATGGCATACACTTTATTATAAGCCAATGAGTTTGTTTTTATAAAAAAGATTCACTTTTAAGATGCAGTGGAGATGGGAAGGTCAGGGGATGGAAGGTTGCAGAGTGAAAGGAGAAATCATTAAAAGTATAAGCAGCTGTTTGCTCTGACACTCACACAATGATGAATGTGTATCATGATGTCTCCTTTGCTTTTTCAGTGACTCACCTCTGCCTAGTACGGAATTCAGAAAGGCCTATGAGAGCTAGCTACCTGGCTTACACAGTAAGTTAGGTATGTGCTTTATAACTCAGTGATTATTTCTCATGCAGTAGCTCAAGGGCTCAGAGATCAAAGAGTAAGCCTCCTTTACTTGATACCAGCTCTACACTGGTTCAACCCAGCTAAGTTGCTTTTAAATTTCGTACTTTTCCCATTGTCACAGAACTGCAAATCCTCCCCAGGGGCCAGGTGCAGGGCAAGCTGACCTAAGCTATACCTTGAGCTACTCTCCAAAGCCGGCCCGCTGAGGTCACCCTTAACCCTGGCTTCCCACACAATCATTCGGAGCTCTCCCGGAGAGCTAACGAAATAGCTATAGTTAGATTTTTCATTTAAAATTTGGCACTGCCTGAAGTCATTCCCATTCCTTCCAACGACTGTTGCCATTATATTAAAAAGAGTAAATTTGCTGCCGCATTACTTACTGCCCAGAAAATCCAGCTGAAACCTGCTACTGCCAAATCTGCAGTTTCAATGCAAGGCCAGAGCCTTTAAATAGCTCCTGCTGGTGAGGATTTTCTGCTCTCTAGAAAAAAAAATTGATAAAGCCTCAGTTTGAAGGATTGGACATGGACCATTAGAAAAAAAAAAAAAATGGTTGTCCCTGTCTCTCTCTCTTTCTGACTGTCCTATTTGTGTAATTCTTAAAGGCAAAGTCTCCTAAGAGTTGTGGTGCTTGGCATCTTCCATCAGAGTCAGGAAATTTTTTGTTACTTACATTTTGCTACAATCCCTCAAGTCCTCCTTTAAAGGCCCATTCTCCACACCTAAAAACTTTATGTTTACAGTCTTTCGAGTTATACAAAGCTATTTATTTAAAAAAAACAAAACAAAAAACAGAGGAAAGAGCAGTAAAGGAATGAAAGTTTTTTTTCTCAGGAGGTCTCCACTTTACATTAGGTCATGGCCTCCTTTTGATATTTAATTAGATCTCATTTATTTCATTTACTTGTTTCATAGCACTGCAAGCAAGAAAGCAGGAAGATACAGAGTGCTTTTTGTTTGTTTCTGTTTTGTTTTCATTCTTATAGCCCTACATTATCTTGGACTTAAACCTTTCCAGAGGATTGGTCCTATGATGTAAGGTGTTGTGGGGAAAATAAGAAATTGATAAGAGAAAATCTTATTTTGATAAAAATGCAATTTTGTGGAAGTTTAAAATTTTGTAGTTAGTAGGATATTAGCGTGTTCCTAAAATACATTCAGAGAATCAAGTCTGACAACTTGATTGTCTAGTTTGCTCACAAACTGGGAGCTACAGAAACTACATTTTAACTCTCTACTATGTCGGTAGGATCATCCCTAACACCTAAGAGTCAGAATACAGAAACACTCCCATCCACTGACATAGACTATGACTTTTGTAGAGAACACTTTTTAAAAGTTTAGGGAAACACTAACCTCCTGAGGTTCCTTGCACCCAGCAGTTTTAGTTTAATTTCTGGAGGCCTTACAGAATATGTTTAACCCCTTTTCCAAAAGAGATTATTTGAAGACCATGTTCATTTCTCCCTGAGGATATTGTGGCATCTTAGATAAATTCCCTATAGCTCTATGAGTCATATACTAAGGCTTGGGGATACCTTTTTACTGCTGTGCTGCGGCTCCTCTCCTTGCCTTTAGGTGTGCTTCCACTGGTCTGTTTCTTGGAGGACTGTCCTTAGGCACTTGGAGACTTTTGCAGGTAAATAGAGAACTACCTGCCTGGGAATTTATTGTCCATGCTCAGGGCCTTTGGGCAATGAGCTACAGATGAGAAAGTTTGAATAGCCAGTTCTCTTGTCTCTGTTCTGGACAACTTTGAGGTATATTTTTCATTGGAGAGCTTCCCTGTAGAATTAACTTGAAGTAGAATTTAAATGAGCCCCCTGCTGGCTTCCAACCCTTCCCTATCCTGCTTCAGGGCACTCTCACTCCGGTCTTTCTCAGAGCACCTCTCTAAAAAAAAACACTTTCACATGAGTCCTCCTGCTGCTTGTAACTTAAGTGCGCTTCTTGATAACTGGACTCAAGACAGTGTGTCTTCCCGTCAATGAGTAGCAATCAAAACAAATGTTAAGCCTATGTATGGTCTAATCAGTGTACGGTAATTTAAAACTAACTGCTAGTTTATTCTAGGCCCTGTGTTCCCACTAGCATAGCCTAAGTTTAATTCTACAGTTAGACAACTATACCATACCATTGATGGCTATCACTGCCAATTGAATCCCTAATAGGATTTTCAGCATGAGCTATTAAAAATTGGAACCCCTTCAGTGGGTCTGAAATAATGGTGAATTCTGTACTTATATTTTGTTTTTGCTTTCATGTCTTTTTAACAATAATGGAGTTTGCTAATATGTAAGCCTGCAATTATATAGATCATAGACTTCCAGTTCTGAACAAACTGTAGACTCAATAACTCAAACACTCTTCCACAACACGTAGACAGGCTACAGCAAATGTAGCAAACATTTTTTTTTGTTTGCTTTTTAGCATTTTGTTTTTCAAGAGGTAATATATTTGCATGGTTTAACAATAAGCACAAAAAACCTTTACAGTAAAGTCTCCCCCTCACCCGCTGTAAAGTTACTCTGATCCTTCCACAGAGATCATAAACATCACCAGTTCAT
>NW_012147841.1:7036050-7041979 GCF_000956105.1 Propithecus coquereli
GAGCATAAGTTCATTGGTGTCACATGGAATCTTCAATCACAGCATGTAACTGAATCTTTCTTTACTAGAAACTTAGAAATTATTTAAAAGTCTTTAAGGAGAGAAGGGACACAGTCATAGAGAAGAGAGAAAATATTCAGTGTATTATTTGTAGTCATCTGATAATTATCATCAACCTCATTGTTTCATGTTTATATTTAAGTATTTATTGAAGCTCTGACCTAGACACCCATATCCTAACTTTTGGAGATACGTATAGTATGGCCAACCAGCTACCTTCTAATTAGATCAAGAAAACATAAAATAGCATATATTGCTAAAGATTTAAGTATTATGTAATTAACCTTTATATTTATTTTCCATGACTCTTACAAAAACATTTTTATGCTACCAATTAACATATACTTCTCAAAGCTTTGAAGAAATCAAACCTGCTAAATGATCAATTCTAACATTGCTCAATGAGCTAATGTAAGAATGAAGCTAATTTAAGTATGAAACATATTGAGAGCTATTTTTATTGCTGCATTAGTCAGTGTTCACCACAGAACAGAATCAAAAGGAGATTAAATATATGGAGATATATATACATACATATATATATACACATATATACATCAAGACATTTATGCTTTAAGAAATTAGCTCACATGATTGTGCAGCAGCAAATCTGAAATCTGTAGGGCAGATCGGCAGGCTGGAAACTCAGACGGAAGTTGGCACTGTAGTCTTGAGGCAGAATTTCTTCTCCATCTGTAGACCTGTAAAACTAGAAAACAAGTTATCTTAAAATTTTTCTATTATAAATTATGTTGCAATAAACATTTTTTGCACATATGTCACTGTAAATATGTGCAAAAACAATTGTAGATTAAATTCCTATATGTGGAATTAGGGGGCCACAGGGCTTATACCTTTGGAAGACTGATAGATTTTGCAAAAGTTTCCTCCATGGAGTTATAAATTGACATTTCCACAAGAAATTGATGAGAGTCCATCTTTTGCCACACCCTGACCAACCTATCATAATAAATATTCTTTTAAATGTGTAGCTCATATCAAAAGCCAATAAGGGGAATAATCAGGGTCCAGAAAAGAGGAGGAAACTTAAAATCAGAGCAAGTGACTGCGTGGTGAAACTGTGTCTATCCTAGAAGGGAAATCCGGACTCAGTAATCTAGGAATTTAAGTTTTAACTCTCATCAAATAATTAACAAAGAGACCCCTTTGAGGAAAGGTTTACACATTCAGTAAAAGAGTAGTCCAGAAACAATTTACCAGTTAACACAGGGAAAGGAAAAGATAGTTATCCTGTTTTGGTCTAAACAGTAGAAGACAAAGAAAATGATTTTCAGGTTGAGATTTGAATTTCTGGCTATCTGGATGGTCCAGTCACTGCCAAGGCAAGAAACAAGCATAGCAGCACATGTTCCTAGAGACCATCCCTTCTGGATATGATGGAGTATTTTGTAATGGACCATGCTTTCCCCCAAAACAACTATAAAACTGAACAAAATATGCAAAGTAACTATTTTCAGATGTTGACAAACTGGTGGTACAGGTCCCTGAGAAAATAAACTCAAGTGAGGTGGGTCCCAGGATCATGTAATTCTCTCTCGAACACTTTCAGATGGCAGCTCAGGCAGGGGAGTGTGCACAGAGCATTGTGATTTTGTTGAGGTCAGAAGATAAAGATGAAAGTAAGAGACTACCAGGGTAGTTGGGATTTGTGAAGCAGGATAATCAGAGAGGAGGGAGCTTGCAAAAAAAAAATAAATAAATAACTGCCAAAGCCTGTGTAAGTATCCCCTTGAATTTTGGTGTAAAATATAAGCTGTGCATGCATAGAGCAAGACTTCACAAGGCCAGACAATGAATATCTATAAGAAAAAGAACAACTAACAGTAGTTTTGAGTTAACAATTACTGGAGCTCACACAGGGATGGAAACCGTTGAGACATCAGCCAAGGTGGAGAAACCTCAGTGAACACACCAGGAATTTAATAGAATAGAGTAATTCCCACTCAATCCATAGTGCTGTTCAAGCCCAGAATTTGGATCTGATTTGCTTTCTAAAAATAGACACAATCAATGAGAATTTCATGCATGTATGACTTATCTTTCCATGTCATATATATATTAATATTTAGTCACAATTATTTTCACTAATCTGACCAAGAATATTAGTAGAAGTCCTCCCTTTTAGTAACTTTCTCTCTGAATTTTCTGATAATACACAGTAAGCTATGACCACTAGGTGTGAGAGTACTAGGGTCTCATGTTTTAACACAACCTCAAGTGAGGCGAGCCCCCAGGTCATAAACTTTGTACAGCACAAATGGCAATAGCTACTGTTAATTTCTTTCACATTCACTTTTGATGCACCAAATCCCATTGCCCTTCTCAAACATAAGCTTAAAATAAGAATAAAAGAATGCAGGTGAACAGGACATATAAAGATACCCTTATGAAACTATCACAGAGAGCTATATATATTTCAAGGCAGTTATTTTTCAAGGTATATGATATATTCAGTCAGTAGTTTCAAATGTCAAGTTTTTTCCTTTAGTGTTGTGTCAATGCTTGGTTGCCCTTTAAACTTTTTAAACTTTTCAATGGAGCCCTGATGTTAGCTCTAGGAGAACAGTGTATCAGTACAATAGGTGTTCACTTTGTATAATATTAACAGCTTAATATATTTATATATACGAGCATAAGTTCATTGGTGTCACATGGAATCTTCAATCACAGCATGTAACTGAATCTTTCTTTACTAGAAACTTAGAAATTATTTAAAAGTCTTTAAGGAGAGAAGGGACACAGTCATAGAGAAGAGAGAAAATATTCAGTGTATTATTTGTAGTCATCTGATAATTATCATCAACCTCATTGTTTCATGTTTATATTTAAGTATTTATTGAAGCTCTGACCTAGACACCCATATCCTAACTTTTGGAGATACGTATAGTATGGCCAACCAGCTACCTTCTAATTAGATCAAGAAAACATAAAATAGCATATATTGCTAAAGATTTAAGTATTATGTAATTAACCTTTATATTTATTTTCCATGACTCTTACAAAAACATTTTTATGCTACCAATTAACATATACTTCTCAAAGCTTTGAAGAAATCAAACCTGCTAAATGATCAATTCTAACATTGCTCAATGAGCTAATGTAAGAATGAAGCTAATTTAAGTATGAAACATATTGAGAGCTATTTTTATTGCTGCATTAGTCAGTGTTCACCACAGAACAGAATCAAAAGGAGATTAAATATATGGAGATATATATATATATACATATATATACACATATATACATCAAGACATTTATGCTTTAAGAAATTAGCTCACATGATTGTGCAGCAGCAAATCTGAAATCTGTAGGGCAGATCGGCAGGCTGGAAACTCAGACGGAAGTTGGCACTGTAGTCTTGAGGCAGAATTTCTTCTCCATCTGTAGACCTGTAAAACTAGAAAACAAGTTATCTGCTTCCAAAATACTATGAGACAGGATAGGATAGGATAGATATTTTCATTCCACTGGACACTACTTTCTATGTCTCTTTAAGATAATCTAGGCTATTTCTACTACATGTGTCAAAATTCTTCTAGACTCTACCCACCACCCTTCCACATTTTTAAGTACTTGTAACAGCAATGCCCCACTTCTCAGTACAAAGTCTGCATTATGTCCTAGAGCTACCATAACAAAGTTCTAAAAATCTAGGAAACAATGGAGGCAGAGATTGGAGTGATGCATCTAGAAGCATCACTTGGAGCATTAAGGATTGCCAGCAATGACCAGAAGCTAAAAGAAGCAAGAAAAAATTCTTCCATAAGGTCTTTGGAGGGAACATGATCCTGCTGAAACCTTGGTTTGGTGCTTCTAGCCCCAAACTATGAGAGGATAAATGTATCTTGTACTTTGTTATAGCAGCCACAGGAAATTAACATACTATTAAACTTGCTTTTTCTTTTATTCTCTTCTATGTTCAATGTGTTGTTTTTCAGCTACTTCTGTTTCCTTGAACTTTGGAAAGGTGTTTCATTGTTTATATTTTCTGCTCTTTCATTTTCCATTCGCTAATTGCGAGTGTGTAGTAGTATATGCCTAACTTGGCATTTGCACCAACTCTTTTCCTATCTTTTACTCTTATATATACTGTTTCTTCCTAAAGCAAAACCCTTTGTATATTCTACCACTGGCTCCACTAGGACAAAGACACACATGGTTCCCATGAAGACCAGTTTTAGCAATATAGGCTCTAATAAGATGTAAGTCTGCATTATTATTAATACAAATATCCAAATTGATTTATTCAATAAACATTTATTTTATACCTACCATGTTTTAGATACTATTCCAATCACTATATAGATCTCATGACTTTGGGATGTTTAATAAGTGCTCTATTGTAGAAAAAATGACCCAAACCATACCCACATTAATAACCCCCTAAGGATTGCCTCACCTTGCCAAAAGCCAGTCCTTCACAGGTAGTAGCTGTGTTGATGACTTCCCAGTCCCAACTTCCTTCTCTTTCTTACTTGTCTATGTTCTTGAGATCCTAGCATATCCCACAGCTCGTTTGCTACATTCAAACCCACCCTCTGTCATCTACCACCAGCGTGACTATAGACAGTTTGCTTTGAATTCTCTGTTCTGCATTTGTAACAGCATCAAATGGTCTATGATAATACATTCTACCTCTTAAAGTTGTGAGGACTCAAATATGATACCTTATCTTGCAAAAATAGAAAATGAACAACTGTTAATTATTATTAATACTGCCCTTAAGGACTTTGCAGTCTGATAGGGAAGGGATGTTGAGGATTATTTCTCCATCTGTAGAAGATATGCATGCTTGTAACCGCATGAGTGGTATCTTTCCTGCCACCCTGCTACCTGTATAACTTTTGTACTTACTTAGGAAAGTACACATCCAGCTTAGGTTGGCCAGGTCTAGTGTTACTAGAGTCCAAATGATACGGTATTCTAAGGCAAGTAAAGGTCAGGTCCCCTTGAGAGCATAGTGAAACATGATGTCCCACTTCTAGATAAATGAGTCATGAACTAGTTGCTCATGTTGGTTCTACATTCCTCCCTTTGTTTCTTCCCATTTGTTAATCCAGAACACCTTTGGATATGGCATCTGTTTTTGCCTGAAAAGAGTAGAGGGAAAACTCAGCATTTAGCTTGTTTTTTGTCACTACTTGTGACTAAAGTTCTCAAAATAAGTTAATGGGTTATACATGCCTTTACAACTTTACTTGAGGCTGAAAACCTAACAATTTTACCCCAACTTTATCATGCTAAGGCAGGAAGACAAAGTCACATGTTGGTTTAGAGTCTATCTCTATAATGTCGTAGTTGTGAGGTTTTTGTGATTTTTTTTTTTTTTGCCAGATTACTTAATGTTTGTGAGCCTCAGTTTCCTCATACATAAATTGAGAAAAAGAGGGATTAGATGAAGTAATCATATAAAAAAATTGGCCTATGATGTGGCTGACAACATGATAGTTTTTATGTTTATTCTTCAGCCATCATCACATTCATTTCCCATGGTATTTTCAAATATTAGTAAAACATTTAAATGGAATTTGGGAGCAAAAGATAAGGGACAATGAATATCAAGTGGGAAATAAAGTATGACGACAGCTGGGTAGACCTAATGTGGGTGTTTGCTGTTTTTGTGATGCCTACCATTTTCTTGTCCACGGCACTGAACTCAGACCCCATTCCCTGACATTGCCTTCCAACCAGGAATTCCTTCTACCTCTCTTCTTTCTTTTTGGTTTTTTAGGTGTAACTTTTTTTTTCCTTTTTCCAAATATGCCTTACAAAATATATAAGTAAAGCAATTATTTACTTTCCCAGTTGAAAAGGACAGTGTGAAGTTGTGCAAAGAGGACTGTACTCC
>NW_012147841.1:7042979-7060349 GCF_000956105.1 Propithecus coquereli
TTTTATAATCAGAAAAAATACTTTTATAAAAATTCCCCTTCTCAAGAGGAGAATTTTAAATATCTTCTTTTCTCTGTGTTTTCTTGAAAGTTGTGGTCCTCAATGGTCAGAGAATAATTATCCATTAATTCATGGTAATGCTTGGTGCAGTATAATTAGCTGCTTAGGGGGAAAATCACCCTTGCTTGCTTAACATTTATGTTAGAATATGTTTCAGATTTGTCTTTCTCCTCTGCTGTCATTTCTCTCCATTCCTGTGCCAAATACAATGTCTTGGCTTGGGCACAAAGGCACATTTATCTCTGATTTTGCTGTCTTCCTTTTTTTCCTACTAAAAGCTTCCCAAAATACTATTATTTGAGCATCTTGATGACTTTACAGAAGTCTGAGTACCCTTATTCCCCAAACTAGGACTTAAGACTGGTGTGGTTTCAAGATAATTTCACATAGCATTCAAGTTAAGAGGTTATTTCTTAGATGCTGTCTATGACTTAATTTTCAAATGCTGTTAATCCAAAAACTAGCTTAAACATGAACATGAGGAAGTTTCTGTTTCCTGCCATGATAATGACTATTAATAGCATAAGCTACTGGGTTAAAAATCAAACTTGAAGAATCTATAGAAGCTAGAGAGAACCAATAAACCATAAAGAACTTCAGGCCAGATTAAAATCTATCTTGAACTTGTGTGTATGTGTGTGTATGTGTGTGTGTGGGTGTGTGTATGTGTGTGTGTACTGGTAGCTGGATCCCAGGACAGATGGTTGTTGGAAAAAGCAGGAAGAAGTTTGAATGGAATAAAGCTTCCCCCTGGACTTGCCTTGGGAGAATCATTGCCTGCCCTTTTGCTGAAGATATCTGTAGAAATGATGGCCATGGTCACTGAAGCCTGTACCCACTGGTAACATTTGGGCAGCACAAAAGCCCTACTGGGCTGAAAAATAAGAAAAAAACAGATGAAGCCTGAGAAGATATTCTTGGGAATCCACCCTAGAATCCTCCTTCAGTTTTTCAGGACTAATGGATTAAATTTTTTTTTTAAATAGAGAACTTTTACAAATGTAAGGTATTATTAAGCCATAAAAGAAACTTCTTTGTGTTGGAAAAGATCAATACCATACTGACTATGTTCTTTAACCATAAGGCAACAAAATTAGTAGCTAAAAACAGCTTAAAAAACCTATATGTTTAGAAATTAAATAAATTACAAATAACACTTGAATTAAAAGGAAATTATAAGGGAAAATGAGAAATATTTACAGTGAAATTATAATGAAAACAGTAGTTAAAATTTGTAGTACTTGGCTAAAGTAGAAGTTAGAAGTAAATGTATAACCTAAATAAATTTATCAGGTCATACAAATGAATTTAAAAATATTATCCATTAACAATGCCTAGAAACAATGACCAAATCTATAAAGTTTAGCTTGTGTGGTTTCTAAATACGATTTTCCATTAAATGGAAACAGGATTCCTAGGGGAAATGACTGATTCCAGATCTAGGGAGGATATGTACAAGGTAAATCTAGAATATTTTCTCATGATGTAGTTATCTTGATGGCTTCTTTTCAAAAAACAGAAATAAATAAAAAATAAATACAAATTCTCTCAAAGACTACTAAGGTCATACCAAATAGACTCAGAAACTAACTTGAATAGGCTCCGGTTAGCCACAGATGGGACAGTTTGAACATCAGTAACGATAATGATTGCAATATAGAATTAAATACATCATATGTTTAGATCCATGAGTTCATAAAAACACAAAACTTTCTTAGTCATTTTTGGAGTATAGTGGGAAACAAACTCATCATTTTTGAAAGCTATAATATAGGTAAAAAGACAAAACAAAACCAAGCATCTATCCTTTCTTTCCAAATTGAATTGTTTAACCTAATAAATAGTGGAAGTTTCTTTTTAGAAAAGTATTCAAGCTACCAAAAGAAGAAGAAATAAAAAAGTTAGAATATGATCACTTTAAAAACCCTACAGATAGTGAATCTAGGCAGTGACCATTGGTGGCTGCAAATATTACAAAAAAGAGAGACAGCCAGACATTATAAGCCTCTCAATGGAAATATACAGTATCATCTATGAAATAGTCTTGCCAGAAAATCAACTTGACATCTGATTAGACTTTAGACTCAACCACAAAAAGCTAGAAGTACAGGTGATGAAAGAGCATTTCAAATGACAGTGCAGGGATCCAGACAGCAAAATGTAGGCTATGGGAAATGCTACAGACAACCTGATTTCTTCAACAAATTAATCGAATTGCAAGAAACAAAAAAGAGATGGAAGAATATATATAGATTAAAGAGATTTAAAAGACATATTAGCTAATTACAGTGTATGGATTCAGACTAATAGGAGATAATAATGGAAATTAGAACCCTGATTCAATATTTAATAATATTAAGGTATTATTTTGGCTTTTCAAAAGGTATGATAATGATATTTTGATTGAGTTTTAAGTGAGTCCTTATATTTTGGAGGTGGCACTAAAATATTTATGAATGAAATGATAGAGTATTTAAGATTTCCTTCAAAATAATAAAAGGAAGATATCCGAAGGTATAGAAGAAATAAGATGGGCCATGAGTTGATAATAGTTGAAGTTGGTTGATGAGCACATTGGGGCATATTCTTATTAGCACGTTATACTATTCTCTTTATTTGCATGTCTTAAAATTTTTCATAATACAAAGTTAAATTAAAAATGTGCTAAGTATTCAACACAAGAATTTGGGGGAAAATGTCAACAAAACAAGCCCAAAGAACAAGAAATAATAAATAAATGTAGAAATCAAAGAAATAAAAAGTAATAGAGATGATTAAAAAACAAAAACTGGTTCCTTGGATTAGAAGGATAGGCTTCTGGAAATACTAAGGAAAAACAAATAATTAATCAATAAAAATACTTAAAAGAAGAAATAACTGTAGATAAAACAAATATTTTTTAAAAGATATTTTGTGTTTTTGTAACCACATTGCCCCAACAAGCTAAGAGCTAGTTTACCTTTCTCCTATGCTTCAGCACTAGGAAAGGGTGTGACCTAGAAGGCAGACAATAGATGTCTAGTCACTGGAAAGGAGTTCCCTCACTCTAAGAAATTATTATTCATACTTACATATCAGTCTCTTATGACTTTGTTTCCTGGAGAATCAGTCTCTCTGGGTCCAATAGATTATTTTTTTCATTTATGAAGTATGGATCCCAGATTTGGGTAAATTCAAAAAGTATGTGATTTCTTGTGCTACCTCTGAGAAGTCAACTAACCAACCTTTCCTTGTAGTTACATATAATTTTTATGTAATTATGTGTCCACCTCTCAGTTACTAGCGCTTTGAGGGCAGGAACTGAGTCTTGTCTATGTCTGTATTCCACTCTCCCAGAACAAAGGCATAGTAAAAGTATACCAATAAGTTAAAACACTGGGTAAAATGGAAAAATATGTAAAAAAAAAAAAAAACCTGCCATATTAACACACACACAGAATTGAGAATTTAAAAGATCCATAAGCATTAAAGAAACTAGAATAATAGGTATCTTATTCCTCAAATATCAGAGTCTTGATAGTTTTAAGGATGAATTCTAAGAAACTTTCAAGGAACAGAGAATTTTTATTGTTTTTTTACATGTCATTACAGAAAATTCAACATGAGCCTAGCATGTTTGTGATTCTGAAGAGAATATGGATCCATATCTTAGTCGTGAATACCAAATAAAGGCCTTCCACTTCAGCATAGGACCAAGAACATTTCAAGAATTCTCCATTCTCATCCTAATTATGATCACAATCTGAGAAATAATGTTTTTTAAAAACTCAACTGAACGCTGAGGATGCAAAGACACCTAAATGAACAAAAATCCAGAGAGTGGTGAGCCCTTCCTGGGAGAGAGGAGATCCACAGCTGCTTTCATCCTCGGTGTGCAGCGGAGGAGGGAGAATCTACTCTAGAGACAGGTAAAAAGATATCTACTGAAAATTTAACAACGTTTTAAAGCCCAAGTGTGAGCTGGTATTATATGATGGTTTAGTCTCTCTAGGATCCCAGACACAAAGACGGGCTGTTTGCGCCACCCTTTTCCCACAGGACGTTTATGGAATCCTGGGAGAAAGATTAGGGGCAAGGTAGATGAGAGAAACCTCAGACTTCCTGCAGGTACAAGCATGAGAGACCTGCTGTTCAACTACAGTCTATGTGGACTCAGTGTCCCGACAGAGGAATATTCCCTTTTTTGCATGAAATATTATTTACTTAATTCTTCATTCTTTACTATTATTTTACATACAGTGTCTAGCAGTCAGTCAAAAAATTATGGAATATGAAAAGGAGCAAGAAAATTTGACCTATTTCTTAACAAAATGTGGAAAAAGCAGGATAAAAGAGAGAAGCTGTTTTACCAGATATTAAGACATACTAAGTCTTAATGCTCTAATAGGTCATAAAGTTTTAAGAACAAAACAGTGTCATGTTGGACTAAGAATAGACATATTGACCAGTGAACAGAATGGTGATTGAAGAATCTTATCCAGGATGGTAGAATTTTTTACCAAGTTTGATGATTATTACATTACATGTAGAGACACAACCAATTTATAAACATTAATATGACAACGGAACAGTCCACAGAGAAATTGAATGCCTTTTGTTGTTCCTAAACCACACTCTGTAACCCATCGTCTAACCTAGTATATGTTGTGTCTCAGTGAAGGGCAGGGAGACCAAAGTCACTGTTAAGTAGTCTTTGAATAATTAACAGGGCTGACAGTTTAGATCTCAGTAAATAGTCTCCAGTACTTTTATGTTAAATGTTAATTACAGCATTTCAGGCAATACTAGTTAATTGAAATGTTAGAGAATTTAACATTTACTTTATATTGACCACATGCTATGTTGGAGGAATGAGAATCTGCTCTCTGGGGATAGTTATACTGAAGCAGCATTATTTTTTCTTAGTAGCAATGTACAGTAAGCATCACAAAAACACAACTTCCCTGGTAATGCTTCAGAACTGTGCAATTAACCATGGCCTCTTTGCCATAGTTATCGTGCTACAACTTAAAGGTCTGTTAGACACTTGTCGTTGTTCTCTTTGGATCAAATGATGAAGAATGCACATGTAGGAGTTTTCTGCAGTGGGAAGGGGAGGCTTTCCAAGCACTTTGTGTAGCAATTGTGAAGATCCATTTATTTTTGTAAAAGAGGTGCTCATATCCTTAACATACGTATTCTTGAGAAGCTCAATATCTTCTTGGGATATTAAAGGATAGCATGGATTTGTTAAACTGTGAATGAATTTTTGATTTCGCAATAATGACCTATTTTTCAAATATCTTCTTTGTGCACATATACCTGCAGTTGTGATCATAGCAATATCTAATATTGTTAAATCTTTACTATGTTTTAAGACTTTTATATGTAATCCCCATAACAACCTGATTAGACAGGAACTATTTTATTCCCATTTTTAAGATGAAAAAATAGAGACATAGAAAGGCAAGTAAGTGGTAGACCTATTATTAAAATACAGAGTCTCCTCAGAGGATAAAAGATGGCTGACTAGAGACATCGGTTGCCATATTGTCTTGGAGGAAGGCAGGGTTTCAGAGAAAGGGGAGGGGGAAACGGGAATGACTCAGGTGTAGCTTGGGGGAAAAGATGCTGAAGGCTGCTGGAGACTTCACAGAAAGAAATTGTGAAGCAGAACAGGAAGAAAAAAGATATTGACAGAAATCAACCATGGAGAAGTTCAGAGCCCAGAGAAGGCAGTAGGTGGGGGTTTCGTTTGTCCTTCCCACACACCTCTGGTAGTTGGAAGGCTGCTGAGCTGCCTGGGAGCTTTTCCACCCTCATGAGCCCAAGTACTGCTTTAACCACTGAACTAGGACCCTCTTGAAAATAAAGCATCACATTTCCAGCCCCTTTGCGGGTCGGCCCCCATGCCCACAGCTTCGAGCCAAGAAGGCAGGTGTCATACTGCTTCTCCGCCATACCACCCCTTTCTCTGCCCCAGAGAGCTCCAGCGCTTCAATTTTCACATCTCCTGTTTCCACACAGGTCCCAACTCCTGCCCCGCCTGTGGTTGGCTCCAGAGATATTGTGCGATCCCAGAGTTTGGACATTCCATGCAGGTTTCCTTCCACAGTAAGAGACCAGAAGAACTGGAGCGCTGCCTCTCTAACATTTGGACTCTTTTCCTTCGCCACTCCTACCCTCCACACTGTATCTGACAGGGGCCGGTGAACTAAGACTTTCAAAAGCGGCCGCCTGCACTCTACTGGTGCACCCTCCAGACTGAGGTTTCCGCAGAGAGAAGGCCCTCACCTTTCCCCTTGAGGACCGGCAGAGGAGCTAGAGGTGCTTGGTCTGGGAGCTCTCTGCCTGTTGACGTTCCCCAGAGATGCACACCAGCGAGACGGGCATGTGGGGCTGGATCCCACACTCCCAGGACTCAATTGGTTTGTTTGGGGGCATAAAAGGGAAAATTGAGAGCTAAACTCCAGAGATGGAGGAGCCCACATGGGCAGAACAGACGGGAAAGCTCACTATGGAGTCCAAGCCACAGTGAACTGGAGGAGCACCCATCCCCACCACAGGAAAACCAGGCCTCTGACTGGGGAGGGTCCACAGGCAGGGAGGGCACCATTACTGGCAAGATCAGTGAATTCAAGTGCCCACTTATAACCAGACACTGGAAGGAGTCTCTCCAGGAAGGGGAAGAGTGAGGGAAGAGAAAGAAAAGTTACTCCTGATAGCTAGTAATTGCAGATGGCCCCTTCCCCACAAGCAGACTTTCCAGTTTGGTGGGAATGCTTCAGCCCCCTTTCCAGTAGCCTTCCCCAGCAGCCTGGGAGTGAGCTTTGATCCTTGCATGGACAGTTCCAGACCTACTTCTGTGAAGCCTGAAGGCAGGTTTGCCTGACTTAGCCCTGCCCAGCCTTGCTCCTCCACCCACCTCTGCTGTGGTGGAGAACAAGCAATCCCCTGAGAGCTCAGGGCCCCACCCACTGCCTGGGGCATTCAAGTGCTTCTTCTGAGGGGCTAGAGCTGATTTCAGGCACTAACGAATAACTCTGCAGTTGGCTCTTTTCTGAAAGAGCCAACTTTTGATAGGGAAAACACCTATACAGCCCATTACCACTTCTACTGACTCAATGAAATAGTGGGTGGCCAATTCTTATTCTCAAGCAGCACCCACGAACTCAGAGATTAAGCTGGGGGTCTCAATACAAGTCACACAGCTGGGAGGAGGGGAAGACAGCAGAATAGAAGCAGCCTGAGGGGGCACCGCATTGTTCATGTTCTTAACCTACATGCAAAAAGGAGAAAGGCATTCCAGAAAGGACAGTATGTGCAAAAATCCTAATTTGGGAAAAAGAATGGTATGTTCTAGAACCTAAATGGAGACCAATGTGGCTAGAGTATGATATGAACAAGGGGAGAATGCATAAATAGGTAAGACTGGAGAGGAGTCTAGAATCAAATAATTAAGTGTATTAAAGATTATGATAAAGAATTTAGATGTTGTTCTCAGAACAATAGGAAGCCACCAATTCTCAATGATTCTCAAGCCACCTAAATTGGTGATCATTTAAATTAATGATCACTCATGCAGTGATGTGGAAAATGGACTGGCTGCTTCTTTTTGTAAATAATTTTTTGTAGAAACACAGCCACATCATTTTTTTACATATCGTCTCTGGTTGCTTTCATGCTACAGTGGCAGAGGTGAGTAGTTGCAACAGAGACAGTATGGCTCAGAAAGCCTAACCTATTGCTATCTGGCCCTTTATAGAAAAAGTTTGCTGACCCCTAGGTTAGAAGGTGAAATTGGGGAGACTATTTAAGAGGCTATTTTATTCATCCAGTGAAGAGATGATAGGAGGTTGGCTGTGGAGGTGAAGAGAGGACTGATTTAAGATATGTTTGTAAGCTATGATTGTCATCAGTAGTTCTTACACTTCAGTGTAAGAAATTAACAGGGGACTGTGCTAGAAATGTAGATGCTTGGCCACCACAAATAGAGATTTAAGTAGCTTGAGGGAGGCAGTGTTGAGGAGGAAGGCCTTGGCATCGGCATTTCTAGCCAGCGCCCTGGCACAAGAGTTCCCAGAATCCACTTGGAAGCCACTTATCTAGAAGGCATTGGAAGTGGCAGCAAAGGATGAGAGAAAGGCAGGGTCAAGAGTGATGTCCCAGGTTTGAGGCTTGAGGAATTGGATACGTGGTAATGGCATTTCATGCACTAAGGAAGACACAGGAAGGAAGGGATTGCAAGGAGAAAATAAATCAAGAATTCAATTTGGGACATGTTGAGCTTCTTGGAAGACAATTCAGTGAAAATGAATTGGTAACTGGAAAAATAAGATTGGAGCATAACAGGTAAGGTTAGGATCAGAGATATATATACCACTAGATGGTAGTTAAAACTAGGGGAATTAAAGAGACTATCTAGGGGTGAGTGTACAGAAAGAATATAAGGTGATTTCAGATAGATCCTTGAGGAATTCCAAACCTTTGAAGGTGGGATGTGGACAGAAGATCAAGCAAATAAAAACAGAAACCAGCAACCAGAGAGATGGGAGGACAAAATGCCCCAATTTAAACACCCAATGTTATTCCTTTAGAAAAGATTATTGAAATATTCTCTTAGGTGGTCTCCAGGCCTTCAAACTATTCTTCACATTGCAACTAGAAAGATATTTCAAAAGGAAAATGTGATTAGGTTATTCCTTTGCTTAAAATAATATTTCAATCAACACCCTTTATGGTTTGACTCCTCGAACTGTGCAATATCACTGAGTTGGGAAATCCTTTCTGGAAATTTCAGCGGACAGATCACAAAAAGGCAGACGGCATAGTTAGTAGAACACAGAGAGAATTATTAAATATAATTTACCCCATTGCAGATAGGTGACATTTTTACAGGATACAATCATATAGGGTGGTCTTGGCATAGGATTTGGTATTTGTTCCTATCTCTTGCTAAGGCCAATGCAATGCAGTTTCAGGATCTACTGATCTCACACAATGAGAGTGAGTGGTTCTTCTTTTGTTGAACAACTAATGATATTGTTTTATACTATATTTTAATTACTTATATACTTGTTTGATGCTCATCAATAAACTGCACTGTCTTTGAGCACAGGATCTTTCTGAACCATCACTGTATCTCTAGCACACAGTACAGTAACCTACCTACATGTATATTACCAAAAATTATCGTTGAATGTATCAGTCCTATTGGTAATAAAGCATTGTAATTTTACATTTTGTTTAGTCCTCAAAAATATATTGAGTGTGTGCTTTGTACTAAGAGATATGCTAGATCTTGAAGATGAAGGAATGAATCAAAAATACAAGATCCTTCACCATATGAAGCAAGGCATATCTTTCTTAGTCTAGCCAATTCCACTGAATTCATTTCAGTGCAACCCAATTCAGTTCAACCCATTAAATGCAAAGCAATGCAATTCAATTTAGCACATACAATTACATGCAATTAAACGAACTTTAATTGAACATCTCATATATACCAAGAACTGGCCTAAGAGAGAAAATATACAATGCCTCCAAAGGCTTTTATAAAACAAATTAGAAAATATGCATCTTTAATGAGGCATTGACTAGGACATTGTAGAGCATGCTAACTTTTGTGAATGTTATAAATCATCTCACATTTCTATAAGTAGAAAGAAATGCTGGTTTCTTTTTTCTTTTTTGCTGTCCATCCCAACCAATTTGTCCTAAGAAATGCTGGTTTCATCACTGACATAGAAACACTATCTTTAAAAAAGCAAAAAAGGCCTTAAATCATTATTGATTTTTTTCAGCATATACAAGAAAATTCAATTTTGCAGAATTAAAAATTTAAAAATTGACATTAAAAATGATCAAAATTTTAAAAATTGACTGTACCCAGATGCAAATTTTCAAATATATGTGGTTTAATAATTAGTGGTATTTCTGAGTCTTTGGGATGTTGTTTGTTTGTTCATTTATTATGTTTTAGAGCCAATGAGCATAGGAGACATTAAAATTAGCCCTTCAATTGGTGTGCTTTTATATGTCATAGTTTTGTGTCAAAAAAAACCTGATCAGTTTTATCAAATTCTACCATGGCTATGATGCTCTATAGCATTTCCACAAGAGCATTCTGTATTAACAGGGAGCAGTCTCACATTGTACCACTTGTCAAGTTTGGATCATTACCTATCAATGGGCTTCCAAGTTTCTGAAAAACTGGGACACTGGTTATATACTCTGGTTCTCTCCATTCCTGCCTAATTCCCCCAACATTTGTCCTGCTCCATTATACTGAATGGGAAGTCACAACTTATTTACCATACCCTTGAAATCTAAAATTTGAGCTTTGTCAGTCCAGCTTGGCACATAGTTAAGTCCCCAGCAAATGTCTGTTACTTGAGTCCCCATGAAGCCTGCAGCATGCTATTAGTACAGCTTTGATTCCTTAAGTAGGAGCCTTTTGGGAAGAATCTCTTGGAATAGCAATTGAAAACTCTATTGAGTTTTCTTGCATTGGATCCAACAGTTTGGCAGCACTTCAGAACTACATTCTGTAATTTACATTAGAAGCTAAATATGTATCAATTTTAGGGGAGAAATGTACAATAGACTATGTGCTGAACCAGTGCCATGCATTGTGGGTAACTAAAGGTATTTTTTCATCATTTCATGCCAATCAACTGGTATCCTTTTCTCTGTTTTTTGTACAGAAGGCTTATCGCCACCACTCCAAGCCTCCTAAGTAAAGACCAAACACTGCCCATGCACAGAGAATATGAAAGATAGAACATGCATGCCTTAAGTTTTAAATAGCCACCGCACTATGTAAAACAGAAAACTTCCTAAAACTGGGTTACTTTTGCTACTCACTCATTAAATTAGAGTTTTGGGGTGACTTCTAGAATGTTTTTTGTATGCAGAAAAGTCAATTCGTAATTTTAATTTGTTTTAAAATTCTTATTCCATTATAGTTACAAATACAAGAGCCTGTCTTCTCTTTGAAGAAGCTTTTGTTTGAGTTACATTTCATATAATTCTATTTAAAATTCTAGCAAATTTTACCAACCACCTAATTGCCTTTGGAAAATATTTGGTTTCATTTATAATTTCATTAAATTTATACTTTCTTTCTAAGTATTTGAGCTGTCTGAATTAATAAACAACTATTTCCAATTACTTAAATAACTTTTATATATCTGATCATTTGGACATATATGATGAAACTTGAGTTCTCCTAAGTGCTTCAAAACTCTATGTAAATCACAAGTGTAAATCAATATGAAATATATGGATAACCCATTATTTTAATATGCCAAAACCTGTACAATATTACCAGTATATAAAATCACAAGTATACAGAAACTGCTTAACAAAATATATAAATGCTATGGATTTCAATTTTTTAAACTTTTATACACTTAATTTTAAATATTCCCATGTTTAAAGGATATTCACCCACAAGAAAATTATTATGTAATTTCACACAAGTTTGGAAAATATTATCCTGTGTAATGTGAGTTTATTTTATCAGAATGTTTGAAGCTATCCTTTTAAGGGCAAGAAGTTTGGCTCAAAGGCTTACAGGATCCTGGGGGATTCACTGAACCCCATGTCATAGACGACATAACTTCAAGACAGAAGTGGTCTAACAGGATCTAACCAATTCTCTAACCTCATGTCACTGTTGGATTGTGTATTTCTCTCTTGTAGCATATGGAAATGCCTTTCCATCTAATTCTAAATATTTTTAAGCTTGATAGAATTCTTTTTTCTTTCACAATCTTGTACTCCCACAACACTGGAAAATATTTTTGAAATATCCGATTGAGTTCTTAACCAGGGACCTACAACCTCCAATGTCACCCTTTTAGCAGTACTCTTCCAGTGAACTTTTTTCATTGGTTTAAAGAAAACATGGCATTCTCTGTTCAGATATTCATATGCATATAGAAAAAGAAGTTAGGTAACTTTCATTACTTATAACTTTAACCACTTTGAGGAAAGATAAAAAGAAGGTCTGTGGGTAGCTTCACAATGGCAGTGCCCACCTCCCCAATTTCTGGTTAAATAACCCCTATCACGAACTTTCAACACATAACCATTTCTCAGTAAGATCTGGAGGAGTTGGGACTTAGAATGGAAATAGATAAGTCCTCTGTGAGTGAATTCTGTTTTAGGCACCACATGTGATTTTAAGCAGAGTGAACACACAAAAGACACATATCCTCCCCATGGGTCCAGAGAAGCTGTCCTGCTATATCTCTTCCAAATCCAGTCAAATTTCTGATGCCTATTTGATGCTGGATTTGCATATCCAGGATTTACGCTTTTGAAAGTCACTTATCTATTTAAACTGTCTTTTTTACTGAATAGAAGCTGAAGACAGGCCTCCCAGTGCAGGTCACTAAGATGGTATACTCCTCTTCAAGATCATCTTGGAAAAGTACTCAGGAACTTTGGGGATGAAGCAAGAACTGGATTTTAAATAGCCTAAAAATATTAGGTTATAAATAAGAAAAGAATTGTTTATTCTGAGCTTTCCTAATATCAGAATTGCTTCTGAGGGGTGATAACTTCTTTAATTTTCTGAGAATTTTTAAAAATGAAGTTTTCAGTGGGTCATTGCTATTACTCTCAAATTATTGCCAGACAACATAGCTTTCGATGACTTCAATCTTAAAATAGCTTTGGGCCATTCCCAGTGTGTAAATTAAAATACTTGTGACAATACAGAAAAAAGACTAAAATTCAAAACCAAAAATGAAGTCTACTAGACAGCTACTATCACAAATCTGGAAGGGAAACTCAGGCAAATGGAGACTGATTAAGGGAAGGGAAGCCAGGAAATGGTAGTGGTGTCTGCAAATCTCATTTTCAGTATTGTCATAATCAGGGTCAGAAGCAAAAAGAACTACAGTAGAAATGCATTCTGGGATTGCGTTATAATGGACTCCATCAGATGAGAAAAAGAGGGGAGTTGGTATAAAGACACTTCCTGGTTAGAGAAGGACTCAGTTAGAAAAATATTGGTCAGAAACAGGAAATTTGGCTAAAGGTTATAACTATGAGTTTATATTATCATACAAATGCCCCTAAGACTATACTTACTGAAAAATATTCTCAGTTTTCAAGAGTAAATAAAGAGGAAAAGAAAAAGAAGTACACAGAAATATTTGAGTAAACTGTATTTGAAACAAGAGAATCTCTAAGGTTAGCTTTGCACAGTGGCAGTATCATAGTAAATGAGGTTTATCCAAGGCATGATCATTGCTAATTGAAACCTTTTTGCAATACCCCACCATGATGACTTACTTACCAGTATAGTTGGCATTGGCAATTTCTGACAGTCTCCATAGAGACTGAATATGAAGAAAAAGGTAGAAGAATCACAAAGGATAATATGTTTTTATGATTCTGATAATTGGATAAATAGGGATTCGTTTTTTAAATTAATGATAATCATAAGCAAAATCATACCAGAACTATACCAGAGCAGGACCAATTCTTTTCTTATTTAAAGATACATAAGAGAAAAATAATTCAACAATATTCTCTATATATACCTACTCAAAAATTATCCAGAAATGATAACATTTATTAATTTTTGTTGTCACTTGATTAAATTAAAAAGCTTCTGCACTGCCAAGGAAACAATCAACAGATCAAATAGACAACCACAGAATGGGAGAAAATATTTTCATGCTATACATCCAATAAAGAGCTGATAACCAGAATCTGCAAAGATCAAGCAAATCAGCAAGAAAATATCAAACAACCCTATTAAAAAGTGGACAAAAGGCATGAACAGAAGCTTTTCAAAAGAAGATAGACTAAAGGCCAATAAACATTTGAAAAAATGCTCAGTGCCATTCATCATCAGAGAAATGAGAATCAAAACCACAATGAGATATCACCTAACCCCAATAAGAATGGCTTTTATCAAAAAACACCAAAACAATAGATGCTGGTGTGGATGCGGAGAGAAAGGAGCACTTATACACTGTTGGTGGGACTGCAAAGTAGTACAACCTCTATGAAAAATAGAATGGATATTCCTCAAAGAACTAAAAGTAGACCTACCATCTGATCCAGCAATCCCCACTACTGAGTATTCACCCAAAGAAAAAAAAGACATTTCATCAAAAAGACACTTGCACTAGAATGTTTATTGCAGCACAATTCACAATCACAAAGATGTGAAATCAACCCAAGTTCCCATAATTTCATGAGTGGATTAATAAAACGTGGTATATGTATACCATAGAGTACTACTCAGCCATTAAAAAAATGAATTAATACATTTTGCAGCAATCTGGATGGACCTAGAGACCATCCTCCTAAGTGAAGTATTGCAAGAATGGAAAAATATACACCACATGTACTTACTATTAAATTGGACTAACTGATCAGCACTTATATGCACAGATGGAAGTAAAACTCAAAGGAAATCAAGCAGGTGGGAGGGGTTAGGAGGGGATGGGTGAAATCATACCTAATAGGTACAATGTTCACTATTTGGGTGCTGGACAGACTTATAACTTTGACTCGAGCAGTCCAAAAGTAAGCCATGTTACCAAAACATTTGTACTCCTGTAATACTCTGAAATTAAAAAAAAAAAACCCTTGTTTCACACTATTCAGCTGAAAAGTGGCCCCAGAGCATAGCAGTAGGTAGAAATATATTACAGAGAATTAATCAGTCAAGAGAAGTATTCTATTTCATTGGTGATCATCAGCTGATCGTGAATGACCTGGTTATTAATGGTGGTCCAAGAAATGAAGAGCTGTTGAATGAAATCTTAGTGGGCTTTAGATTTTGCAAACTTTTGTGTAGCCCATTTATTTAATGTGGCTTTTGTAGGTGGAGGACCCTTTCTGTGCAATTTAGAACCTGTTAATTTGAAATTTAGAACTCACAAGTATCTGCTGCAACATTTTTTCCTTTCTTATCATTGCAAAAGTTGATTTGCTAAGCAAATTGAGAGTGCGAGCAACATTACAAAGAATAATTAAACTTGAAAGAAGACAAAAACTTATTTTGAATCCCTTTAGAAGCACACAATTTACACATAAAAATATTTATTTGCTAATGTGAGTGACTTTTGCTAATGTAAATGACTTATAATTGATACAAAGCAGTTCAAGCCCTTTTCTATAGCTGAAAATAACTAAACATGTGAACAAAAATTTGGATGTCTATATGTCCTGCCTCACCTGGGACCATCCCAGTTTGTGGCTGTTTTCCCAGTGTAATTTTTTTTTTTTTTTTTTGAGACAGAGTTGCTCTGTTGCCCAGGCTAGAGTGCCATGGCGTCAGCCTAGCTCACAGCAACCTCAAACTCCTGGGCTCAAGCAATCCTCCTGCCTCAGCCTCCCAAGTAACTGGGACTACAGGCATGTGCCACCATGCCTGGCTAATATTTCCAATTTTTTTTTTTAGTCGTCTGGCTAATTTCTTTCTTTCTTCCTTTCTTTCTTTTTTTATTTTTGATGGAGACGGGGTCTCGCTCTTGCTCAGGCTGGTCTCAAACTCCTGAGCTCAAGTGATCCTCCCGCCTAGGCCTCCCAGAGTGCTAGGATTACAGGCGGGAGCCACCACGCCAGGCCCCCAGTGTAATTATTGATGACATTTCATTTTAGTGTCAAAAGTGTCCCAATGTGGATGATACATTTTATGGTCAGCCTAGCTAAAAGAAACTTTAAACATCATTTAGTCCCAAATCTTGTTTTTATGGGCAAGAACACTAATTGAAAAAATAAGTGACTTGAAAACTTTGTAATCTTAAAATAATCATATTATTATTCCAGGAAACTCTACACTGGTGTGTTAATTCATTAAAAACAAGAAGAAAATGAGCTTATCCAAGTAATGGAGACAAACTCCTCAAAAGCCTTTACCAGTTATTTTCTAGACTCACTATCTTTGCCCGAAACTGTTATTTTAAAGTGCAAATTGTGCTTAATGAATCTAATCAAAAAGATGTTATTTTAATGTGCATAAATCCATTAGATAAGTGGGATAAAATTATAGTCACTCTGTCAGAAATAGTAACTTAGCAGAATCATTCCATTACTATGTGGGTCTATAAAGTCTAAGCTAGAACTTTCAATTTGCTATTTTGGGACTTTAGCATATAGCTTTTGAAATTCTCTATCTAGGAAACTATATTACAATCAAAATTCAGTGCTGAATTTTGATGAGGATATCTCCAGGAATATGTTGCTTATTTTAAATAGGGACTTGCCGACCATTTATTAAAGAAATAAGAAATCTGTGTGGCAGTTGGTACAGGACAAAAAAGAACTGAAACTCTGAAAGGTCACCATGTCAATTTCTTTCTCTCATTCTTGGAAGTTACTATAGAAGGGAATGATCCCATGATTCATTTCAATGGGTGTTTGTTGATGTTAGTTGCATCTCTTGGAAGCCTGACCTGAATTTTTATGGTTGATTTAAAAACTAGGTAATCCCTAGAAGACGGCTTTTATGTTTGATTGTTTTTAGTACCTGTGGGTAATAGGTATTCCCTTCACCAACCACCCCTCTTGCCAATTTTAAAGGAAGTTAAAATTTTCCCTGTTGCTTTGAGGATACTCCATCTCAGAGTGGAATGTTTTCAGTAAGTAATGAACTAAATCCGTTATTCTTATCAGAGGCTGCATCACATCTCTCTTAAGGCTCACTGTTGGGAGCATCTTCAAAATGGGCTTGAACTCTACTGATCCCAGTCACCTCCAAGCTCAGCAGTTTGTCTTGTGAAGGACACTAAATGTCCCCAGACAAAATTTTTGTTTTCCTACCTTCTTAAAAGGCTGAAAAGAAGAAAACATTTCCTTGTGTCTTTTTGCCAGGTTAAAAAATTCCGAGATAAATTATACTCACTCTGTCAGCAATAGTAACTTGCCAGCATATTCCTGTTGCATTCCTTTAACCAAACTTGATTTGGTATAATGGAAATGTTTCTAACTTAGCCCTGTGTCTCTCTTTGAGAAGAAAATCAAATCTTATTATTGATAAGCATATTTGTTTCTTGATATTGACAGCTCTTAGCAAAAATAATTCAATTAAATGATAGTTATTATGAATTTACTTGCTTGTTACTTTTTCATTGAAATAATTTTCCAGTAGTAGGGACAATAAGAAAATGTTTTATCATCTGTTTTGGTATTTTATTTTATATTATGGTAAATATATTCTTTAAATGTCAAGAATCTACAATAAGTAAATGGGCTTGGACCAAACTCTCTTGATGCTTTTGGGTACATACCATGAAAAAAATAGACATTACTTAATATTTTAAATCATATATGCCTTCATATATAAATATATTATAC
>NW_012147841.1:7061134-7065517 GCF_000956105.1 Propithecus coquereli
GCCTGTAGTCCCAGCTACTTGGGAGGCTGAGGCAGTAGGATCGCTTGAGCCCAGGAGTTTGAGGTTGCTGTGAACTAGGCTGATGCCATGGCACTCTAGCCTGGGCAACAGAGCCAGACTCTGTCTCAAAAAAAAAAAAAAAAAAAAAAAAGACTAATGGGGCTTCTTGGGCATGATTTACTGGATAATTAACAGTCATTTTATTTTTCCCTCATTACAGATATTTCTAATAATTTATTCATCCATTCTCCTATCAAGAACTACATTGGATCCCACCAGAGTCACCTACCTTGGGGTGATAAAAATAATTTGGGTCAAAGAAACATTTTCTGTCAATCATTTTTAAATTTAAAAACACACAGACACAGAAATAGAGAGGGCTTTCTCGGCAGTTAGACTAAACTTGACCCATACATTTTTAACTGCGTAAAGCAAATGATTTGGGCCAGTAGGATGTAATGACAACTACAGGGAACATTTCTAAATATGATTCCTCCTTCTCTCCACATCCCCAACTGAACGCTTCAAGTGTATTCTTAGTTATTATGCAATTAAAATGGTAAAAAAGTTGCATTTTCATGCTAGATCAAATACTACAAGGTGTCTTACAACCCAGGATTTTGTTCTAGCTGTCTGTGGATGCATCATAGGGTTTCTGAAACCTCTAATTGCCTGCTAAAGATTACATGATTGTCAATATGTGATTGCCTATATGCCCACTTTTCTGAAGAAACTTTAATCAGTTTATCAAAGGATTCTGTCACTCAAAAATAGTTAGGAACCACTGATACAATTGCAAGCATTCATATCATATCACTATAGCAATTCCCCAGAGTATGAAAAAAAATTCAGATTACACTCTCTAGTTAGAGAAAAGAACTAGGGAGCTGGACCTGTAGGGTATTTTTATGGAATGTGTTAACTTGATGATAAACTTCAGTTTCATTAATTTGCTGAATTACCATCAATTTGTAAATATTCACTCCTTCAGATCTTAGCACACTGAATCTCGCCAGGCACTTCAGAGATCTGCAAGTTCAGGGTGCCTCCCACGGGGGATCTCCAGGGTGATCAGCACCTGCAGTCTCACTTTTCAGGGAGTGTGGATCACTCCTTGTTGGGCATCTCTAAATTGCTGTGAAGCTTCTCCTCATCTGACACTGCACTTCCTTATCTGGTTCCTATAAAATCGTGATGAGAACAGAAGTTATCCTTCACGTGGAATTGCCCCCAATTTCCCAAAGTTCATATTTTCTTAGCTGTGACATTTGTTAGCGAAATGAAAGTTTAGACTGCATATCTGGCAACCATCTGTGATTAGCTAATTGAATAGTTCCAAGGCATTAGATGCCACCTTCAGAAGGATTTTCAGCTTGAATGACTGTGCCTTCCTTCAAGCTGGTCTTGACCTATAGCTGCTTCTATTAATTTCGAGGGAAAAACACATAAGTAATTTGTCCATCCGACTTGACAGTTACCCCTCTAATCTAAACTTTCTCATTAAAATGATACACTAAATGTGACATTTGTTTAGCTATAGAAATATCGTTTATTGTCCATGATTTTCATAGAATTTGGAGACTTAAAGTATAAAAGCTTCAAGAAAAATTGAAGCTCCCAGACAGATAGATATTATCAAAAGCTCAAAAGAAGGTTATCATTATTTTCTCCAAATCCTTTTCTTCTCCTGTTTTCTCTTTTCTTTCCACAGAAGGTGATATCTCTCTTAGCACTCACACACACTGCACAACTTTGGCTCTGCCTATAAAACAACAAATCTAAGTATTGAAAAGTTACTAAAGTTGTCTTTATTTAATGAATAGCTTTTTTCCCCTGAATTTTTTATCCTTTTTTTTCCAACTTCAACGAGCATCAGAATTTTCCCCTGAATTAACAGAGCATTTCTGATCATTTAGTCTAGATGCAGTTTTCGACATTGCCTCCATCTCACTAGGATATTCTTATCCTTTTCCTCCCAATTTCTCTTATGTCATTTTTCTGAATGTCAATTGTTGCTCTTTTTAACTCTAACCTCTGTCAATGCTTGAAGTAGAACTCGCCTTGTCTATTGAAACAAGACACCTTGTTCATTGACTCATTTCTTTTCTTTTGTACTTACCACTTTTTGTCAGTTAAAAAAGTGTTTTTCAAATGGTAGGATCCATAAATGTGTCATAAAATCAATTTAGTGGGTCATGACTAGCATTTTATAGATAGAATTGCCTAGAATAGAATAGAAAATATCAGAGCACATCTAATGGTAAGGGTAATGACTATGTTGTGAAACTTTTTTTTTCCAGTTATAAGAATGAGAAAGACTATATACTGGGTCTCATGGTAAAATATTGATGGTTAAAAACATGTAAAAAACACTGAGTTGAAATTTTGAGACTAGAATATCATCTCCTCTACATTTCACAAAGGACATTTTAAACTCTTTAAATCTCCTAGTATATCATATCAGTGACTCTTGAGCTTTTACACATGGACCTCTTTTCAAAGATGACAAAATTATGTTTCTTTCTCCAGAAAAATGCATAGGAGCACAAGCTCAAAATAAAAATTAGACTATTCCTCATTTAAGGCTTAGAGTTGCTGCTGTCATAATGATTTTATAATTATTTGGAATTTGTTTTCAAATTCTTGGGCCTTTCGTTTTACTCCACACCTCCCATTTTAATTCATACATTCTCACATGTAACCATTTAACATGATTTCCTGTCTCTGTCACCCATGTCTTCTCTCCCTCTCAGCTTCTTAGCCACCTCCTTGCTACTCTAAGCATAAGAAAATTTTCAGATTCAAGTCATCTGGCTGGACCTCTCTAAAATTTCCCTCTCTAATACTCTTAAAAGGCCTATTTCTCAGGGGTTGCTGACTTAAGTAATGTGAAAGCTTAGTAATGGTGCTTCTATTCATTTGCCTTTTTTTTCTTTGACTGAAATTTAGGTATGTGTCTATTTAGAATAAAGCCTGGTGTGTAATGAGCAGCTTTGCATGTGTGCACCAAACGTGTTCTGTAGATATGGTTCCTATAGAGGGTAGTTATTTATTCTTAGAAACCAGCCATCCAATAATGTAGACATGCGTTATTACTGAACTGACATGCTGAATTTCCCTGGAGTTTGACAAAATAAAAACAGATTGCACTTGCTCCTTGATTCCTAGCAATGGTTAAAAACTGCATTTTCATGCAAACATAAATTACAAATGGAATTATGATAACTGATTACCCCCCAAAATGCACACAAATCATTTGTAATCCTGCCCTGGAGTGCTGTATAGTTGGCTCGTTGCGTATGCTTACAGCGTTTGTCAGGCTATTCAATCATAGCTACTTCCTGTGGCAAAGTGTACAAGGGTGTTTAGAAAACCAGTATGTCTCTATTTCCCTAAATCTACTATTAGGGTGTAGAATCGTCGGTGCAGAGCACTGCTGCTTCACAATAGGAATAATCCTGAGTGAGTATCTTCGTTTTATTCATCTTCAATTTCTGTTTGACAGAATTTCATGCTGCTGGAAGATGTTACATTGACAGTCGAGAGATAATTTTCCTTTTTAATCCAGAGAACAAGAGCCACTTGGGAAGTGACTATAAATGTCCTCTGGGTGTCCCAGAGATATGCCTCATCCCTTTGCTGGAAGGAACACACCTCTGGGAAGAAAACAACTTTGATCAGTCATTCTCTTTGGAAAACATTAAGAGAAATAGATTTCACTGATCCTCCCATGAGTCATGGGGTTTGAGATAAGTAAGCCCTTCCATTTCCAAATCAGCTTTCAAGTGGTGGCAATTCTGTCATTACTCAAATTCCTCAGTGAAAAGAGAATGATGTTCCCAAACAAGCTTCTCTCTTTTTCTTTCAGTATACACATGTAAGTTTTGTGCAAAATGAGGCTTTTTGTGTAATAAAGGTCTTGTAACCTTTTGTATTTCCAGCATTGTCTCCTCTGGCTGTGCCTGGTAGGTGTCCTGGTATAGGTGCTGGCCAAGCTGGCTGATGCTGAGGTCTTTAGAAATATGCTATTCTCCTTGGGTCCGTCCTCTTCACCTCCCTGACCTACTTAAGGACAGAAGCTTTATTCTATTGTTCAAACAGTTCCAGGCTCATGAGGCATTGGAAGATGTTTCACTGATAGTACAGAGACCATTCCCCTTCTTTTTTTGACCATTGGGAACAGGATCCTTTCTCTGTGAGGCAGATCACTGGCCTGTCATCCTCTCTGTAGATTACTATGGGCCCATCACCTGGTCTACCACAGTGTATGTGTGTATGTGTATGTCTATATATACACATACAGACAGAGACAGATATATATTTATATATATATCAGTGCAGATACACATACTGTATATGTCATATACTAACTACATGAACATA
>NW_012147841.1:7066167-7123231 GCF_000956105.1 Propithecus coquereli
GATTCAATTTACTCAATAAGTACTTGATGAACTGAAAAGAGCTGGCCTCTGCATAATCACCCCTCCTCATTTCCAGTAGCAGATTTTGACACACACACACACACACACACACACACACATACACACATACACACAATTGTCTTTAAACACTTCTCTTACTGTTTGATGGATTGGGTCTCCTGACTGATGACCTTTGTATTCTTTGTTCAACTCACTTGACTCATGTGATCCCTTGAGCAATACTTGGGTGGCATACTGATTGTGTGACAATGTGGACACACAGCACTGTTGACTACATAGGCTCATTTGGGGCCAGTTCTCTCTTCTTGATCTGAAAACAACCACCTTTCTTACTTCTTTCGTTTCTTTTAATGAGTCAAACTCTCTCTAGTTCCAGCCATGTGTTTTCTCTTCCTGGGACACTCTCACCCACCTTCTTTGTCTATGGAAAATCTACTCATGCTTTCCTTCAGGAGAAAGGCTTTCCACATGCATCATAGTTGAAATTATTGTTTATATACTACCTTACCCTTCGAAATCTATGTCCCCAGCTCAGATCCTGAAAGAAAGTGTATACTTAAGATTTATTTGTTAAATAAATGTATGACCAATAAAAGAGCAAAATGAAAAAGCAGCAAATAACATATTGGTGGCATTAGGTAGCAGGGACAAGGAATAGACAGATTGGCTGGTGATGGCCAGAAAACAGAGGCTCCAATGTAGGAAGAATGTTAGAGCCAAAATGTAGTCAGGCATGGATTTCAACTCTCCATTTCCCCAGCAAAAATTCCAAACTGGGAATCCTTCCACCATCTTCCCTAAAGGTTCATTCTTTAAGTGCCTTCTTTATAGCAACCAGGAGAGGTAAGATGAGCGGGAGTAGGGGGAGAGAAAGGAAGCAAAATTCAGCTCCCTGTC
The DNA here is from genome assembly GCF_000956105.1 of Propithecus coquereli. Lineage (NCBI taxonomy): Eukaryota > Metazoa > Chordata > Mammalia > Primates > Indriidae > Propithecus > Propithecus coquereli. The sequence continues at coordinate 7,067,086 of NW_012147841.1, forward strand.
CAGTCTCATTCTGTGCACTCCCACTAAGATTCTCTCCAAGCCAACCACACGAATGCTCCCCCCAGGCCTAATTGCCTGTCCCTCCAGCTCCAAATAGGCCTATGGCAAGAGGCAGTAGAGTGGAGTTGTCAGAATAGGGCCTCTAGAATCTGACATGCTGGCTTTGAACCCTAGTTCCTTCCCCCACTAGCTGTGTGTTTGCGTATGTTACTTAATCCATTGATCATGATAAAAGGAGGCTAAAAACATTGTCTACCTCACAGGGCTGTTGGAAGGAGAAGAGTCGATTCATGTAAAGCCCTTTGTGTTAAATGTGAGTTCCTTTCTTCTTGATGTCCTCAAGGGCATTTTTATACCCAGAGAAGATAACTATGAAGTTAGTTTGGGTTTATAGTTATAAATTTGAAAACTTAGTTTTCTTAAGCTTTTAAGCTTAATTTATAAGTCATATTGTTCTATTTAAAAATCTAACAAATTTACTCATTACTTCTAAGGGACATTGAAATATTAGTTCCATTTACAACTTCAGTAAACATTCAGAAACTTTTACATTTCATTAACAAATATATTTATACCTTTTAAAAATTTTTCAGCTTTACATTGACAAATAAACATTCCTAAATATGTATACTAGTCTGTTAAATCCAATAAACCTATAAAAATATAATAAACCTTAAGCTCTCTTAAATATTTTGACACTATTTACAAATATAGTACAAATTCAACTTAAAGTCAGAAATATAATGAGTCTAATATGTATTCTAAACCATAATTGCACATTTGGCATGTTAATTCTAAACCATTTATATCATCTCAAACAATACGGTGGGGGGGAGGTCACTTTTTCAAGTGTTGTGTAGAATCAACTTTTTAGCTTGTTAAGTTATTGAGATCTCTTAAGAATGGGAAGTATATGGGCCAGAATGCAATACTGATTGACAATCCCAACTTTTTCCTGTGGATGTTGTGTTATGGCCTTTGTCCATTGGTCTCAAATTGCACATTACCTAATTTTCAAATTGTTACTTGAGTGAGTATGTAATTCCTACTCAGGTGGTTGTACTACTTGACTGGATTATAGCAATCTCTTTACTGCTTCATTCTCTTCTGAATTCTTACTACATTCTGTCTGTTAGTATTATGCTCATATTTAAACCACATTTAATTGGATTACAGGAGTCACAAGATTGTTTCAGCATCACAACTCCTGAAAAGGTGAATTCTTTGGCAGTGGGCACAAGCAGTACTTCAGGAATAGTAGCTGTTGTTATTAGATTGTCAATATTGCCATTTTCTTTTTTCTTGAAATTTGTTTCAGATTTATCTAGGCTCCTTGGTAACTTGTAGGTCAGTGGTTCTCAAACTTTAGTGTGGATCAGAATCACTCGAAAGGGCTTGTTAAAACATAGACTTATGGGCTCCACCCTTCATAGTTTCTAATTCAGACTGTCTGGGCTAGAGCCTGAGAATATGCATTTCTAGTAAGATCCCAGATGATGTTGATGGTGTTGGTCCAGTGATCACACTTTGAAAACTACTGCCTTAGATTATCCAGGAAAATACCTCCTTCTACATTTTTCTCACTTCATGCCCTACATCCCAGCCCTTTTGAAAAACATCAATCAATTCAGTTCATTAAGTATATACTACCCATTATGTGTCAGGTATTGTGCTAGGTGTCAGGGATACAAGAATGAACCAGGCATTAATTCACATATTTTCATAAATGTACATATATAGAGATCACAAAGTGCTTCTAGAATTCATGGAAAGAACTCCTAACCCATATTTGGGGAGGTCTTGGAAAGTGAAACATGAGTGGTAATTTTAACAAAAATCTAAAAGGCAACAAAGATTTAGCGAATGACAGATTGCTAGGGATGCAGGCAGGGATAGGGAAAGACAGACATCAGGGAATGTTTCCACAGAAGAGTCATGACTGAGAGAAAACAAATGTACTAATGACTCTATTTGAGTCTTAACACCACAAGCATCTCAAAGCAGCATTTAAAAAAAAATATTTAAAGCGATCATCTGTTTTTGAATTTATGATAATTGAAAAAAGACTCAGAATGTGAGGTGCAAGGTGATATCATAACCTGCCGGGCTTTCAATAACCAGTGGTCCTGTCTGTCAATATGGACAGATGGTATATATCACAACGGGTAATGGCAGGGACCTCACTGCAGTCATGGATGGGTCATAATTATTTCCACTCATTTTTATGTTTTGGTGAGTATGATAGAGACTGACTGGTAGTTCTTCAAACTCATTCCCTTTTGTTTCCGGGCACAGATCTATTCCATATTCCCCACCACCTCATTTTCACTTGGGCATCACTATGTGAAAGAACTCTAGCCAATGGAATGTGGTCAGAAGGGATATATGTTGCTTCCAGGTCTGGCCCATTAAAATCTACCTTCAAATCCTCCTTTTTTTTTCCTGGCTTTCAATAGGATGTCAATGTTCAGAAAACTTAGAAACCCTGGGTTAATAATAGAAGAACCTTCGTTGACTTGAGTACGTGAGTGATTGGTTGGTCCCTCCTACCTAAGGAGCATTTTGGACGTTAGAAATAAATTTTCATTGTCTTAAACTACTGAAATTTCATGCTTTTAGCATGCTTTACAGTAGTTTGCACTACTGTAATGAATAAAATGACAATAAGAGACAATGTCTTTTATTAAAATAATGATCCTTTATAAAAATGGGGGACTGGAAAAATTTCTACTCCAGACTAGGTCAAGCCCAAAATAATCCCAAATACTATCATTTAGAATGTCTGGGGAATTTCCATCATAAAAGTGGTGGGGAAGAGCTCTTACAACAGTTGCTAATAATTATCTGTTTAAATGTCTCCTTTGATAGAATATAAGCTGTTTATCTTATTCATTATTTTATTTAAAGTATCTGGCATAGTGACTATCATATCTAGGTGATCAATAAATATACTATATATGAAATGTATCAAGTATTGGATCAGCAAGTTAGAGATGTAAGCAGGAGCCCAAAGATTTAAGGTCTTGTTAATCATGTTAAAGAAATTGCACTTGATCCTGAGGGAAATGGGGAGCCACTGAAGGATTTAAGAAGAGAGTGACAGTAATGATATTCTCTCTGTGGAAAGATCATTATAGTGAAAATAAAAGTTTTTCAACTTGAAACAGGTTTGAAACTGAAACTAGGAATATCAGTTTGGAGGCTCTTGTAGTAATCTAGGTAAGAGATAATTGTGTTATAATCTTGAACTATGTAAGATTTTAGTGACCTCATGAAGAGAGACAAGAAAATACATTTAAGACAGAGCTAGAGGAAGAATTGACAAGACTAAATGATCATCTGAAATGGGAGGCAGGAGAAGGAGAGAGTGAGAAAAGACCAGGAGTACTCCTACTTTGTGGACAGGATAACCAAGTGGGTGGTGCTGACATCACTAAAATGGGGAACGTGGGATTCAAAAAAATTGGGGAAAGTTGTATTCTCAACATTTGGGTTTTGCACATGTTAATCTCGTTTCTTACTTAAAGTAACTGCATTTCCACCTCCCTCCTCTCATCTTCCTCCTCTTCTCTACCTTGTCCTCTGCTTTTGTTTACCCGAATAACTTCTATTTATCTATTACCTCAAAATAGACTCTTTGGGAAACTTTCCCAGGATCCCCAAGACTGGATAAGGTGTTTTCTTTTGTGTTCTCAGTACTCTGTGCAACCGTGTAGCATTTATCACTATGCCTTGTATCTCCTTTTGGCTTTCCTCTCTACACTTCTCTACCCAAAGCCAGTTGAAGACATAGATCATCTTTTAACATTGGGTCCCCAGTGCCCATCATAGTGCTGTATCAGAGTAAGAACTCAAAACTAGGATTTGATCTTTAGTGGGTGGATGAATGAATGAATGCAGCATGAATAATTTTGAAGGGCACAAAATTCAAAATTGAAACCAACCAATAGCATTTGCTGATATCCTGTCTGTTTGAGACTTGCAGTATGCAGTTAGCACAGATGGCCATGAGATTACAGTACTCTTTACATATTTCATTCCCCCCGATTCTGTCCCCACTCCCACCCAAAGCCCCACCAGGAATGGCCATAAATCACAGAACAACTCTACTATTCCCTTAAGCATCTGTCTCTGATCACAGCGTGAGTCCACCGATCTTGTAATAGACTCCACAAGTGTTTTCCTTAGGAAAAAAAAACTTATCAGAATTAATACAAAATTGAAAATTAAAAAGTTCACAGTGAGGCAGCTGTTGTGTATAAGTGAGACATGTGTTCAAAGTTCTACTCTATTCTCTAAACTACTAAAGAATGAAAAGAGGTGACAGCAAGACCCTGTCTCTAAAATATTAAAATTAAAAAAGAATGAAAAGAGGTTGAGAGGGATACTTTCCCATTCCCAGCTGTCAAATACAGCTAATCTAATTTACAAATTGATACAAACTTACACTGTATGTATCATGGACAAAGCCTCTAACTGAAATAGGTACAGAAATGAAGAAAAGAGCTACACACTTGAACGGAACATTACAGTTGTCTGAGTTCAGTGGCAATGTGTTGTGAAATGAGGCACTCTGGGCTATGCAATAAAGGACCCAAACTATAGGATTGAGGACACAGAAAGCTCACGCAATGACAACTATGCAGTGTGCAGCCTTACCATTCAAAGTGTGGGCGATGCACCTGCAGCACTGATATCACCTGGGAGCTTCATTACAAATGGAAACTGGCAGGCCCCTCCCCACTCCTACTGAATCAGAATCTGCAGTTAAAAAAAAATCCTCAGATGATTTCTATAAACATTAAAGCTTGAGAGGCTTTGCTCCAACTAAAAGTATTCAAAGAGCTTACTGAGCTCAAATTAACTCACTTTAGGGTCACATTATAGTTTATTATACAGATTAGGACTTTTTTTAAATTAGAGATGGGGTCTCACTCTGTCACCCAGGCTGCTGGAGTTCAGTGGCATGGTCATAGCTCACTGCAGGCTTTAACCCATGAGCTCAAGTGATCCTCCAACCTCAACCTCCTGAATAGCTGGGACTATAGGTGCATGCCACCACGCCTAGCTACTTTTTAAAAAAATGTTTCGTAGATGCAGGCTCTTTCTGTGTTGCCCAAAGGACATTTGTGAGGGTGAAAATGAATGCTGAAATAATCATAATTGCATATTTTTGACATATTTAGTTATTAAGAAATAAATTAGTTTTTATAAGTGGATCTAAAAATGTTCTAGTCATAAACAATCTTTAAAAATAAAATTATTTGTAAAATAGAAATAAAATATCCATGTGTATTAAATAAAAATTAATAATACTGTTCTAATGTAAGTTTTGAGAAATGTACCGTGGCTATCAATATATTTAATAAAATGTGAGTATTAAGGGATGTTGGGTGATAGTACATGGGAACTCTACTATTTTTGCAACTGTTCTGCAAATCTAAAACTATTTCAAACCAAGGTATAAAAAACAAAATACACAATGAATTTAAGAACATATTGTTAATATCTGCATACATGGATTGTTATCAAAAGACCATGAGATCTGTGGAGGAAAAAGGGAGAGCTTTATTTTCTATAACAAACAATCTGCAGATTGGGGAGACACAGCCTTCAGAGTAAAAGGAAAGCATGATCCAAGGAGGAGTTGGAGGGTCAGAGATTGTAGAGGCAAAAACAGCAGAACAGGGGAGGGGAGTCAGAGAAGTGAGGAATAAAATCTTGATTGGATGACCTTTAAGCCCCAAATTACAGTCTCTTTTAATAGGCTGGTTCCAGGTGGTCTGTTGGTAGTCAGTTGGGGAATTTCTAGCTGCAATCTCTCTTGGCACTGACAATAGGAATTGGTGTGGCTTGATTGTAGAAAAAGAGGTCCTGTGACTCTCTTCAACATCTTTCTAAGAACAGAGTAGGTGAGTGCTCCCTCACCCAGCCATGGCTACCTCATGCTGTTTTAACCTAGATCTCACTTAGCTACCAGAAATTCATTTTGTCTATCGACTGGGGCATGCTTTAACAGAATATATAGCATAAGCAGTGTATTTTATTCTTAATACATATGGCATAATCTCAGAGACAAATTGCTAAATGAGAGATACTTTCATTTTTCTATTTTTAATTGAAATGTGCAAATATTTCAGTCTACATATCTATAGAGGTACTACTTTTTATTTCCATTTAAGTGCCTTCTTTTGTAAAATATATTTTAAAGAAAAATTATCAAATAATTTATCTCTATTACTTTTTGGATATAATGGAAGATCATAAGCTTTCTTATTTCATTTCATTGCAATAAAAATAAATTTATCCAATTACAAATAGAAACTCCAATAAAAGAGCTTTCCTCCAAATTGGGATAATACAAAATGTAATTATAAAATGTAAAAACTAAATCTTGGACACTGTTTTAATTCTTAACGTTTAATAAAGCTAGACTCCCTATTTTATAGTGGTAAATTTCATGTCTTTTTGCTGGCTTCTTTGAAAACACTTAATAACCCATTTGTTGAATATATTAATTAAATATTTTTAAATGATTTTGAATTAAGTGTAACCAAAATTTAGAGGACTTGGTAAAAAAAAAGTTCAATATCCTTATAAGAGATGTATATGAGTATATGAAGTATTTCTTCAAATTAATAATCAAACATTTAAAAAATCTGATTATTGACAAGAAGCGAAGAATGAGTAATGTAATACAATAATCATTTTGCATTCAACATCAGCTTTATCGCCAACATTTCTTTCAGTTACTCTTACTCTGTGTGTATGTGTGCATATATAAATGTGTATCTAAATTAAATTGAGTTATTAATTTAATTTAAAATATTTAATTTAAGTTATTAATTTAATTTAGAGTATTTAATTTGAATTTTTAATTTAATTTAATTTAAAAATGTATCTGTTAAATTGATAGAATGTAGCTTATTTGGCAAAATTCCAAATTATATATGTACTACACCAATTCCAATAGTGACGTTAACATAGATTAATCATTTGATCTAAGTGAAAAGTCATGCTTTCTAGAGTAATACATGCACACCCACCGCAGCTGCATATATTGAATCATAATCTTCAGACCCAAACAGTTAAATAGTTACTAAATTTGAAGTAAATTTTAAAGATTCTTAAGCAAATTTATGTGGTCTAGTTTTGTGTAGTTAATTATGTCTTTACAGCTTCCTTGGTGAATGGTAGCTGTAAATACAAAATTTGTGTAAGTCACACATTATCTAACTTCCTTGAGACGTGTACACTAGTTCTTAATCTTTTATTAAATGACATTTCTTTTTAAGCATTTACAGCTGAAATGACATATTGCAAAATAAAAATGTGTTCCCAAACACAAAAATAGGGACCTAGTTGTCCATCTATACCATATACAATCATATATTGCATGATAAAACCAAAGTAACTAGATCATCCAGACTATCGTCTATTTGTTTTTTTGTTTGTTTGTTTTTGGATTTATCATGTTTTATTTATCCTTTACTCAGCTCTTACTATTGTCTATTTGTAACTTCTGCAACGAAGTAACTATCCTTCTATTTTCAGCATATTCCATAGTCTAATTAGTAATTCCTCACGTTTTTGTAGATCTCATTGCCTAGTGGCGCTTTGTGCATACTGTGGTCAGGACACAGGTATATCCAATAGTGAGCAGAGGCTCCCAGAACACAAGAGTTAAATTGTCTTTCACTGCTTCTGTCCAAATGTGCCTTATCATCGAAGACCTTATGTGTTGTCCTTGAAAAGAAAGTGTTAATTACACTACATTGCATCTAGAAAGGGTCAGAACAAAAGATAGGGTACCTCTGTTTGTCTTTCGGCTTTAACCACATGTTAAAGAGAAAACCATTCACTGGACATGCATCTTACCCGCTACCAATGAAGATGATGTTGCCGGGTGTGGTGGCTCACGCCTGTAATCCTAGCACTCTGGGAGGCCGAGGTGGGTGGATCGCTCAAGGTCAGGAGTTCGAGACCAGCCTGAGCAAGAGTGAGACCTCCTCTCTACTAAAAATAGAAAGAAATTATCTGGACAACTAAAAATACATATATATAGAAAAAATTAGCCGGGCATGGTGGTGCATGCCTGTAGTTCCAGCTACTCGGGAGGCTGAGGCAGTAGGATTGCTTGAGCCCAGGAGTTTGAGGTTGCTGTGAGCTAGGCTGAAGCCACGGCACTCTAGCCCAGGCAACAGAGTGAAACTCTGTCTCAAAAAAAAAAAAAAAAAAAAAGATGATGTTAGAAGCTGGTAATAACTGGAAGTCTATGGAATTTATCCAACTTATTTTGATGCAACTCTTGATAATAATACTTATTATGAAAAACCTAAGGCAAATTCTGAAAAAGGTCAGGAATTTTCCAGGCAGAATGGGACATATAGTTCTTTTAACTCAGACAATTCTTGTGCCAGTAGGCATAACAGGTATCAGGCAAACCTGCAACATGATTATAAGTGATTTGGCTTGAGGTAGAGGCTTATGGAAAAGGGTAGCAAAGGCTTGTAGACAAATAACTGAATTCAAAGACTTGACTCCACTGGTTCTGCCACTTGGGAAACTCATTCAACTGCTTTAAGCCTCAGTTTGCTCATTGAAAAAAATAGTAATTATAGCACTGATGTAGTAGGTGTAACACTTACTGCTCTAAACTCTGTATATGTAATATCACATTATTTTGATCTCTAAATTAAATTGAATCTGCTCCAAGTCTACATCCGCTAGACTAGCAAGAAATTTAATATGAGTGTTATTGGAACTCCTGCCACCTCCCAGGATTAGAATCCAGAACATGGAAGATGAACCTCTTCATTTCGGGGTCACACTTCAATGCACAGCATGTTGTTGATGCTTCTTGTTCAAGTCCTTACATCAATTGATAAAGATACATCTGTTGCTTTTGTGCCAAGAAAGTGAGGAAATAATTGCAGGAGCTAAATCATCAAATTAGTTAGAGGGAATGGGATGCTTAAGTAGAAAGACTGGCTTAGACTAAGATCAGTGACCATTTATACATTGTAGCAGGAGGAAGGAGTCTGTTTGTCCAACCTGGGGTAAGTGTATGAGTGGTCTGATGTGAACATTTTTCTGTTAGTTCCTGTCTTTGAATTTTTCTCTCTGTTCCTCCTAAGATTTTTTCCTTATGATTTCTATGTTTATCTCCTTCATTTTTTATTTTGAATCACTCCCTCTTTCTGTAATCAATCTGTTACTTTAAACTAGTCATGATATTGAGTGTATTTTTTCATGTATTGAATTTTTTAAATAAAGTTTTAGGTCCCTATTTCTAATTTTAAAAGACTATTTGGTCATTGTGTATTTTTCTATAAATATAACAACATTGTATTTTACTTGATTAATTATTTTTCTTGAGGGTCATTCAACGCCAATAGGGAAAAAAGTTCTGGACTTAGTGAATTTGATACATTTACACCATCTGAAACCAGATTACATTATATGTAAGAAGTGGAATGAATGATCAAAGAAGTGCTTCCAAGCAAAAAGCTCTGATATCCTTCTTTAATATGTAGATAAAAACTGTTTGAAATTAATATATTATTTGTATGCAAAATGGGGCAGCTAAGATTCTTGAAAACAGTTTATTTTCTTTCAATCCTGTTTACTCTATTAATATACTGAGCAAACTCTTTTTGCTAGATAGTGCCAAAGTAAACTTTTTCCCAGCCTGTGTCTGATTTTTTATGATTCTCTGAATTAATAAGGTTTATGAAGTTCCAAATAGATACACCGCCTGACGCGGAATTGTCATCAGACTCAGTTATGCTCCAGCATTGGGTCCTGAGTTGAAACCTGTCAGTTTAGATAGTTCATTCTTTATGGGATGTTATTAATGTTTGTTAATAACATTCACATCTCAATCAAGTTTCAAGAGAATCACCAGGTTAGGTGAAACTTAATTTCTGCTGTGCCGCCACACATGTAGAACCTGGCTGGGAGCCATAACCCCTTTTCCTCCATCCCTTTCCTCTACCTCCATACTGGCCAGAGTATTTCCATACCTTCCTGTAGGAAACTGAAAAATAATCCCCCAAAATATTAAGATATTAGGTCCTAATCCCTAGAACTATCCCTATATGTTGCCTTATAAGGAAAAATGTCTTTGCAGATGTGATTAGTGATCTTGACATAGGAAGATTATCTAAGATTATACTTGTGGGCCCTAAATGCTATCATTAGTGTCCTTATGAGAGAGAGGCAGGAAGAGATTATAGACAGAAGAGTAGGTGATGTGTCCTGGAGGCAGAGATTAGAGTGATGCAGCCACAAGACAAGGAATGCTGACAACCACCAGAAGCTGGAAAAGGCAAGAAGGTATTACTCCGCAGAGACTCTGAAGGAAGCACAGTCCTGCTGACATCTTGATGTCCAAGTTCTGACCTCCAGATCTGTGAGAGAATACATTTTTGTTTAAGTCACCAAATTTGTGGTAAACTGTTATAGAAGTCATGAAGAACCAACATGCTGCCTTCTATCTCCAGAGAATGTTTGGGCTAGACTTACATGTATCAGAGAGAGAAAAGAGTAGCTGGAATTTTTGCTGTTGCGACTTGTTCTCTTCCATCTTCAAAGGAAATATATAAGTGGAAGAAGAGAAGTTGTGAAAAGAAAACACAGCGCCTTTTAAGCTAAGCTCTCAGGACTGGTCTATCCCAGTTGTTTGTCTATTTCTGCTTTTCTCAGGCTACAATTTCTGGACCCGTCCCCCCCCACCAGCTGATATCTGGTTGCCTATGGGAGGCATTGATGAGATATTAAAAGACAGGAAGAAGGGAGAAGTTCTTCTTTTTTTTCTACTTTGGATTGTCCCTCTGGTGACGGCAATGACAACATTGGACAATTGCAGCTTCCTGTGCACCTAGTGGGTTCCCAGGAGCAGTAGGAAGTGCTGCCAGCCCCAGCAGTCTCAGTTGCTCAGCCTTCATGGACTCTGGCCTTATCAGGGGTATTGATGGCAGTTTGGACCCTTGGCTTCTGCACTGTAAGCAGGATTTTGGCCTCCTGGCTTCCTACAAAGCTATAGTGCAGTGGATCCAACAGCAGAATGATAATCATGGTTTCTGAGAAGTACCACTTTCACTTTGCTACTCCAGTCCTCAGAGTGATCATGGCTTCCTGATGTCCCCAATCCCTTTCAACTCATCCAGGCTTTCCAATACTTTTGTAACTATTTCCCTATATAAAATTCCCATATTTGAAATACCTATGCCAGATACTGACTTCCTGAGGAACAAGATTTTCCTATGTTATGACATGTGGTTTTATTTCCCCATATAATGGTGGTGAAATAGTGTTTATCTCTATATTAAAAAGTAATGGTTTAAAAACTGTCTGGCAAATTATTCCTTTACATTGATAAGTTAATTATTTAATAGACCAGGTTAACTCTCAACTAACCATTTCTTCTTTCAATCATTGTTCACTCATATATATATTCACACACCCACTGTTTTCTATTGCCATTATTCACTCATTGATCCATTCACAAATCCTTACTGAGAGTCACTTTACTGGACCTGTGCCAGGTACTAGTTAATTAATTGATGACTTAATTTCATTTTTGATATCTAGTTCTTTTTTGTTTACTACTTTATGATAATATAGCAGGAGTGGTTTACAGAAATGGTTTATATTAGCTCAAGAAATTAGAAGTTGAGCTGTTTTAAACCCACAGTCTTACTCTGGTTTGTGTTGCTGTAAAGGAATACTTGAGGCTGGGTAATTTATAAAAATAGGTTTATTTGGCTCACAATTCTGCTTGCTGGAATATTGGGCACCTGGGGAAAGCTTCAGGCTGTGTCCACTCATGGTGGAAGGTGGAGGAGAGCTGGTGTGTACAGAGATCACATGGTAAGAGAGGAAACAAGGTGAGGAGGGGGTGCCAAACTCTTTTTAACAACCGACTCTTGTGGGAACTAACAGAACAAGAACTCAACTTATTACTATTCATGAGGGATCCATCCCCATGACCCAAACACCTCCTAGTAAGCCTCACCTCCAACATTGGGGATCAAATTTTAACATGAGGTTTGGGTGGCAAACATCCATATTATAGCACCCACTGAAAACTGTTGAGTCAGTTATATGCACAAATGAGTATAAAATAGTTTCTTACTCTTAAATTTCAATAATTTAATATTAATACTGTTCAAAATGAACCTCATAAAGGCTTAGTGTTAGAAAAAAATGCTGAAGCTAAAAGCTGTAATATTTTGGTGTTTGCTACTTATTTCTTGTATCCACAACTAAAAATATCTTCTACTTGTGCATTTCCCGTTTTTATAGGACAAGGTGATCCAAACTGAGATTATTTTGAATGCTTGATAATTAGAGACTAGGAAACACATCTTTTAAAACATTTTAAGCAATTTGACTTTTAAGAATAAATACTGAATTTGTTGTGGGGCAAAATTGCCTTTAGTTATAGGAAAACCATCACTTTCATTTAGTCGACTAATATTTATTAACATTACTGGGTGCAAGGAACAAATAAAGATATTTTTCTGAATGAAAATGTTTGAGATATGATAACTTCAAGAATCTAACCACTCTATAAGTTAATAGAAAAAGTTTCCTTTGAAATAAACAGCTCTTTTTTGTTTTCACAATTTTCATTAGATAAATGTTTCCTTTCTAAGTATGGATTTAAATTGCCCTTTGCCTATATTTTCTGCTTTTTCCTGTTGGTCTATTTTATATGTTTTCTTCTTTAAGCATTTTCTCAGTGAAAATGAAAAGAGGCCCTAAAGACAGCAAATATTCTGTGTAAAATCACTGGACTAATTATTGATGCCTCTGTTTTTAAGATACACAGACCTTGGCCTGAGTGTTCTGGTATCTTTTGGGATCTTCTGTGCTTAGGGGTATAAGATGAGTACTGCTTAGAGGGGTCGAGCTTAAGGCAGAAAGTGAGTATTCCAGAGGTGGACCTGAAGGTAGAATGAGGAAGAACTGCTTCTCTCCAGCTCCAGGTGTGAAATTGTTTAGGACACCTGAGCATGGAGAGGTGTGGATCCACTAGTGGTACAGAGAACCATGAAGTTGGGTGGCCATCCTTAAAGAAACCTTAGTGTTAGGTCTGGTTTAGTTGAGTACTTGAGAGGTATTCTATTAATATACATTGCTTTTCCCTTCCATCTTTCCTGGACTTTAAGGAAATATTTTTAGAATGTGGTATTAAGAGTGAGGCATATCAGATGCCTGTGATTATGCAGTAAAGGGAAAGCAGTGTTCTTCTGTTGAAGCCGGAATGTGGGAACAGTGGTCATCACCAGAAGAAGGTGTTGGTATCCCCCCAAGAGCAGTCTCATAGGGTTGCCATACTGGAAAAATCTCAATAGCTGGTCACTCCAAATTCTGGCATTCAAGTTTGTGGAGGTTTATGTCATTGAAACTTAGCCATTAAACAGGAAACACTGCCTTTCTTTTAAGTCATAGATCAGAGACCAAGACATTTGGGTAACATTGATATCACCACATGCCTTCTGCTTTAATGAGGGAACATTATGTCAGCAGGTAATCTGAGAGGAAGACCCAGGTATCTGACTCTGACTCATTAGCTTTGTGATTAAGGCCACTTAAAATCTTTGACTCTTGGTTTGGCTTGAAAATGAGAGAGTTCTTCCTGACTAAAAGGTGTTTAAGTAGTGCTTACAGATTCCATAACAACTTGATCTTCAGTTTTAATTTCAATATGAAAACATACATGTTGAGTTATTTTAAATTGTAATAGTTTTAAACTCAAATGTGTTACACATTAGATAGCAACACTTTAAAATAAATGCTGATTGCATATTAAATTCTGCTGCCAGCTTCATTAATTTTGGTGTTGACCACAGCACACAGCTTCCTGTTTCCTCTGTTTAATTCAATGGTTCTCAATTCCAGATAAGGAAAGACAACAGAGAATTCCCTAGGGTTGCTTTGTTAAAAAATAAACAAACAAACTAAACCTAGAAAATCCTAGAAATCCTAGAAATCCAAAAACCTAGAAATCCAGGTCCAAACCTAAGATATTCTGATTTCTTAAGTTTTAGAATTCTGTAAAGGATTTAAATACTATAGACCAATCTAAAGAACCAATATATCCATTGTTTTTTTTTTTTTTACCACCTTTTCCCCAGATAACTCAACTGATAATATTGTGACCTCAATGTTTTTGATTGAACATGGGGCATTTTTTATCAGTGAGGGTTGAAATTGGATAGCCGCATGCAGAAGAATGAAACAGGATCCATATCTCTCACCACTCACAAAAATGAATTTAAGATGGATAAAAGACAAATAAATCCAAAGCATGTGACCATACGAATTCTATAGGAAAATGTAGGAAAAACTCTTCTAGATATTGGACTAGGCAAAGAATTTATGACTAAGACCCCCATGGCAATCATGACAACAGCAAAAAATAATACATGGAATTTGATTAGACTAAAAAGCTTCTGCACAGCTAAGGAAACAATCAACAGAGCAAATAGACAATCTGCTACATTACCTATACAATGGGAGAAATAGTCTCAAACTAAACATCCAATAAAGGGCTAGCATCCAGAATTTACAAAGAACTCAAAGAAATCAGCAAGAAAAAACCAAACAACCTCATTAAAAAGAGGGCAAAAGATATGAATAGAAGCTTCTCAAAAGGAGAAAGACAAATGGCCAATAAACATGAAAAAATGCTCAACTTCACTAATCATCAGGGAAAGGCAAATGATTACCTTACCCCAGTTAGAACTGCATTTATTAAAAAGTCCAAAACAATAGATGTTGGAATGGATGGAGAGAGAAAGGAGCTCTTATACACTGTTGGTGGGACTGCAAATTAGTACAACCCTTATAGAAAACAGTGCGGAGATCCTCAAAGAACGAAAAGTATACTTACCATTCAATCTAACAATTCCACTTTTGGTTATCTACCCAAAGGAAAAGAAGACTTTTCATCAAAAAAAAGCTGCACTTGAATGTTTATTGCAGCACAATTCACAATTGCAAAGATGTCAAATCAACCCAAGTGCCATCAATTCATGAGTGGATTAATAAAATGTAGTATATGTATACCATGGAATATTACTCAGCCATAAAAAAGGATGAATTAATGCCTTTTGCAACAATCTGGATGGAACTGGAGACCATTCTAAGTGAAGTACCTCAAGAATTGAAAAACAAACACCACAAGTACTTACTATTAAATTGGAACTAACCGACTAACCAAGGAACACACATATGCACAGAGGGAAATAAAACTCAGTAGAAATCAACCAAAGGGGAAGGGGGAAGGAAGGGAAGGGCGAAAACCTACCTAATGGTTAAAATGAAGACTATCTGGGTGCCGGGACTCAAGCATTACAAAAGTGATACATGTAACCTAAAACATTTGTACCACCTTAATATTTTGAAATAACAATAAAAAAGTTGTACTGCAGGCTCCTGAGCTCAAGCAATCCTCCTGCCTCAGCCTCCTGTTCTTTCCAATCTACATACTTTTCTTTTGAAAAATTTCACTCACTTTTCTTTAATTGATCTAGGTTGATTGGCATATATAATTGGCATTGTAACATATTCCTTAAGCAATCCTAATGAGGGAACTCTGTTGACAAACACTAAACTGAACCAGAGTATAAACTCCTTTGGGGAAGTAATCATGTGTTATACTTCTTTGCCTTCATCTCCAAAACAGTGGATACAAACCTAGGTTAATAAATATATGTTGATTGTCTTTTTTTTTCTTTTTAAAGAGGGAAGAAGATGAAAAAGAGATTGGGGAAGGAAGTCCTCTTCAGCATACCCAGTTCTGCCAGGTCCAGCCTGAGAATTGCATAGGTCTTTCTGAACATCTCTGTAGATCCCCAAAGATACACTTTGAGAGATTCCTGTTATCCTCTATTAAGCGTATCAGTTCTGTTCACCCTGTTTAGTCACTGACTGAAATGGAAAGCATCAGTTAAGGCAAAGATCTTAAGTCTGAAAAAGGTTATTCTCAACAAGCAACTGGAGAAATGTTCTTGACAACACAGTATTTTTCTATGTTTTGTCACAGTATTTGTATGTTTTGTTTGAGGCCAACACCTTATGTTAATTATGCTACCACGTCCAGTGCAGATGAACCATAGTGCATCACAACCTACCTGAAAATAGTGGGCTTTAGCTACAGGTGGGTAATCACCTTTCCAGATCAGGAGGTTTCTAATCTTGTGCCTGCTGAATTACTCTCAGTGCCTCTGGCTGGCCCATTTGGCCCTCCACAATCTGATCCATATTCTCTGCTCTCCACTCCCCCTCAATATATAAACCCCAGGAGTGTACAAAAAGATGTGTAAAATCTAGTGTCTTTTACAAATTGCAAGCATGAGATTCGTGCATCTTTACTCATCAGAGTCACTTTAGCACACTACTTCACCATTCCTCAAAATGCAAATCTCTCTCTCTGGTAAACTCTATCTGAAAGTTTGGTGCATTTGATCAACAATTGTGCCAATTCTTGTACATATAACTTGTAAGTTATTTATACATTCATGAAATTGTTCTTTTTCTGTGCTACAGTGATGGTGAGTGATGGAGGACAGAGACATTCTGCTAATTATAGTTATAATGAAGAACTTTTCTAGTTTCATGGCCTGGAGTCTCTAGCTCATTTTAATATAGCCAGTTATATTAATTAGGCATATATAAAGGACAACTTATCTCTTTATTGGTTTGTCATTGTGTTACTGCAGCTATTTAGTATTGTTTTTAGCCTATTATTATCACAAAGAATAGATTTAGTATTTCCCTTGTATTTTAAAGGAAAAAAAAAAGGATGCCAAACTTCTCCAACAATCTGGAATTTTATTCCATCCATATACATGCATAGTAACAACATTTGTTGAGAAATTATTTCTATCAGAAGTAGAACATTATCTTTGTGATCACCAGGTGCAGTATTGCTACTCTTATATTTAAATAGATCTTATATATGAATTAAATTCATACTTGCAGCATCGAGTTTAGGGTTTCGATTTAGACTGTGCCTTTCAAAAGATAAAACTGATTAATACTACCTCATTACTTACAATACTGCTTCCAGTAATTTTGTTCATTCTTTATAAAGTATTGCATTTAACAGCAAAGGTTTAAAAATTGAGACAGAGCTGCATCAGCGAAAGAAAATACAAGTACTATACAAGAAAAATTTGCCATCTTCATTGAACATACATGTTTAAGATTAAGAAAATGGACAGAAACATACGGCTACATACAAATGCAAAGCCTAGTGACTAAGGGACTGTATCTGCTAAAATATAAAGTGCAATTGGAGCCTGATTATCCAAGAATTGAAATCTTAAGGCGAACTCATAGTATGTGTATTTAGAACATCTTTGCAAGTTATATTTTAGCATATACATAAATCTGCAACAGCATATAAGAAAAAAAATCAAGATACACAAGTGCTTTTGAAGCTATTTCTAAAATGCTTTTCTGTATTGTTTGTGACTATTTTCTTTAAAAGCTACTATACAGTGCAAACCATATGTGCTACACAATAACTATACAATAACATTACAAATGACTTTAATATAAAGTTTTTAAATAAAAAATAACATAACCACAGCTATGAATACTGCTGGTAAAATAAATTAATTATCTTTTTTTGAAAATGGCACCAATAATACACTTTACTAATGGACTGTAATGAAATTTCACCTTAAGTCTTCAACTCAGCCATAATGAATTATCTCCTGATTGCCCAGATGTAATTCAAACAGCTTTTTTTTTTTTTTTTCTGAACTGGTTAGAACAACATACTAAACACTGGTACCAAGGTGACGGATGTTTATTTATTTAGTTCATTTGACATGTTCTGCCGCATGTGACGAGCAATAAAACTTCTTGTGAGTTATAAAGTTTGAAAGGTTGTTGAACTGGATGTCACACAGCCGGCAGTATTTCCCACTGGTTGGAGCCTGGGTAGAACCATTCACACCTTTCGCTATACTAGACAACTGTTCCTCTGCGGAGGGAATTCCCGGTGAGACGTTCTCATTTGCAGCTAACGGGTTCTCAGAGATCCATGAGGGAGATTTGTGGCCGTCTTCATGCTGAGGATTCTGGGAAATGTTCTCTTGTTGTGGGTTGGCGGCAGGTCTCTCATCTTGTTTCAGTCCTCCGTTCACGATCACCATGCCTCTATTTTTGGGCAACAACGGCAGAGAATCTTTCTTCAGCACAGCACACCCATTTGAGGAAGCCTGGCCTTTAGGAGATTCATTTTCCGCATTTGTGCTTTGCTCCATGTCAGTGTTATGGATGACAAGAGAACCGGAAATGTAATCACTTGGCTTTATTCCATAATATGGAGAAAGCTGGTCGGCTCCTTTTGCTTTCTTTATTGCTCCAGGGTAAAGGCATTGTGGAAGAAACAAATGTTTGTTTTCTTCTTTTGTAGCAATGAGCTGAGCGGCTTCACTAAAGACTTTCAGGCCTTGTAGAGTTGCTAAGTGGGATGAAAATAAGTTTCCATTGGGGGAAGGTTGCTTTAGATTCCCATTTTTCTCACATTTTATTATGCTTCTTTCATAGCTGACATCAGGGCTGTTTCTTTCGCTTTCTGGATTCGGAAATACTTTGTTGTCGAGTTGACCGAGGTCATTACGCTGGTGTGCGGTGACCGGGCAGAAATTCTGCTTGTGGGTCAGATAGTTTTCTACTTTATTGAAACTGATCTTGCACACAGTGCACTCGTGATAGTCCAGCAGCCTTTTGGGAGACGTGGTTGTCCGCTCAGACTGGGATAAACACTTTTTGCTGAGATCTATGGGCACGTCCATCTCTAGGCAGGAAACACTGGAATGAGTAGTGTCACATTTGGAAACCGGAACACATTTGTTGATGGTCAGAGAAGTCTCCAAGTGCTTTGAGACGATTCCTGGAAAGATATCACATCTTGGGTGGTAGCACTCTCCTAGCCCTTCTGTGGGTTCTTGAGTGGAGGTACAAGGATTGCTGAGGTTGGCTACGTCAAGAAATCGCTGTTGAACCAGCGGAGGCCTCTGTTCCTGTTCAGGTAGGCACATCTCATACATCTTTCTTCGCTTGCGTGTGCGCATGGTTCTCTGCATGGCAGGCACTTTGTTTGAAGCAGATCTCTTTAGTGGAGGGTCGTGGCGTGTAGCACAGTAGTACTGTTTGTGGACCATGTATGTTTCGTGCCGACTGAAGGTAATGTTGCAAGCTTCACAGGTAGTCTTATTTGGGTCACTTTCCCCGTCCACTAAGGGGACACTGGTATTTTTCACATCAACAGGTTTTCCATTAATTTTATCATCACTGCTATTGGAGGTGGAAAGCTTCTTAGTCTGAGTGGAAAAGTCCTTATCATGGCCCTTCCCATTTGGACCAATTAAATCTAAAACAGTGGAAGAATTGATGCAAGATGTTTGAAGAAGTGGATTCTCAGGATCAGCAGAATGAGCAGCTGGGTTGAGAAGGTTTATGGAGGTTTGGCCAGTGTTGGGACTTACAGCTTCAGACATCTTTTCTGACACACCAGGGAACTCTGGGGACTTGGCCATCTGCTGCCATCGACTGCTGCAATAATGTTTTTTGTGCACTAGATAATTATCCAAATTATTGAATGTTATGTTACACTCAAAACAAGTAGCCCCCTTGGGCATCAAAGGGCTGTAGATTACAGGAGGGTAGCTACTACTTCCATGCCTCAGTCGCCGATGTACCAGTTCAGACATCTTGGCTAAGATCTCTGAAGCTTGAGGGACCATTGTGATATCTTGGGGGAAAGCGAACTGAGATAGGAAAGGGCCCACAGGGAAAGAAGGCCCAATGTTAGGCTGAACTGGAGATGAGGCGAGTCTGGGGCTAGAGGGCTCAGACTTTATTTTTGTGTAAGAAAAGTTTTGTTTATTTGTTGTAGGCTGAATCTCTGATCTCTGATTGGTCAGAAAGAGCTGAGTCTTTTTCTCACACTTGTCCAGCTCTGTGTCAGAGCTTGCATCTTTAGTCTGCATGGCCTTTTGGCTCTGGGAGAGTTCACTTCTGGTCAACAAGTCCGTGGCTGGCTGTAAGCTGTCTTCGGTTCCACCTGGAGAGTGTTCCATGTCACTTTCTCTGGGGAGTTTGCTGCTGGGGACATGGAGCTCCTGGTGCTGCAATAACTCCCTCTGAGTCTGGAAGCCAAAATGGCAGTGATTACATCGGAAGGCAGCTTGAGTGAGATGGGAGAATAGGTGTTGGTGAAAGTTGATCACAGAATCAGCAGTGTAGCTACAGACGGTGCATTTTAGACTAGCACCAGGGGGGAGGAATTCTTCCATTTTCACTCCTGAAGAGACATACAAAATAAGAACATTGAGAACCATATGCATTGGTTTTCTAATGACAGGGACCTTTACTAATGACCTAACATCTGCAATGCAACAGGCATAAATTGAAATCTTTCAGAATCTCATTTGTGATATTAGCTATTTTTTCTTGTGACATGTTTTGCCATGTGTGATAATAGTAATAGCACTTTATAGTTTCCAAAGCACTTTCATGAGTATTAAGGCATCGAAATGGAGTAAGTTTCATTGTCTCCATTTTACAGGTCAGGAGACACTCTTAAGGAGTCTAAAGAAATTGATTATGGTAATAAAGCTATTAAGTGGTGGAGCTACACCTATACCTCAGAGTTTATAATTTCTAATCCAATAACCTTCTTACTACCACACTGTACGTCAGGAAGAAGTGAACATTCATGAGGATTGCTATTGAAAGCCAATGCAAATCAGATAAATCTCAGTGTACTACATATAGACGTTAGTCAAAAGATTCCAAATAGGAACCATGTTGTAACGTAATTAATAACCTCCTAATTTATCTTTCGTATAAATCTAGAATTTTATTCATTAGTTTTGCTAACATGGTTTATCTCTATCCAGGGCTGATATTGAGCTGGTAGATGCCAGTACACTAATATAATCATTTTGGATGAGCATTTATGCTCATTGATCACTGCTTATTTTTATTAATAGTCAGTTATTAAATATTTTGAATATCACCATTGACTGTGGTAAATAAGCATTACTAAGGTTAACTCTAGGTGTCAACTGTTGGCATATGGTTAAATTAGGCTTGGCTCACCCCCTCTGCGCTCTAGACTAAAATGAGAAAGGTCCTTTCTATTAATAAGCTGAAAACATGGCAGAGGTACCCAGTCCTGTTATGATAAAAGGGGACTTCCTATCCCTAGCTCCTTTTTTCCTTAACTAATCCGATCCTCATTTTCCATTTAGCTGAAAAGATCCTTGCATTCTCTGTTCTTTTTGTTTTGTGCATGACTTTACTCACCATCTGAAACAACCAACCTGTTTCTGTGTCCCTGCTTCATCACTTACATGAAGGCAGCCCGTGTGTAGGGCAAGGGAAGAGGATGAATAGAAAGGAAATTGCCTACTTTTATAGCTTCAAAGACAAGAGCTTGCACTGTACTAAGAGCATTGGAGGTTGGAACTAGTATTTTGAAACTCAGCATCTATTTTGGCTTTTAAATTATTTAACCCAGGCAAAAACAGCTAAGGAAGTCACCCAGAGGTGTCCTGCAAGTTTGTATTATAGGTGCTGAAGAACTGAGATTCTCAAACCCTGGTTTGCTCCATCCAAGAATGCATCTCACAATACTTAAAGTTAATATAATTCTTTACATTTGATTAATTTCATTTTTTCGTTAGAATGCTATGAGATGAAACTAAAACCAGTTGGCATACAATTCCAAAATAAATGGGAATAGTTGCCACTTTGCTGTTAAGAGAGGGCTTACTAATAAAAAGCTTACTTGTTTTTCAGTCTAATTTTTCTTAAGGAATTTTAAAACATGATACTAAAAATAGTTTTACTTCATAAAATCAACTAAGCTGTTATGATACACACTTTGGAAGTCAAGAACATTTTATGGATCCATATTTGAAAGTAAATATCCCTGAAGTGTGATTTTAATTGCACCTGTCAAAATAGCAGCTTTATTTTAATTCAGCAAATACTTATTTTTATGTACTTACTATTTCTTCCCTACCATATGGAAAACACTATGGTCAGTTTCCACAGATCACTTGATATTAAAACGATAAATATTAATGACAATATACAAAGGGTACTGAGAGTTTTTTTTTTTTTTTTTAACTATGCTGTTTCACCTCAGCTGAAAACAAATAGAAAAATCTGGCCTGCAGTTGGAGCACTGTAGTTGTTAGAAAAGAATTCAGACCCAAATCCTTTGAGTAAAATATGCTAAGTATAAGTGGCATTAAGATCACACAGGTTGGTCCAGCAAACTAGATTTTGATTTTATAGATAGATACAGATGTATATATGTATTGTGTGTACATATGTATGTAGAGAAAAAATGGAGTCTTCTTGGGCAACAAAAGGAACAAAAAAGGCATTTACCACTGTGTGAATTCAGGTGCATTTCTAGAGCTCGGGCATTTGAAAAGCTCTTGGTGCATTGCGGGAAGGGGCACAGGCTGGAAATCTGATGGACGCTGTCCTCGTTTTCCTCTGACACCGGAGCAGCTTCTCTTTGCCTCCCACTGCAATAGTACATCAAATGGGCTTGCAGATTTCGCTCGCTCCGATACCAGATGCCACAGGACTTGCAAGGGAATATATCCTCTGCAGGGAAAAACACAGAGACACATTAGCTGCTGACCATTTGAAACCAACCATGGGTAAAGCAGCATTTAGTTTAATTTTTCTCAGAGTCTGCTCTCAGGTAGTGAATTAGGGAATCAGACAGTGATGAGCACGGTCTTGTGTGGTGTTCTACAGTACAGGACTAGGCTTTTAAAGAAATGTTACACTCTGCAATTTAAATTCCCACAGACTCTTTAGAAGTGGTACTGTAGGAGACTCCAATATTAAAAGCACAAGATACTGATTTCGTTGTATTTATCATTTAGGAAAAATATGTATTTATAAATAGTGATGTAATTAACTTATTTGTTTGATTAAAAGGTAAGAAAGTAATGGCTAAACTACTGTTAGGCCTGATACCAACCCCTGACATCATTTGTTTATGTAATAAACTAGTCGCAGAGTACCTCCCATGTACCAGACTCTACGTTGAGGTGAGTACAAAACAAAATGGAAGACAAAACAGCTGGCCTTAAGATGCTTACAATCTTCTGGGGTTGATGAACAAGTGGTTACCTAACTTACATTACAGCCTGATGACTATTCTGATGGAGTTTTCTGAGGGGTGCTCTGGGGCATGGAAAAGAGATACTCATTGGGCTGGTGGGAAGAGTGGAGGGAGGAAGAGATCAGAGAAGGACGGGAAGGAAGATGATGATATGCCTGAATTGAGGTATGAAGGATGAAATAAAACTAGGCAGGTGGAGAAGAGGACTTGGGTCATCCTAGCCAAAGGAACAGCCCAGGGAAAGCCGTGGGAGCCTGAGTGAGGGACTGGGTGAAGGCTGGGAGGCTGCTCTGTATTGCTGAGGCAAGAGGCATGAAGTGGGGGAGAGGTGAGGGAAGAGGCTGTAGAAGGCAGGGGTAGACCATGAAAGAATTTGCAGATTCTTTTAAGAAGTTGTCTTAATGATTATGGAGAATCAATGGATCATTTTAGGCAAGAGACTGACACAATTGGATATTCTAGAATCATAACAGTGGAGTCTAGTTTTGAAAGTAGTGAATTTAGAAGAAAGACTTTTGACTGGTAGGAGGCAATCTCAGTACTCTTAAATGAAACACAACAAGATTTGAATTGTAGTGAATAGTCATATCATCTTTATTAAGTCATGCTACAATATGTAATGTTCATGTGTTCACTCATAGAAAATATCTTCATGTGTGCTTTATTTTCCCTCCTCCATTTATAGGTGAACAAAGTGGAGTTCATCTATAAATGGATGAACTCAACTTTCATCCATTGGATGGTTGAGTAACTTGCCCATGATCATGTAAGTGGTTGAAATAGGCCTGGAATCTAGTCTGAACCACTCTTCTGTAACACCTCAATAGCAAGGGTGGCAGAGAGGAAGAAAAGTTACATTGAGGAAGTGGAATTGACTAGAAGTGATGACCAATACTTTGTAGTCAGATGGCAGAGCAGATGGAAAAAGTTCTGCTTCGTTCCTAGGCTTCTTGTTAGCATTTCTATATCAGGAATGGTTACATTTATCTATACACGGAACAGAGGACAGAGAGGTGATGGCTTCTGGCTGGGGCACATGTAGTGTGATCAAGTCTGACTTTGTGTTGCGCCAACCCAGCACTTCTGCAGAGAAGCGGGCACCACCCAGAGGGATGCCAGATAACACTGTAAAGTGGAACTAAGCCAGGAAAACCAAGGCATATGGTCACATTAGATATGTGGAATCTAATATTTCTGCAAGAAATACAGATGAACATGGGAAAAGTAGCAACAGAGGTCTAAAACTCTGCAGAAACAGCTGGATTTTTAATTTATGAAGCATTATTTGTAGTTGGTAGTAGAACCCATTGTGGTGAAGGAGATAGCTCAGGGAGATGGAATAAAAAGAGATGAGGAGAAAACTAAGGACCAAATTCTAGTGAATATAAGTAAGGATAGCAAGGACAATATAGAGTTTCAAAATGAAATTTAATTTCAAAATGAAATTTAATTTCAAAATTATGTACTACTGCTATTTATTATTTTACCCCCCCAAGTTAATCACATTTGCATTATTCACAAGGCTACACAATTTAGCAAAATGTCCATTTAAGTAGGACAAGTTTAACTGATTAATTTCAAAATGAAAATAAAAGCTCTATGCATCTATGCTGAATTATTTGAAATTAATAGCTGTCTTGCTACAGAAAGCAAACGGCATACACTCTCAAATATAATTAGAATTAACATTCATACATTAGAGTTTCACAGCAACATCAGGTACTCCTGGAGTCTCTGGTAATAAAATCCTTTTACCTCAGTTCAAGTTGGGCCCGTGTTATTTCAAGTTCCTCACCATCATAATCAAAGTAAAGATCCAGTAAAGAAAATAACTACATTTACATTAAGAAAAGCCAGTAACATTAGCTTAGGTTGGAAGTAGTAGATCCATTTATTGGATGCACAGTAATTTCAGAATCACTTTAATCTAAATTTCTTTAATCTAAAGGATGATATTACAGCAAGAAAATACTGTTGGATTTTTTTTTAATACTAAGACATTATTGCGTCTCTAGATTTCTCTTCTGTGTCATTCATTCAGTGTCTTGGAGATTTTCAAGTGTATTTTTGACAAGTGCAGTTTTTCACTTACCTACTAACTTCAGAATCTATTCTCCTCTTAAGATGTCTGCTACTCGTTTTTGTTTGTTTGTTTGTTTGTTTGTTTTTACAGAACTAGATAACAGCAGATCTGTGTAGAATACAGATCCTGGGACCCCTAAACCATCGATTTTCTGTCATATAAACTGTCACTTTCTGATGTAAGGAATAGAAACTAAGTTCCATATTCTTTTTTTTACAAAAAAAAAAAATCATAAAGGTAAATTTGCCAGGGCATATTTTTAAATTCTCCTATCAAGTATTTCAACCTTGTATGTATTTTTCTTTCTTTTCCCTTTTTTCTTTTTGTATTAGCTGATGTCTTGATTTATCCAGGTTATACTTCTTTTTCATTAGTCTATCTAATCAAAACTTTGATTTTGTATTTTTTCTTTTTTTTCAAGTTTTTTAACTCTATAACCTTTAAAGAATGCCAAAATTATTCTTCTGTAAAAGCATCAGTGAAAGCCGCCAGCCTTCTCATAGCTAAGTAGCCTTAATATCATTCAACTAGTTTACAATGTCAGTTTTGTGTATGTGTGACATTCAGGAATCTGACTTGAAATTTTTGAAGTTAAGTATTCTTTCTAAACCTCCAAGAGAAGTGACCACACACACACACACACACACACACACACACACTCATAAAGTTAGAGAGAAGATAAAATGAAACCACACTAGAGAAAAAAGTCTATTCCTGGTTGCTTGTCAGTAGACATTTTTTTTTTCTCCCATAAGTTCCCATCACCTCTACCAAGCTGGGCTATAGCACTCAGCACTTACTATTGACAATAGCTGTAGGCAAAATAGAAGCCATGGCAGCTTGCTGAGGAAGGAGCTGAATTGAGTCCAGCAGGCGGGCAGGGTACATCCCTTCTGTGAGAGTCATCTGGCTGGCAGCTTGTAGCCTTGAGTCAAAATCCACCACAAAGGCAATTAGCTCTTCACCCTCGGAGATGGCCTTCGTAGTTGTGCACCAAAGCTGACCCCCTATTAAGACGAAAAAAGGAAGAGAAAGATAGAATTGACATAGGATGCTCAAGACTGTTGTATACTAGGTCCATGTCCACTTTGTGTTTTCACATCAGTTTCGACTGGGGCAGAGTGTTTCATCAAGAAACAACTGTGATCCTCTTCCCTCCTAGGTGGAAGTTTGTATTCCTTGCATTAAATGAACTCTTTCGTGACCAGCAGAAGACTAAGAACCAAATACAGTATGGACATAACCTGCAGAAAGTGTTGTCAATGTTTGCCTCCCATGGCTTGCCGGCATCACTAAGCATGCCATTTCATTGGTACAGTGCCTAAAAGCCATTAAAACCATTGGTATACTCCTATTGGTAGGGACCCAATGGCAGATCTTTATTTCATGTGGGAAGTTACTCTTTCTGTATCCTATAGAAATAAGAAATATCCCTCTCCCTGCCAAAAAAAAAAAACTTCTATTATATCAATATGCCCCACATGAACAAAAGCTCCTAAAATCTAGTAAGTTAAAATGAAATTCCAGGTAGTTTCATTCTCCTTATGTCTGCTGCCATTTTGGGGGGGGGCGCTGAATGATCTTCACTTATATGTTATTCCTTGCAATGTAGCTTCTTTATCTCCATTTACCCTGATTGAACTTCCTCAAATGAAGATATGCCAAAGATCCTTTTCAAAAAGGCTTATTTAAATAAAGATTTGTTTAAATGAAAAGAACTCTTTCTTCAAACACGAAGATATACTCTGGCTCTGCACTTCAAATGATCACATGTGGTGCATTAAAAAGAAAAATTAACTATGCAAGTACATCTTCTAATGTATTGGAATGTGATAGTGAATGCTCATTTATTTAACATGTTTAGACAGGCAAAGCACTTATATTTTGTTATCTACACTCTCAGGCCTAGATATGTATCCTAAACAGTTATGTAGAAATAATGTAGCATACTTGATATGTTATAAAGCTTTTTTTTTCATTATGTATGTATTAGAAGGCTGTGTTTTGAACTCATTAAGCGAGCAAAAATTGTACCCATTTTGATAAGTAATATTGCTCCGTTTATCTTTCGACATAGCTGTCTTTTCAACTGCACTTCATTTTTTCCACCCTCAGAGATCATGGTTTTTAAACTACTTGCAGTAAAAATCTGGTGGAAACGATAACACCAACATATGATAGGGCAGAGCTGTACAAAAGAATCAGGACATTGTTTTAGAGAAACCCTGGGCAATTAATTAAACCAGCTGATTAAGTTTTAAAGGTAAGCAAACCAAACACCATCTGTGAGAGTATATGTTTGTTAAAAAATAAAGCTAAGATTACAGACCTCAAATTAAGTTTCAAAGTAATACACAAATATATTAAAATTCTAGAGAACAACTTTTTTCCCACGTTGACACCAATGTATCTGAAAGCATACAAGTTTACCATAGTTAAATAAAATAGACTAATTTGGGTTTGATTTATTTATTTCCCAGTAATAGAAGCTGAACTGCATCACTGTGCAATCAGATGAGAGTTCAAAGTGTGAGTGGTGGTATTTCTGTCCTTCTTCCTCCTAGAAGGCTTTTGTGTTTAGTTGTTAAACATTCTCTATGTGTGTACAGATTTAACCTACTTACAGCTGGACACAAGGTAATCATTCGCACTTTATCTTTCCTTTGGAATACATTTTATTATGTTAATCTGTGTAATGAGGAAGTAGGAACCACAATTCAGTTTTGCTTCCTGACATGGTCTTTGGAGTCAATGGATTTCAGTGATAAACTTTACATTTTTGGTAAATCCAGCTATGGCTCCCTTTCACAAAAGTAAGGAAAGGTTTGGACTCAGATATTCCGGAGAAACAAAGATTTTAGAGCAGGTACCCACTCACAGTTAATCTTTATCACCCCAGTGAATATAGCAGGAAGACCCAGACCACTTGTGCTCAAATTTGAACCTAAAAGGTCCAATAAATATTAAATAAAATAAAATGCAAAACTATTAAGTCTTTAGACTTAAGTAAATACAAAATAATTAGTCTACATTATTAAATGACATGGCAATTGTATTACATATTTGTGCTTTCAGATGTGCCCAGTAATGTTTCATATTTTATCATCTTTACCTCATTTGATGGGTTAGTCTGAGCATATCATTTTAAAAAGCTGAATTAGACTGAAAATGTGCTGTTAGACTTGATGAGGAAGTCTGCTGTCTTAGTTAGGGTTTAATCTTTCAAATCGTTCATTCACTAGCTATTCATTGATCTCTCTGCTGTGTGCCTCACTGGGCGCTTCACACACAGATACACAATTAGAATCCATACATGTTAGCAAATACATTATATACCCCAATAGGGGTGTCGTCTTCTCATATTAAAGAAAATGTGAGAGAAGTAACTGACACTTCATAGGGGAGTTAGGCCAACTCCTCAAGGTGACTCTTTTATTGGTTCATGAAGAATAAATAGAGGCAAAATGTCAAAAGTATGAGTAGGAGGGACCAGCAGGTCCATCACGACTGGGTGAGAAATGAGCACATGGGCCAGCTCAGAACTGTGGAAGTGCCTGACTGGGCCTAGTGATGGAGAAGGGGAGGGGTTAGGGCAGTGGTGTGCTGGAGCCAGCCTGTTCCATATCAGGAGGGCGGAATGTTACATTTGCAGGAATTTGTGTGCTGGTTGATATCACCTTCATAGTCTGAAATACGTCATGGTGAGAATTGTAGCATTTGCCCCAAGAATTGGCAAACACTGCAAATCAGGGCTTCCTCCCTCAAAACGCTTGGAGCAGGGCAAGACAGCTTTGAATGTAAGATAAAAACAGTTGTTTGTGGCTCATGGTGTGCAGATGGTATGTATTTAGTTGAGTGAATAAATGAACAAATTCTTCACATGGGCTTTTTTCTCTCTCTCTCTCTCTTCAGAATATGGAGAGGAAACTGAGTGGGTAGGAAATGTTACGCAGCAGGCATCTGGAGGCTATCGCATTTATTCAGCTGTGGAGAAGTGCACCTAGTGAGAAGGAAAGGAGCCAGGTTCAGGAGACATGGCTGAGAGAAGGCTCGGGTGATTTCAAGACACAGGTAAGAGAAGGAAGCTGTTGAAAATGACACCGAGGTTTCTGGCTTGCAAAACCAGATAGTGGTGATGCCATTAACTAGGCTGTGAAGCCGGTGTACTAACAATTGATGTTATATAGAAAACAGACTATTGGCATTAATTAGGAGCACTTTCTTTGGGCCTGATAGGCTAGGTGGTTTATGTACTTTATTATAATCCTGTCAACTATTCTATGAGGTAGGTAATATTTCTCTCACTTTGGAGTTGAGACAACCAAAGTTTAGAGACATTAACCAACTCTCCCAAAGTTACACACTGGGTCATTGGCAGAATTATGTCTTAGACTTTTGTCTGTCCAACTCCAAAGTCCAAGCGTGTATGTGTATGTGTGTGTGTGTGTGTGTGTGTGTGTGTGTGTGCATGTGCATGCATGGAAATAATGCATT
This sequence comes from Propithecus coquereli, assembly GCF_000956105.1. NCBI lineage: Eukaryota > Metazoa > Chordata > Mammalia > Primates > Indriidae > Propithecus > Propithecus coquereli. The sequence goes on from NW_012147841.1 coordinate 7,096,857, forward strand.
CTATTTTGAGAATGTAAAGTTTGAGGTACCTGAGAGACTTCTGTGTGAATGTATCTAGGAGAAAGTTGGAATTTGGAGAAGACATACAGCCTGAAGGAAAAAAAATATTTTGGAAGTCATCAGCACATTCTAAATGACTGTAGATGCTCTTTGCATTGATATGGGAACCCATGGAGAGTATAGAGTAAAAAGAGAAGGACCAAAGAGCGAAATGTGGGGCATCTCAACATTTAAGATGAGAGCAGAGGAGAAGGCATCATTAAAATGTCCAGAGAGCATATAGGTGAAAAGGTTAGGGGGAATTCAAGACAATGGTAACCGCAACAAGCAAGGCTTGGCTATTTGAAACTGTTTGGCTGAGGTTTTTAGATGATGAATTTAGAATATACAACTTGAGGGAGTCCTTTATAGGGAGAGATAGCCCAAGCATGGTAAGGTAACTTCAATTACTGATTCAAATAAAATTTTCAGAATGAGATTGCTAGCAGGGGATGTAACCCCATCTGGAAGACATCTGGGCAATGGAACCAGACTTCCTGGGAGTGGATCTTGGAACTTGTCACCTAAGCATTCTACCTATATTTCCTCATCCTTGAAAATGAAGATGATGATAACTAGTACTGAACTCACAGTGTTATTATGAAGATTAAATGAGCTTAGATATGTGAAAGCTTAAGAACAACACCTGACATATAAGAAGTGTTATATAATTGTTAGCCATTATTCTTTTGGTTTGGTCCAGTTGGGGCTATTATTCTCATTTTTTACTGTCCTGCTAAATCCAAGAGGAAAGAAATCTCACCAGAAAGAAAAGACAAACATATAAATTCAATAAGAAAATATATCTATGCTTCATTGGAGGCAGTTAACTCATTTTAGAAAAGAAGACTAAGGCTGTATCTGTTTGTGGATCACATACTATATCTTTAACAGTTAAAAATAGAAATAGTTTCTACCAATCTGTTAATCTAAGAAGGAAGGAGAACCAGTTTCCTACTTTACTGTTTTTAGAGCCAGGGTAAATACGGTCAATTCTAATTCATAATTATGTGGAAGGTAATAGTTTTCACCTCAATTAAAAAGAAATCTGAGCACATAAAAATGCTATCATGTTGATATTTAGCTATTTTGGTATCTTGTACCAAATGACCTCGTGTTTAGTGGAAACAAACCACAGTTTATTACATTTGGCTTATGAGAAGACCATCGTAGAAGACCCCCAGAAAATAATAAGTGTTGGAGAGGATGTGGAGAATTTGGAACCCTTGTTGGAGGGAATGTAACCCTGTTGGAGGGAATGTAAAATTGTACAGCATGGTGACTCCTCAAAAATTAAAACTAGAATTACCTATGATTCAGCAATTCTTCTTCTGGATACATACTCAAAAGAATTAAAAGCAGGATCTGAAAGAGGTATTTGAACACTCAGGTTCATGGCAACATTGTTCACAATAGCTAACACATAGAAGCAACCCAAGTGTACAATGACAGCTAAACAAATATGGAAAATGTGATATATACATACAATTGATTATTATTCAGCCTTAAGAAAGGGAATTCTGACACATGCTGCAACATGAATGAACCTTTAGGACATTATGTTGAGTAAAATAAGCCAGTTACAAAAGGACAAATACTACATGATTCCACTGACATTGGGTACTTAACAGCATTCCAAATCACAGAAGCAGAAAGTAGAATGGTGGTTGGGATTGGGGGCATGAGGAGTTATGGTTTAATGCCTATAGAGTTTCAGTTTTGCAAGATAAAGAGTTCTGGAAATGGATAGTGGTAATGGTTGCACAATAATGCAAATCCACTAAACTGTACAGCATAAATGATAAATGCTTAAGATAGTAAATTTTATATGTATTTTATCACAATTTTAAAAATTGGAGCAAATGAGAGTACCATATTTTTTTTTCATTGAAAAATCCTCTATGAACCTAGAACATTGGCATGATTTTTTTTTTTTTAGCCATATCCAAGGATAAGAATATAACTTTTATAATGTGGCTTCCCTATGAAATGGTTTAAAAACAAAAACATTTGCCGAGATGGAGTCTTGCTGAGATTGAGTTTACGTTATGTGGCCACACAAACTCTTTTCATTTGAATGAATTTTGGATACTTACGTAGATCTGAAAATTTTTAAGTGATTTGGTTCCTGATTACTTTGTTGAGTTGGGTTTCTGCCTGCATTTCCAGTGCCAGTGGAGTATTCCTGTCAACTCTCTATGGAGATGAAATTAAAGGAATCTAAACAAGATGTTTTCTGTGGCTTTCATATGCAATAGTATGTTTAATGCCCCCAGATTTAAACTGAGTGATTTTTAATATATTAATCCAAACAAATAGTATGCTGATATGAAAACAAGTAGAATTACGTAAAAGCTTTGGGTGAACATACGGCAATAGTATACAGTTGGCCTTCCAAATCCTCGAGTTCTGCATCCTTGGATTCAAATTATTTAAAAAAATAAATAACAATGCAACAATAAAGAATAATATAAGGAAAAACGAATACAGTATAGTAACTATTTACATAACATTTACATTGTATTAGACATCCTATGTAGTCTAGAGATGATTTAGAGTATACGGGAGCCTGCGTGTAGTTTATATGCAAATGCCACATCATTTTATATCAGGGACTCGAGCATCCTCAGAGTTTGGTGCCTGAGGGGAGGGGTCCTGTAACCAATCCCCTGAAGATACAGAGGGACAACTGTATGTTTAATTGATAAAACTTTTACCACATTCTTTGCCCTGCCATTCAAGAGTAAATGGTCTTATTTTAAGGAATTACATGCTAATAATGAAGCATAACTAGCATGCAAAATCACCCGAAAATTTACTTGCCCACAGTGCAAAGATGAACTAGAAAGAGCACTTTCCTGGTGGATATGAAAGTTTAGTTTTAATCCTGACTTAATTACTCGTTATTGTGTGTTCTTGCAAAATGGCTTTACCTGCATTATATCAAACAACAGCCTTAGACTAGATCCCCTCTAAATTGTCATCATCCAGTCGTGAGCAACTTTTTATACTTTTATGACCAATGTGCTCATAATAGTAATCACACATTTATGAAGTGATTACTATGTGCTGCACACCTGCACTGTGCTAAGGGCTTTGCGTGCATTATCTTATTGATTTCTCCCAAGACAGCAGTGAGGTGGCTTTTATTTATTCCAATTTTACTGTGGTATCATCAGGCTGGAAGTATAGTAAGTTGTTCAAGGTCACACAGCTAGAGGGGTATTGGAAGGAGAGAAGAAGATGGGGTTTAAATAAGGCAATTTGACTCTTTACTCTGTATGAAAAACCAGGTGTCCCTGGTCACAGCGCCACCTGGTGGCCACTATGTAATCCATTGCCCCTCACCTTGATTACAGAGTTCAAGTTATTAGCACAGTTAGTTATCTCTCTCAAGCAGAAATACGGTGGTTCACTTTATGAAGCAGTGTCAGGCAGATTACAGTGATTAAACAGAGCTGTTAAATGCATAGCTACAATCTGGAGAATAATATTTATATGTGTAATGTGGATGTGACTCCAAGTTATCTTCTAACATGACTAATACCTCATTAAAATAGCTAACACTTAGAAAGCACTTACTATGTGTCAGGCACTGTTCTAAACACTTCACACATATTAAACTCATTTATTAATGCTAAATACAAGCAGCACTTTTCAAATTCCCTATTTAAATTTCAAGTTGAGCTGGACATTAAAAGGGGCATCAAGATTCTACCTAACCATGGAACTGGTAACCTTGACTGCACAGAGGAGTCATGTGGAGAGATTTAATCAACACTGATTTCCTGGCTCTATGCCTGAACAATCGAATCAAAGTCTCTGAGAGTAAAATTTGGGCTTCTGTATTTTTTAGAAGCTCCTCAGAGGGCTTAATTTACTTCTAGAGTTAAGAATAATTTACATGGGGGTAAACTATGTAAAGTTTGTATACTGTACAAAGTGTGAAGCTCTATGAATAAAAAAGTCTCTTGATGATCAAATATTTCATAGAAGTGTTCGGACAATTCAGTGGAGAGGATGGCCATTCTGAAACTCGGAAAATGACAACTGAAAATAGCTTTGAATGTTCCCTTTCCCTCTAATGATTGAAGAATGTGGAAATGATGAGTGAAATGGTGAGGAAAGGTGGATAAACAAGGATGTAATGACCTAGCAGCATCTTTCAACTGAATAAGCCAGTTAGGAGCTTAGTACATTTGTCAATTATATTTTACAACTTTTAATTCTTTATTATTTTGAAGGTATGCAATTTATTATTAGGAATCATCAATAATATTGCATCCAACCAAAACTGTGGAAAGATCATATTGTGCAAACCAGTGCAAAAAAAACATCACATTCCGACTGCATGGGCATGAAATCTTTATCAAATGACATCAGGCACTGAAGCAGCTATCTGATACCTTCCTTGCTTCCACCAAATGGAAAGGTTATTTTAGGAGTCTCTCTTTGTCTGTCTCCTATGCTGCAAACAGTCCCTCTCCTCAGTCTTCATATTCATATACTACTCCCTTCACAAATAAAGACAGATACGTTCAAGGTTCCATAAAAAAGTAATAACGACTAAGACCTTGACACTCTTGAGAAAATGTGTACTTGCTGTTCTAAGTAATGTTTATGATCAAGGTTCTTGTACAAACAGATATCATTTCTAACAGGAAGCTTATAAATTTTTCTCATAATTGCTGTCAAAACTGCAGTGAAGTGTACTACAAGTTTCGACAATAAAGAATAAAGTCACAGTTCAAACTCGATTATATTTTGGAAATTCATGCTCCTCTTACTAGAAGCAGTGGCCTTAAATATCTCCCCATCCTGCCAAATTTTTCACTTGCACTTATTATTTATGAAATCAGTGTCTGCACAATGTCATGCAGACCTCTGCTGATAAACTCTAATTAAGATTAAGACAAGCCTTTTGGAAAGGATCCCATCATTAGCAAACATGATAAACACAAAAATACTCCCTACTTGTCAACCAGGAGCAATTCAGTAACCTAACAGTATTATCTGTTGCTAGGTTACAGAGCTGACAAAGCTTCAATTATATTGTTCGACCATACCTATAGAGTTCTGTATAAGCAAAATGTATCCAGAATAAAAGCTTTTAACTTCGTCCATGCTATCTGCAATTCACGGCTTCTTACAATGGTAAAAATCAGGTTAATAATTACATAGCACACTGAAAAATCTTTTCCATGTGTTATGTCTATACATGTTTCTTTCTAATTTATCTGTGTGATTGATAGACGCTTGCTTTATAAAAAAAAGGAAATGCAAGCAACATGAAGCTGTAAACCTCTAGCACAACTACATGGGCTCATCAAGATAAGGACCTAAGCTTAGCATAAAAATATATGGCAAATTGAACCAATTAAATAACATTAGATTTTGTATTACTCTGCCTCAATATGCAGAAGGATAAGGAGCCTCAAGCAAATAGATAGGGATACCAGTGTGAAACTCTACGCTAAAACACACACACACACACACACACACACACCAATCACCTGACAATATAAAAGGAAATAGATAGTTTAAAGTAATAATTTACTCTAATGGCTTTTCTAAGGATATTTTCAAAGTTGAAGTTAATAACTTTTACTATACAGCATTAAGTCATTAGGTCTCATTTCTCTTTTTTAGACAAGAAACTCTAGGAAAATAAAATCAATTTAAAAAAAACTTCCAAAATACAGACATTTGACAGGGGAAAAACAAATAAAAAGCCACATGTGTAAAAAATGACAGTCTCTGAATCAGATTCTCAAGATTATTTTACCATGGGTGATTTCTGGTGGTTTTCAGAGAATTTGAAGAAAAAGTAATTAAGTGTAGCTAAATTGGCATTTTTAAATAACTCTTCCATAAAAACATGTTATATTATGTACTAAATTGCTATCACATTTTTATTTCTTAAGATGTAGAGTGATTTTTTTTTTTATTTCAGCATATTATGGGGGTACAGATGTTTAGGTTACATACGTTGCCCTTCCCCCCCGCCAAGTCTGAGTTTCAAATATGTCCATTCTTTGGGTGGTGTGCATTGCATAGAGTGATTTTTTTACGTTAATCTAAAAAATCTATCTCTGTCACACATGATGCAAAAAGATGATCAATTGATGACAAGGGCTTAGTTAATAAAGATTACATACTGGCCCTTGGAGTAAACCATGGTATCTTGTAGGCACACTCAGGCAAAATTAAACCCATTCTCTGGGGGGATAAATGGGCCATTTAACACACAGATAGACAACACACACACACACACACACACACACGCACACACACACACACGAAGACACACACCCAGAGTGACATCATGTTTCTGGAGGTGGAGAAAAGGGGAATACTCACTTGTGTGGTCATTAACTTCTTCTTTTTTATGAGATAATTAGAAAATCTCACATGATACCTCCTTCTGAAATTTGTTTTTTTCATAACTAGCAAGCGATTGGTCAGAATAATTCCTTAAAAGCTAAATAATTGCCCCATTTCAACATTGCATGTGTTACTGCCTGGATCTCAGGGTTTAGACGTTAACACAGTACATATATCTATACGTAGCCACATTGCTAAAGACAAATTTTATAATGAATTCAAATCCAATACTGTTGAAATTCTTGACAGTGGAGTAGTGCAAGGAATAGAACTTATAAATTATGGGTGCCCCTTCTTTGAAAACCGCTTTGGAGGTTTCTTTTTGCCTTGGCAAATACAGTAGGAATATGAGGTATTGTGTGGATCCTCCTGCACAGCACCTGATAAAAGAATAAAGAGCTGTGACATATTCTTAAAACAATAGAGGAATTAAAGGGAAACAATGGGCCAGCTGCTTCATTAATACAATCAAAAGGGAGCCCAGCACAGAGGAGTCCAGATAATTAAGCACTACTCTTTTAGCCCTCCTTTCTATAATAAAATTGCTTAAAAATGTATTAACTACTTCATAGTTGTTAGATAGATCTATGCACTTGTTTATTTAGAGTTGATTAATGCCTTTTTTTCTGTATGCAGCAACATGCCAACTCATAGTTTACAATAGTTTTTGAATAAAATAGAGTAAAATAATTGATAAAGATCTGCATGCTACCCAGCAATAAATCAAAGCATTTTGCAAAAAGGTCTTTCCTGTTTTTAAATGATCTTTAACATTTTTCATTTGTACTATATAGGTAATGCAGGGCATTTGGGGGCATTCAACTTTCCAATGCTAGCACTCCTGACATCTTTTTATAGAACATCCTAGCAGTTCCTGGGAGGGGGTGAAAATCAGACATGATCAGCAACTCTGGAGTGCGCCTTTGGTATTTGGGCCAAAGGAGAAGACAGAATTTTTTTTTTTTTAATTCTTCATTGCCTTTACCAATAACAGGCAAATGGCAACACTATTTGCCAAACACACTATTTATCCTTCATTAGCTTGATTACAGAAAATTTAAAAAAAACACTTTTTACACTCTTTATGTTAAAATACATCTTAAGATATAAAGGGGTTCATTCTTCAGCTGTTTGACAGGCAGCCTTTCCTCTGATGTCAATAGAACATTTAATTGCTTGAGAACTGGAAAATCAGGAACCGAATACTTGTGCCAAATGTTGGAGTTGGATAAAAACTGCACTCTGGTTTTCACCCAAATGTTTTTAAGTAAGCTTATGTCGACTCAACTTTAAAATGAAAAACTTTATTAAACCATGTGGTGATCAGTTTAAATAAGGTTTAATCTATTCTGATGTTTTTAGGACCTTAATTGAGAAACTGAGACAATTAGAACAGGAAGGAGGGAGACAAATGGGTAGAGATGCTGAACCATATTCTGAGACTAGAGAAAACTTTGCTTTTACATATATGTCATATGTAATTTAAAATGTGTCAGCTGCAGTCATATTTCCAAAGATCTTTCTGCATTATGTCAATATTTTAGAGGATATGGAATATCTAATTCTGGTTATAAATTCTGGCTTCTGACTTCAGTAGTTTGTTCCCTATTAGCTCAGGAAGTTTTCCTTGAATACTGGAAATAAAAGCATATTAGTAAACAGTCAGTAGGTATGAACAAAAATGACTATTTCAGGAGCTATTATATATAATTATTAATTTGAATATTTCTGCTTTGACTAAGCCCACAAAACTTACTTTGTTAGAGTATAAAGTAAAAGTAGATAAACATGAATTGTTTAGATGCTATGAATGATGACGTGAACACTTTCAAGTATACATCTTTGAACACATGCAGTTATAAACTATGTCCTTATGGCAATGCAAAAAAATAATAAATGTCGGTAGTGCTATATTGTAAAAATACTAAATTACAGCACCCTTTTCCAGCAAGAATTTTGAAAATGAGCTTAAAGTAATATCTGCGAATTGTCATTTCAAATATTATATGCTTTATTTATTTAGTATGAATTCAACAGATAATATATCGGTCTAATCAGATATCAGAAACAAAGAAATGTAAACCCCCTCATTAATTGAAAGGAATTAGCTATGTGACAAATAGTTAAATGCTATCATCCCATTTTATAGACAAGGAAATCAAGGCCAGGCTGGTTAAAGCAGTGTGTTTCCTAAGCTCTGCTTTTCTCTCAGAGGGGATTCCCTGGCCCACACTTATAATAGATCCTCACTAGATCTTTTGCCTCCTGCCTGTATTCTCTCTATAGCATTTATTTTTTTTTTCCTGTAAGAAAATATCTTTTATTGAGATAACTTCCTTTCTTTTACAAAAAGCACATGAAGCCCCTTTCAGAAAAGTAAACATCTGGGCACAGTAGCTCATGCCTGTAATCCCAGTGACATGGGAGGCTGAGGTGGAAGGATTGCTTGAGGCCAGGAGTTCGAGGCCAGCCTGGACAACATAGCAAGAGACCCTGTCTCTACAAAAAATAATAAATTAGTCAACAGTGGTGGCACACGCCCTATAGTCCCAGCTACTCAGAAGGCTGAAGCAGGAGGATTGCTTAAGTCCAGGAGCTCGAGGCTTCAGTGAGCTATGATCAAGCCACTGCACTCCAGCCTGGGTGACAGAGTGAGACTGAGACCCCATCTCTTAAAAAAAAGTAAAAATGAAAGAAAAGTAAAAAGTGGCATTGTGGTCAGATCCAGATTTCTGTTGAAGAATGTGCCCAGAAAGTTTTGCCCCATGAATACAAAGGCATTCAGAACTTTCTACAAAAGCTTCTGAACTAATGTGTTTGAGGCCATGAGACTTGGGCATCCTACCTTGGGTTTAATCAAATTGGTAAGCTGTTTTTATGGGATTTCAATGGGGAAAAACCCTGTTTGTGGAGTCTTTTCAGCATTCTTGGAGTTTGTGCTCTGGTTGCTTTGCAGAAACTTGTAGCAGTGAACTGGGGTAGCCCATCTGACTGTCTGGTTCCCTGACCCTCATGATTTTAAATGACCAGCCAAGAGGTGACATTATACCCCAAAGGCGAGCTGTCAAAATTTCGCCTGCAGCTGATAAACTGATTACAAAGCTGCTTAAGACTCTGCTTGTAAACAAAAGCATTTATCAACTAATAATTTGCAATAAACTGATGTAACTCCCAGCTGAGCCCCTAACTGTAATTGTCTTTACCATCTGCCTATTAAAATACCATTCTTCATCAGCAATCAGGAGCAGAAGGGAGGAAATCTCCACCAAAATACACAACTTGTAGGCTTATGAATAATCTGAGTGCATTCCACACTTTCACTATGACTTGTGTGTTGGGTATGCTTAATTTTCATTCTTGCCTAGCCTGGGAATGCTCAGAAATTAAGTGCAGGGGAAAAGAAGAAGAAAGAGGAAAAAAAAAAGAAGAAGAAACATTGTGCCTGCTGCTCTGCAGAGGGATAAATTATACAAGTTCATCATAAGAGGCCGTTTTTAATTTCTTTCTTTCCTCTTCCACTTCTCTGTGCAATATCCATTGCAGTATCCTGATGAAAACCCCCCAAGCACCAGGCTGGAAATGAACTTCTTTATTCCTTTGTTAGCTTGTCCATTTCCATTACACTCTTTGTTTTGCTTTTTTTTTTTTTTTTAATTCCAAAACGCTCATTAAACTTCTCCAGGGAGTCAGATTAAAAGCATAGACTCCTATGGAGGGGTATTACAGGGCTGGCAGGCCCTGGAAGGGCTGGGTACATCCATGGGGTAGCAGTGCCAGGTAGCTGGCAGAACTCTGAGTTTGCAGTCCATTTTGTATTTCCCAGAGAGCCAGTCTCCTCTCCAAAAGGTGGGTTTCAACATCTGTAAGTTCAAATGATCAGAAATTCCTTCTCTTGGAAGAAATTTTGCCTCTTATGTGCTGACCAGATGCAGTCATGGAAGAAAGAAACTAGGAAAAGGGGTTAAATTCCTTTGCATTATGTTTTCCTAAAAACCCTCTCTGCATGGCCAACATCACTCTGTCTTCAGAAAGTTGATTAAGCTTTAAGTATATTTACCTGAATTTATTTTCACAAAATATACTATTTATTTTTCTTAAAACCACTGTATTAAACTCACAAACTGTCTTGATACTAAAATTTTAAAACTGTTAATACCATACTTCTTTTCATATCCCTTTGCTGCCCAGATGATGGTCCCTTTTTCAAGTTATTCCTTTTTTTCAGAGAACACGTTATCCCTCCAGAAGAGCTCAGCAATTCCACTGAAGGAGACCACAGGCTGACTCCGCATTACAACTGAACAATGCCCAAGTCCTGTTATTAAGGCTCAAATTCTGGGGATAACAATTTGTGTCCGGTTTTCTTATTATAACATATAATTTTAAATTAATGTTTGTATTTTTATTTCATCTTTCTAAGAGCTTTCCCATAGGTAATTATTTTTCTTTATAATCGACTGTTAAATATAACAGAACTAATAATTGCTGCCTTCCATAGGCGCAGTGGAAATGGCACTCAGGCACGCGTTTCTTATTGTGCCTGGTCTAGAGAAGAAAGTTAATCGGGAATAATGCGTCTGGTTTTCTGCATGGGTTACGGAGGACCTGAAATGCAGGCAAAATCACATGGGACTATGTTTCCTGAATTTCAGAGACATCAAATATTAGGACAAGGATTTGACATAGATTTCAAATAACACAAAAATCTTCAAAGACACTAATTGTGTGAAGTATAGTTCTTTCTAGAGGTACTTTGTTTCCTTCTTATCCTACTTTTCCAGACTCAAATTCTTTGGTCATGGAAATTTTTTAAATTAATGCATAAGATATGGAGTATGAGTGATTGTGTTCCAGTATGTTGACTTATAATGTCGTTTACAAAAATTAACAAAAAAAATCTATAACAATTTAATTTACACTTTAATGTTCAGTTTAAAGATGAGTAAGATCAAATTTCCATGTTTAATAGTGACTTCCAAATATACACAGAGAAATGGTGGTGTGGTGTTTTGATTTTCTTTTATTAAAAAATTTTTTTTTTGGTACCAAACGGATATCTTCATGTCATTATTTAGTTAAAACCAGAAAATGTGAATCTGTAGTTATTTCTCTATCTAAAACTTTCAGGATGGTCTATTCTAAAATAGAGAAATTCAACTCATTCCTTATCAGAAAGGTTACTGCATCTCTATCCTATGGCAAATTTTAGAATTGTTATATAATGGATTAAAATAAAACACTTTCATATGTAATAAGAAATATTTATAGTATATGAATGCCCTTTTATTATTATTTTTTTCATGACGCTTTCTCTCTATATTGATGTATATTACACCTAGTCTCAATTTCAAATGACTGAGGAGTTTGGCAGGAAAATAGTTTTGAAAAAATAACAACCAGCAGATGGCGCTCAGTGCATTTTATGAAGCCAACCAGAAGGAAAGAAAACACGGGCTTTATTTATTTAATTCTATTCTACCTTCAATGTGAAGTTGCTACACCAAGCTTTATAATCCCCGAAGATTTGTGTTAATTGACTAAACAACTTTGTGGTAATTTACAGACTATCCTCCAATGCTCAGCTAAATGGCACTGCATTCAACGCACGTGCCCGTGTCAAGATAACGAAGCATAAAGATGTAACTTTTTCCCCCAGAAACAGGGAAAGAACAGGAGCCTGGGTTCCTGAAGTATAACATCAGCTCACCATGTGAGGAGAGATCAGTTTTCTGCTTAAAATAAGACAATTGTCATTTCTTTGCTTTTTAGCACCTTGCCTTATTAAATGAAGAATGCACAAATCTTATTTTTAATGGGTTATAACCTGCGTCACAGATATTTTAAAATCTGTTGTAATAAAACTCATCGAACAGATGTTCGTTGATCACTGAGACACATATATTGCCTCTGAGTTTTATGGGGAATAACGTGTTTGTGCTGAGGCAGAAAATAACAACAAGTTTGAATGATTAAGATTATTATATTAATACATGCAAAATTCATGAAACCCTTACAAAGGGTTTGATCTTTCTTTCCCTTTCCCCTACCTGCTTTCTCCTCCTCCATGAAGAAGAAAACTTTGCTTTGAACTTTGAAACTTCATTGTTTTTCAGACATGATTAGGTCTCTCTACCTGGCAGTATTTCATTCCCTCTAATGACATTAATTAAAGAGTGTAAAGAATTTTACCTGAGCACGCACACCCACCTTCTCCCACGTCTCACTATCATTTTGTCATCGACTGAGTGCTTTTCCCCACTGGAATTTAATTTGGCCTCGCATATAGCAAAGGTAGCCATAGTCTCACTACATTCTCAACCCTTGCCATTCTTCCGTGGAAGTTTTGATCACAGTCCCAACGGGATGGCTGCTTAACAGTGGTCTTAACCTTTAAAGTTGCAATTGTTGGATTTCTAGGCAAAGTCTTATTAAATCGAATGGAAAGTGGTCTTGAAAACCTCCATGGGTTGTGTGTAATAAGCATCGTGTTGTATTCCACCATCATTTGTAAGGCCTACTTGAAGCGTGTGTTTTTAGAATATCCACAATATAGTTACTACATAATCTTATTACCATTTAAGAACATTAGCATCTCTCACAAATTATATTAACAATAGTAAGACAAGGGAAATTAAAAACAAGTACTTAGTGCTCAGTCAACATAATAGCATATCATATAATTTCAAAGGAAAAAAACTGGGACTCTAAGTCATCGTGACTCCACAAACAGAAAAAGGGAGTCCTGGCTCTGCCCCGTGCTTTGAAAATCCGTCTTTCAAGGTCGGCCCTTCACAGTCGAGTTAGGAAGGGCAGTGTGGAAGGCAGGGTGGCCTTCTGCCAAGGCTGTTGCAGATGAGTGGGTGATCTTAGGGGAATGAACTGCAAAATCTCAAATTTTTGCTCGTGTGATGATAAAGCCAGAGCCAGATAATTTTTCTAAGGCTTGTATGGCCTTCTGTTCCATTTTATTGTGCAGTTTGGAATGATAAATTTTACCATGCATTAATTTGCACAAAAGGGTCAGTGCTATATTTAAGAGTGTACCGATTGTTTCCAGTAAGATTAACCAAAGAAGTTGTCTTTATACTAAAATAAGTACAAACATCCTCAGACTGGTATCATTCAGCTATAGAAAAAATGTACTGTTATCACCACCTTTAAGAATAAAGGGAAATAATTTTCAATATTTCACGGATCCTTCTTAGTTGAACTGTGTTGACAGGATTTGGTAAAAAAGGTTCATGTTTTACGTCACATTTTTTTAGTCGCCTCTAGGTATGAGTCTCAAGTAAAAGAAAAAGAGAACAAGGAGAAGACAGTGGGTATCCTCTGTACATGAGGTTTTCCTCATGTACAGCATAACAGGGGGCACAAAAATCAGGGCACGGGGAGGAATGAGAGAGAAGAATTTGACACTCAGGAGTGCAGTTTATTAAGTTCATCAGAAAAACTGACTTGGACAATAGTACAACTGTTACGTCAAAGTATTTGTCTTCGTTTACCAACGCCCAGATCACGAACACACTTTGCACTTGAGCATTGCGTCTGCGTCCTATGGAGGCCAGGAGTGAGCAAAGCAGGAAGTGGGAAAGTGATCTAGACACATATCCCTAGGGGAAAGATAAGGAAGGAGATTGGCGCTGTTTTATGACTTTCTGAGTGGGTGATACTCTTTTAAGTTCACCACAGCTACCTAAGTCTGCCTAAGCTGCACCTTCCCCACTGTGAGTGGGTTTGTTTGCTTTTTTATATTTGCTCTTTTGATTGCCTGATGTTTGTTTTGACAGACAGTCGGCTAGAATGCTTTACTATCGATTAGAACGCTTTACTCTTGCATTTTGGACTTGAATTTCTAAATGGAGCTTTTTGGTTTAAGGGCTTAGAGTAGCCAGGACATTATTAAGGAGAATGGAAGAGTTAACTTACTACCTAAGTAACAAAATAAAATGTCCTCTAAGGTTTCGCTATGAATTGAAAGCAGAGCTGAAATTATAGGCTATTGTGTAATATTGCTTAAACACTTACTGGGAGATCTTATGCACAGTAATTGGGAGATCCTTGGTCATGAGCTGTCATTTGAACAGAATTTATAAATAGAATAGAAATAAATGTTTGAGCAAAAACTCACATGGCTTTAGTTTATGTTCTTTTTCATCTATTTTTCTTGAGATTAAAACCACCTTTTTCTTCTTTTTTTAAAGCATTTGTAAATTTGAAGACCTACACTCTGGGTGGTACAATACTGCATCATTCTCATGGCTCCTCTCTCTGGCTGTTTACAGAGTACTGTGCTGAACAGTCAACTCCAAATCATAAGGAAAACTGTTACAGATCACTTGTGAGGGAAATACCGTTACTGGCACTTAGGAGATGCTAAGAAATGTTTTGGAATTCTGCAAATTCTTGCTGTAATTATTTCCAATATTTTAATTATTCACTCTTTTAACTCTGCTTATTAGATCAAGGATAGTTAAAAGATCAGTCTGCTGTCTATTCTACCTATAACCTGATAAAAATCAAAATATAAATAAAAAGGGAAACAGAAAATGAAGGTGGGATTTTTTGGGAAAAAAAGGGAATCAATCTTTTTATCAATAAATTTCTCTTTATACAGGTAAGGAAGGTACAACAGATTATCTTTCTTTAAATCACCACTAAAATGGAAGGGAAAGAAGGAAACACATTGCTGAGGTTATGACTTGTTTTTTCCCTGTACACAAACGATCCACCAGAATGATCTAGTTGAAGCACTCAGTATAGCCAAAAAATTAGGGAGTGGAAGATTGCTGAAGAAGGAACTGGAAAAGTCAAGACAGGATATAATTAAGGCTTGAAAAGGATTTCAACAGAGGTAGGGTCAGGCTAAGGACAAACTGTGGTAATGTTTTATAAGCAGTGATAAGGGGAAAGACATGCAAAGGAGATATAGCATAAAAATAAAAGTTCAAGATCAACGCTCATTATATGATTGCAGCCTTTGAGAACCAACAGAGTTCTGACTCAAGTAAAATGACAATAAAGTAAAAATTGTGGGTCCCCTCCCATCCTCTCTCCTCACTCCCCCAAAAATATTAGAGGAGAGGAGAAATAAGGCTAGAAGAGGTAAAAAAAGACAAAGACAAAATTCTTACTCTAGAGAACATTTATCTGAATCTTTGAAGTATCCCACAGTAGGAAGTTACTCATGGGCCAGGATATGTCCCAGTAAAGCCAAGAAGGGACCTGCAAGGATCAGAGAGTGAATCAAAGGAAAAGGGGGGCTGAAATTAACTCATGATAGATCCTGATTTTTATCGCGAGTAGCTTGAGGGGCCAAATCTAGCTCAGCAGCAATGCAAGAGGTCTACTTTTATTTTAATATAAATTTAATATAATAGGTACTTCATAAATGACCATATGTCCTTTGTAGTTGAATATGCTTTTGGAGAATATAAAGTAAAACAATATGAAAATCCCAAAACAAGAAAATCCTGATAGGTGGTAAAGTATTCTTGCAGAAAGAAACCTGAGCTTTTTTCTTCAAACCTTCTAAACAAAAGATATTAGAACAAGACAGGACTTCTTGCAAATCTTTAGGCATATTTTCATTTTACTCAATTGAATGCTTCTCATAAGATTGTAAATATTTATGGCTGAGAGGAATCATGGAAGGCTTGTAGATCTGTTAGAGATGAGGAAAATCAAACTTCAAGGAGTTATGTGATGTACCAAAGGCCACACAGCCAGTACGTGCATGTGTACGTATGTGTGTGTGTGTGTGTGTGTGTGTGTGTGTATTTGTTTTCACATGGCAGTAGCTTGTCTTCCAGTGTAGGGCTGCTGTAAATTGATTTGTACTTAATGACTTTAACTGTGGAATACTGGTTAACATTTGTTAAAATCTTACTATGATGTCTAATTTTTTTCCAAACAACTTTATAAGATTCACATTTTTTATTATATCCATTGTAATAAAGGGAGAGATAAATCATCCAAATTTTTTGAGATTCTAAACTGTGGGAATAGAACCCAAGTCTGCCCACTCCAAAACTCTTTGTTATGCAACCTCTCAATTAGCTGAAGATAACACAATCAAGTCAGCAGTCTACCAAGCACAGAAAACTCTCCTAATTGTAAACTTTAACAAAGAGTCTTACCCATTTGAGAGAGAGCCTTCAGGATGGGGGTGTAATACAAATGTGTGGGATGGATATAACATCACTCTTTCAGATGGTACAACTTGTAGGTTACTAATGATATTGTAATGGAGGAAACACGGTAGTCTTAGTGAATTAATAAAGAAATGCTTCTGTGCTTCTAGAGATATTTATAGATTTCTCAGCTTAAAACAATGGAGAATTAACTGACAGGAGTCTGATGTATCCACTAACAACGTATAAAGCGATTATGGGTATTCATAACATATTATTATTTCAGTAGGTTTTTAAAATCAGTCAATTGTATGACACTGGGGAGTATTTATACAAAATATATGTTAAAATACATTCTCTGGCTTCATTAACCAAACAGAACTCATTGGCAAAAATATCTAAGAGAAACATTATGCTGCTTACTTTTGAGAATCATGTATTCATAAATAGTTCAAAAATCTATTCTGCTTTTAATAGATGTTTCTACTTTCCCAGGATCTGGTTTTACTGATGTTGTTACATCTAGGAAGATATTTTATTTTTTGGATAAAGCATGTGGATTTAATGGTGAAGTTTCTATAAATGATAATGGAAGATAAATGTATAAATCTTTGAATACAGTGCAAATGAACATCACCCTTGAAAGGGCGGGGAGAGAGAGAGACAGAGAGAGAAAATGTGTGTGTTCCCTCTTTAAGGTAAGTTTTCCCTCAGTACATGACATATGCAATTGCATATTTAACTGGAGATGCCTGCTATAAGGTAAATAAAAATAATTTTCATTCTTTAATCATAAGACATGCTAACATAATAAATAACAACCTCCCCCTACCCAGTTCTGTGTAAATTTTTGCAGGAAAAAAAAGCTTTTCTTCAACCATCTAAATTTTGGAAAGAAACTGAAACCCTTGAATGATTTTGGAAATTAAATCATTTAATAAAATAGCAACAGAGGCTTAGCTGTTGCAAGTTTAAGATATCAAAAAGCATTTGAACTGCTAGCCTCTCTTAGTCTCTCATCTGGCAGCCAAAAAAATTTTTTTATATTCCCTGATTGTCTATTTTTCCCCAGTGAAAGTTATTACATTCCTTTACTCATTTTTTAATCAAAATCATTTCCAACTTATTTCAGTCTGTCACAATAATATTTTCATACGAGGAGTGTTGTAACCTAATTCCTTCATTTGAATAATACATTCGTTTTTAATTACTGCAACTTGATCTCAGATTATTCAAATAACTGTTTCATTTTTTATGCTTACCCTGACCCCAGTGTATTTATAGGCTTTTATCCTTACCTGATACCAGTGTAATGTAATTATAGATTGTATTTTAATCATCTACTATATTCTAGTGAGTATGTTTAAATCGCTCCAATCCTGAGCCTTTTATTTCTATGCCTTTTAAAATTCTACAATGGCATTCTCTTTGCATAAAAGCAATATTTTTGTAGTTTACAACAATGAATGAATATTTTGCATGCATTGCTGACTACAGTTCTCATTTAATAATTTTAAAGTCACTATACGGGACGGTATGTAAAATCAAACTGTGCTTTGTAAAGTACATCGTTTGAAATCTTTACACCTGTTTGTTTTCCAGACTGCACCCCCCACCTCTCCATCTCCGCTGTTTTAAAACCACGGATAGCATTGTGCTCAGGATCATTGTGTCTGTGTCTGGCATTTAAATTCCTATAAATAGTCACTCTACAGTAGCAAAACAGGACAAGTTTCACTAGTGGTGGAATAGGCTCGGCTGACATGAATTATTTTTACTAGTATTTCACTATCAATCATTTTATAATTGCTTGACTATTTCCCAAACTATAACTCCCATCAGGAAAATCCAATATTATTGACCTCCTTTAGGCTGGTATCTGAGCTCTTGGCAGGATGGCTGATTTCAGCAACAAATTTAACAATGAGCCAGGAATTTGGTCTGCGAAGATGGCTGACAATGTTGCCAATCTATAAAGGTCTAGCATTCATCTTATGATCAGATTTATAGGCCTGAGAAATGGATTTTCCTGAATGAGTCTGATTATCTTCTCAAAATCCTGGAATCGTAATAGATTTCTCATCGTCCTCACTCATTGTCCTCAGTCACTAATGTCCTGCCAATACATTCAAAATATCTTCCAAATAGCCTTTCCTTCACCTCCACTGATGCTAATTAAGTTCAGACCCCATCACCTCTCCCTCTCAACGCTTAATCCCCTTTCCTCCCGTCTTGTATTTTTCCAATCAGTTCTCCACACTTATGCAAGAATGCATGGCTAAAACCCAAGTCTGATCCTGTTCACCATTAAGTAAGATCTTTGAGTGGCTTTCCACCACCTACAGGAGGGAACTCAAAATACTTATCAAGAGATCCTAGAAGTAAAACGTCATGCTGGCTACCACTTTTGTTGATAAGGAATCAAGCTGATCTAAACAGATAACGTGTAATTGTATGTACAAGCAAAATCTTTGAGAGGGAACACAAATGAGTGAGAGGTTATAAAGCTTTGAATTCTGACTTTAACATAATAGTTAACCAAAACCAGGACTTTTCATAAATCATTGCTGGTTATGACTACAGACCAAATCTTCCAAGTTTCTACCTAGGGATTAGACCTCCTCTTTCTCCCTTCATGTTCTACACTTTATCTTTAATCTCTTCTATTACTCAAAATAGATAAAATCATGAAGACAAATGCCTTAAAGTTACATACAACATTTAAACCATTAAGAGTATAGTCGTAAACTGGACTACTTTCACATTCAGTTCATCCAGCGAGATTTTGGCCAAGTTTTTACTCATTGTCCAGCAAACTGCATGAGGCTTCTTGAAAATCAATTTCCAGAAATGCCAGTGACAAATTATTAAAGTGTAAATAAGAGGACAAAAGTATTTGCCAAAAATATCTAAAACCAGAGGCCACTCGGCATTCCCTTTTCTCCTATTGTGAAATCTATCTGCTGAATGAAGAGCATATTAACTTAACTGATTGTTAGAAATAACTCAGAGAACCTTGAAAATATGTTATCATTACAAAATGCCTTAAAATGCTAAATGAAATGATAGCATGAAACAGAGATTTTAGGACAAACTGCCTGATAACTCTCAAAAATGAATTATGTTGCTATTTCCAACCTCCATGGAGAAACACATGTCTTCCTTTGGATTTCTTCTACCATTTGGTGCAACATTCACTTTGGCTATATTAATATAAGCTTCATTAGAGTAGTAAAATGCAATTGTCTCCAGAGATCAAAGGACAATCTATTAAATAAAGCAACTGGAACTCTAGAATGAAATAATATGAAAAGTTAAAAATTTTACGGTGAATCAAAATGTAAATCGTACTGGCATACTGTGGCTAAATGCAGAACTGAAGATTAGCTTTATTAAGGGGAAATTGACAGTGGCTTGAATGATGTGAAAAATATGAAAAGATATATGAATTCTAAACAACTCATTTTATGTACTAGATTAAAACTAGCATTAGTGCTATTTTAGTAAATTTAAAAGCATTGCTGGTGAACTATGAGATTACTAAGAAATACAGAACCAAAAAATATTAATAATAGCCACTGTGATTTTTGCAGCAAAGTTCATCTTCAATGATTCAGAGACTCAAAAGGATGATTTATGTTAAAATAAAAACAAAACAAAGCCTGTTAGAAACTGTGTTCAGTGGGGAGATAGTGACACATCGCACAAGGATTATGTGGTCCTGAAATCTGTAAGAACTTTGCCCTTAAATGAAACATAGAACTTAATACTGTTTTAAATCAAAGGTCATTATGAATTCTGAAAGCTAGAGCTCATGTTTGCCTGAAGGAAAGGGAGAGAGGTGGAGACAGGTAAATCAAACTTCTTTGCACACTAGGGGCTCTGAATTTGACTTCTTTTCAAATGCTTATCAAATACTTGATGTTTTTTTTCTTCTAAATGGAAATGACAGATTTTAAAACACCTTACTGTGTATTTCAGTGCATTACATCACTTAAGTCATTTACAAAATTGTATAAAATTACCCTGAAATCGCATCAAGTATAGCAATGAACCATGAAACTAAAAGAAAAAAAATCGTGAAAAAACACATTTCACTTTGCAAGGGAAATATAATAGAGTCAAGAGTCTAAGAATGACATAGTTACTCCCTGTCACGTTTTGAACACAGTCTAAATTATTACAATGTTCTTTGAATCCATGAGTCTTTTTCTTTCTAAAAAGAAAACGCCGAAGTTTTTTTTTTAAACCATCGGTTCAGTGAATTATTAGAAGAAAAACAGAAGTGAAAAGTAATAATCAAGGATAACAGAAAATGAATATCTATTAATATTCTAATATGAATAGAAGGAAATTATCTGCGAAAATACTGATTGGATTTAGCAAATATTGTTTTTGAACATTTTGAGGAGGATAATTTGATTTTGAATATTTTCAAATGAATACATGTGTATGTGTATCTCCTATATTTCCCAAGTCTTCCAAACATTTTCACAAAATCCAAACTTTCCTCGTGACAAATAATTTTAAATGTTGATCTAGCTTTACTACCAAAACCCTGCAATTTTAAAGTTTGGCTCATGTATCAGAAGGCAATGAATTGTAATTCTGTCTATTGCCTGGGTCTCATAATTATAGTTCTGGAGGATCAAAGAGAGTCCTGGATAGTCACCAATTAATTTTAAAAGGACTCAAAAGAAGACAACAGGCTGGAAATTTAGTCAATAAAATATCCTACTCAAGTCGCAATACCCTCCCATTTCCAGACCCTGAAAGTAATTAGTTTACTATTCAGTTTCTGGGAAGAGCAGATTTTCCACATTAATAGAAGCTTTTCTGCTGTACTAATCGGCTGCTGGGTAGGTTGGCTCAACTTCTTTTTAGGATCATGATGTTTATGACCACTTTCTCTTAGATAGGAAAAACAGCCCCCAAACTCTTAGTAAACCTCCAGGCTCGCTTACGAACTTTGTTCCATTTGCCAGGCTACCAAAGATAATCACCCTGATACAGTGCAAAGAAGTGGCATTTTTCAAATCAGACAAATCTGGGTGAGGAACTCAGCTAGGAATAGTCAGCATCTGCACGACCTTGATTGGGCAACTTCCTTAGTTGCGAGACACAGTTTCCTCATCTGGAAAATGGGGGTTATCCTGTCTACTCACAGATGATTGTTGTGGCTGTCGTTTAAGATCACTTTATATGAAGGACATAGCACAGGGATGAGCATGAAATAGGCACCTCAACAATGTTAGTTCTGCTCCCATCTCATAATTATTTCACTTAGAATGGCAAAGACTGTTCCCTGGAAGCTTTAACTAGGGCAGATTGTAAAATACACCTGCTTGAGGTATTGTCCCAGAAGGCATTGGCCCTAGAAAGCACATTCCGTTTGCTACTCTGTTGTTGGCCCTGGTTTCCTTTTGGGGAGTGATTTATGTCATTGATTTCAGACTGTT
The DNA here is from genome assembly GCF_000956105.1 of Propithecus coquereli. Classification (NCBI taxonomy): domain Eukaryota; kingdom Metazoa; phylum Chordata; class Mammalia; order Primates; family Indriidae; genus Propithecus; species Propithecus coquereli. Next base: position 7,118,869 of record NW_012147841.1, read on the forward strand.
ATTCTGGAAGAAGATTGGCCCTGTTTAGCTTTCAGACCTCTATTGTCTGCTGCATTTTTGGAATAAATATGCACTTGCTAATACTCTGTGTGCTAGGAATCCAGAAAACAGATATTGGCTGTAAAACACCAGAACCCTTGGGATTTACATAATTTTATAATTCCACAGAGTCCTAAATTACTGAAATTTTGTTTTGTTTTGTTTTTCAGATCACAGCTTGAGTTTTTAAAAGCTGGATAGAGCAAGGGAAATTATAAAAAAGAAGAAATAAAGTCATTAGGATTGATGTGATATCTTTATTTTTTTCTCTAGTATATATTTTCTATAAATGTGTACATTTATTACATATAATTCACATTTATTTAGAGAAATTTGAATAGGAATTTTAAAAATCTGTTTAAATACATAAATTAACTTGACAAATACTACCTATATTAATAAAGATCTTCTAAATTTTAACAATGTGGCTAAATTGGAAGCACTAACCTAAGGTTAAAGATTATGTCATTTGTTACCAGTACTGTGCCATTGAGTCTGGATTTGTTTATATCCAAAATCTGGTTGAGTGTTTAATTTAAAAAATTCTGAAGCAATTGTGAAAGGATGCATGTGTGTTTGTGTGTGTATGTTTAGTGTGTATATATGTGTATGTGTAACATAGTTTGGGGCATTAATTTTAAAAATAAAAACTATAAATGTGCAAAAATATTTATATGAACAACACTCCTGGATAGATACTCCATTTCTAATAGTCAAACTTGATGCACATACTGGTCCCTTGGCATGCCCAGCTCAGAGCCATCTGTTACATTGGCATTGTGCCCACTCACAAGGAGTTATGCCAGTTTAACATGATATAGGTGACACCAAAATGAAGGTTTGAGAGCATAGATAGTGGAGTGAGCTATGAACCTTCCTGTAATCAGGACCCTTGGTGGCTGTCTTTATTGGAGTGGAGGATTTGTGTTAAGTCTATGGACTCTGCGTTACCAAAAACTCCATTCCAAAAAAAAAAAAAAAATCAGTGTGCTGTCACTCATCAGAGTATTAAAAATTTTAGCAAAGTGGGGAAAATTAACTATTATGATCTAAGACCTTGCACCACCTTGGAACTAATACTACCAGTACACATATTCTAGAGTAGGGTAAGAACACATAGGAAGTATAACTGATTCTCAAAGGGACTTTCAAAGGAGTACATATTAATATATATAATACATATATTTTACGGGAAGGAGTAAGCACTAAAGGAATCCACTACTTAAATTTTTGTTCAAAGGGTTTCTTAAATGCTTTTCTTATACTATATCTGCCAATTTCTCTGCATTTATGTGCTTCAGTCCTTATACTAATGTAGTGAGTTTCTACTCTATTTCTGGGGATCAAATAATAAAGTATATATATTTGATCCTTTGTTTTTCTATCAACTACCTATAACTCTTTATAAAATGTCCATATTGTTAAAATTCATAAAGAAGCCTGCCTTCCATTGCCATGTACTTTTTTGAGTTAAATGTATTTTTTCCAGGGGTGCAGCACTACATAAATGTTTGTGAAGGAAATCAAAAGAAGAGATAATACCCACCCCAATATTCTTGGAGCATCATGGGATTTTCCTTAGCCCCTTTATAGCTAAATACATGGTCTACGTACTTATACAAACAGCAGTAATTTAGGAAGATGAGAAAAACCTTCAGAGCACAGTCTGACTGGCTTTCTCTGTTCCTGACTTTGTATTATAATTTATGGGCTAGTGTTACCTGGTCAGATTAGGTAGCACAAAGCATAAAGTGACAAGTGAGAGATAATTTTCATCGTTAATTAATTCAGCCACTTACTTAGTCTATATTCATAGAACACTCACTGGTCAAGGAAGTGTGAAATGTAGAGGGTGAAAGAATACATAGACAGTTCCCCCAAAGTGATCACTCTGTGCAAAAATGAGGGGTCCTGCGACACCGGCCTCTTTGGCAGCCCTTACCTCCCACTGGACCTTCGTACCGAGATGTCACTGTATCTCTGCAGATGAGATGTTCATGATGCCTATAGAAATCAGTCCCCAAACACTGAGATAATAGGAAACAGCTTAGTACACCTCTTAAAAAGTTTGTCAAGGCGACACACTTGTGCTGTGTGTTCTCTTATAATTTGGTCATTTTTCAACTATGTTACTTTGGGTATTTATTCTCTCTGAAACTCAGTTGATTTCTCTATAAGATGAGGTAGTATCTCCTACTTCCTAGGGTTATTCCAAGGATAGTATAGCACATATAAAATGTCTAGCACAGAAAAGGGGCTCAAAAATATTAATTTGATTATACATCAAGGTAGCGTGATTCAGGCATGAATAATACACCCCATTACTTGCTTTTGTTTTTGATTGAAGTCTCTCCCTTATTTGAAAATATTATCTGAAATAGCTACAAGCTTTCAAAACTGGGTTTGTTCCTTTTTCAAATATATCTTCTTGTCATCCTATCCCTAAAGAAGTCCTTGCTGCCTGCTTAAAAACAAAAGAGACAAATGTCAAACTATACCATGAAATAAAAATCATATATCCTTGCCTTGGTATATACACTATTATTTCCCTCATATCATCTCCTGTCTAATTTCTTAAACCCAAGATCTTTAGACAGTAAAGCACATTTAAGTTAATGTTTGCTTTTATTTTAAATATAAGTCACTGTTAATAATTAATTAGATATAATAACTTACAAAACCTAGGCTTCAGATACGTGCATGATGACTGAAACTGTTTTAAGTCCAGAGCTGATTAAGGGAAGACTCAGCACTACTGAAACACGACACAGTTCTGCATTCTTTCTACTTTAAATATATACATTGCATGAGACCTACCTGAGTAAGGCCCTGAAAGATACAGCCGCCTCCCTAACTCATTGGCTACTTCCCCCTGCATGTGAATTTTCTCTTTCACTGTGCTCCAGGCACATTGGTCCAGGGCCTTAACACATGCTGTTGCCTCTGCCTGACCAATACTCTCTCCACATTGCAAGACACTCTTATCCATCAGGGAAGCCTTCCTTGAGCTCCCAGCATAGGTCAGATTCCATTGTACAACACTCTAACTCTCTCCAGATAAGCCCCTCAACTCTCCCAGGATAATTTCCACTCATTGGCTGACCTCTGAATTCAGCCAATTTAGTGTCTCACCTTCCAGAGCTGCAGAAAAGCAAGTCTTGTCTGTTTTGTTCACTGTCATATCCTTTAAAACCTATCAGAATGGCCAGCACATATAGGCAAATAATAAATATTTGCTAAATGAAGGGATATCATTTTCCCTGGCAGTGGTCAGGAACACTAAGGAGGCCTCCTACTTACATGCACCAATAAGCATGGTATGAAGGGAGAGAGGGTCACGGTGAATGAAAAGAATTCATGGTTGAATTCATTCATGCATAAATGCATCCATCATTCTACAATGCCTACTAGGATTACAGTTCAAGATATTAATAAATTCAAGTTCCTTGACCCTAGCAAGTTATTATCCAGTTGAGTAATGAACACACACACACACACACACGTGTGTGTGTGCACATATGTGGTTATCAAGAGACAACTCGTGTCAAGCTGAATCATATGACATCACTTGCTATAGGAGTTTAGAGGAGTAGAAAATGATTATGCCTACAGTAGATGGAAGCCTTAAGAAAAGAGATGGAATTTGAGCTGGCTCATGAAGAATGTATGTGGCTGATACTATGGAAAGGAGTCTTGCCCTAGTCAAAGAACCCAGGTCTGCTAGCATTGTGTTTACCTTTGTCCATGATGAGAAAGTCAAGAAAACTTGTTTTTTTTCCCATATACAGTTCGTGATACTGTGAATGTGGGAAATCCATCTGATTTCTCTGGGCCTCATTTTCATCATCTGTAAAATTAAAAGGCTGGTACTTTGGTTCCTTTCGATTGACTCAAAGACTAAAATCGACAAATGGGATAAAGCGATAATATTAATAGCATGCCAATAAATACTGCCAACATTAGATAACTCCAGGTGAGTTCTTCAAGCTTGCAAATGAAATGGTTTTCTATGAGCCTAAGCTTACTCATTGTTAGGTGTGAAATGGACTAATAATAAAGGTAAGAAGCCAGTAAACACCTTATGACCTCCACCATCTAAACTTCAACTAGCCACTATCATATGGCAGATTAAAAATTACTTGGAAGGGAATGTCAAGATCTAAATAGATTCTTGTTAACACAGGCCAGGAAGCCCTTTACTGTCAGGCATGAGTTTCCTATAATGACTCTGGGTCCAGCTGTGGATGTCTTCCTAAATGAATAATCCATTCATATCATAACACGCCAACTACCTGAGGCATGCTTTTTGTATGAGCCCTCAGAA
>NW_012147841.1:7123922-7124423 GCF_000956105.1 Propithecus coquereli
AGAGAGATGGATTTTCAGCTGCCAGGCATTATCTTGGGCAGGCAAGATTCCCCAGATTTTCAGAACTGCAGTGGACATCATGACCTTCTCCCCCTTCACTGATGCCATAGTTTGTGAATGCTCCCACCTGAGCCAAAGAAAGATAGTGGTGATTATTTTCACTAAAGAATATGCCTTGGATCTTCTTTGGTGTTCACAAAGCAGGCATTTAGGAAAGTTTGTTGAAAGAAAAGATTATCTCCTATTAATATTATTAATATTCATTTGGCATTGTCACAGGTAGTTGTGGGTCTTGTTCCCCATTACTCTACCTGTATAAATGCAAGGAAATTCCTGTACTCTCCAATAGGCCTTCCATGAGACGATCCCTGATTGTGGGCATTCATCTTTAGAGTTCCATTTGGATATAGTTAGAAAAGCCCTGGGAAACATATTAAGACTCTATGGCTCAGTGAATATTGGAATGATGAGGGAAGTGGGTAGGGAGAGAGGTCGCAGGCT
>NW_012147841.1:7137113-7139250 GCF_000956105.1 Propithecus coquereli
GTATAGAGGCTTTAAAATATGCGTGTAGTCACCACAAACAACCAACTGTTTCCTGTTTATGACAAAGGAGTAAATAATCCATTGATCTGGCAGCAGGGCACCTGCTTTGCAACTGACTCTGTATCAGTGGTCCCTGAACCCTCATTATTTTTCCTCAATTAAAGTTCATAGTCTCGGAAAGTCTGTGCTGAGCAGATGTACAACTGTTCTTGACGACAGAACACAGAAGAATCACAAATTTAGAAAACTACTGCCATTTCATAAACCCCAGAATCACATCATTTGTTGTGGGTAAGAAACATTACAAACAATATGTCTCTTTTATAGGCTGCTAAGCCGGCACATTACAGAAAAGAATATTAAAGTTCAAAAACTGTCACATGAGCAGTACATTATGAATACAGTAATGCATTTTTTTATGATTCAAATAATGGTTACTGAAATGAAAAAAAAATAAAATCTTCAGTGGGTTGTAATGTAAAAATTGTGACTGAGAATTAGACAAAATTGGAAATATGAGCACAACCACGCACAAAGTAATGATCTGTAGAGAACTACAAAATGCAATAATAAATGTATTTCAGAAATATGGATTCGACTAATGCTAATTTTATTTTCATCTTCTGCATAATTCTGAAACCTGTGAGCACTGATCATTAAGGCAAACCATTTAAATAAAAAATGCAGAAAGAATCTAGCTTCAAATATAACTAAGAGACACTCAGTTGAAGAACTTTTTTTTTTTTTTAAACAATCTACCTAAGGTCAAATACCACAGCATTATCCATTTAAAAAGCTACATAAATATAGCCTCCTTCGCTCATAAACCTCCTTTTGTGCTTAAGAAAATGAGAAAGGGAAGTAAGCAGTCGGGGAGATGTTCATTTCCATTTTATTTTTAAAATGTTATCTCAATAAGACATTGAAAAACATATTTTGCAGTAAATAAGATGAAGTTCCCACACTACATTTCCTAGTCCTTCTTTCCCTAAGCATAATTCTAACTCCACAGTATGTGCTCCACAGACTGTAGCAGATTGTGAGCCTTGAGGTCACAGTATATGCTTGAAGCATCAATGGCTACACCTGTCATTTCAGTTTTCCCGGGAAGAATGTGTTATTGTTTAATACCGTAACATGCATTTGTTACAATCTGACTTCATGTTTTGCCACTGCCATGGAAGTAACTGTAACCACCCATTAACCAAAATATTTGAATAATATTTTAACTGCCAGTCTCTCTTATCATTATTTTTATTTCATTATTGGAGACATATCTAATTTTCTCCTGGCCATGCAGTTCTCCTGAAATCCATTTTGCTTTCCCTTTGTAACCACAACATAGTTTGTAAAGGTAAAAACAAGTCAGGTTTGTAATTTTTTGCATTAGTAAAAATGTTTAAAGTCTGCATGGTGTGATTGGTAGGAAAACATTTTCCCTCTCTATTATTTCCCTACTATTTATACCTGGTTAGCATAGAGAATACTTTAAGAAATTATCAAATGCAATTGAAAAGTCTACCTTGTATTCACTTAAAAGTCTGCAGGCTGAACTGATAGTTCAGTTATTATAGGCCTTGATGAGAACACAGTCTCCTTCAGACAAAGGGTAGTGTTAAAATGTGGGTGGCCAAAGCTTCCTTTAGCTTTGTTCTAGGGTGAGCCTGTCTTTATGAAAATCCTTTTGTAACTTTCTCCCAAACTGCATTTCTTACATTTACATTTAAAATGTCATAGTTGCCTCTAAGATATATTTCACCAGTTTCCCTCTTGGCAAAATTGGTTGTGCTTTGCCAATATTTTCCCTCTGAATCAAGCAAACTATGAGCACTACTCTTGCTCATTTCAGCCTTAAGAAAACAGTTCAAAGTGTAGTAACCTAAGATACATCATTGAAATAGGCATAGAGAGTATATGGTATAAAATCCCTAATCTCTCAGGGATCCCCATCAAATCACAATAGCAGAAATAATTTTCTAACACATAATATACAAATATGCATTTTAAAAATTTCCTGAAGGACATTTTACTAATCTAATTTCATTTGCCTTGAATGATATTGATTTTAAAATGTAGATCACAATTTTACCTACTAATCGTAAAATGTTAAAAAACCCTTCAGTGTATAGTAGTTTAT
>NW_012147841.1:7139300-7141138 GCF_000956105.1 Propithecus coquereli
AGACAAAGACTTTGTTCCTGACGTCTTTTATTCAGAGAATTTTCATTGATGTCACCTCATCTCAAACTTTTCATCTCTGCATGGTATGACACAGCTTCGAAGCCTGAACTTACCACTTTTTGCGTCTAGAATAAAGCACACATTTATGAATGGATAATCCTACTTCCGATGCTACATATTTTCAAGACAGTGGCCCTAAGAAATTCTTTATCTAGCCAGTTGAATACAGACTTCTAGGTGAACATTTGCTTTTAATTTAAATAACTTCAAACTTCAACTTAAATAACTTATCTTTTAATTTAAGCCCTTTCATCAATAAAAATAAAGCAACCAGCTCCCTCACTGTGCATAATCGTAATTTGCCCCGATTCCCAATCTAGCTTTTGGACTCAAAGGAAATTCACTGGCTGTAAGCCAACAAACCCCACCCAGCCCACTGGAAAAAGTAGATTTTATTTGTGTCTTATTCCTACAGTACTGATGGGAAATTCAACTTTACCATGATAACTACATTTATAATTGTAATTAGAACCAGAGAAAAAAATTAGGCAGTGAATATTTGCAGCTAATATTTAGGAAGCATGAATTAAAAATCTAAACATTATTATTTTAAATGGTACACTAGAAATGCTAACAACAGTATAAGACCATACTAAGTATAAATACTTGATGAAATAGCAGTATAAAATCCTATCCTCACTTTAATAATGACACATTTAACTAGTAGCAATTATTTAGTAGGAACAGAAATTATGCTACTATTTTTATTTCCACATTTAATGATATCTTTGTCACCATTTTGTGGTAGGGAAAATGCATTGTTACATTATTACATCATATAGCAGTGAATATGTCATTAATCAATAAGAAAAATACAAATTTTGGTTTTTTACCAATATGATGTTTTCAAACTTTAAGGCAGTTGAATCAGATTATCAAATACCATTTTTCGGTTAAATGTACTTTGAAGTTACTGAATATTTAATGGATTTAGGCTCAATGATTTGCATTTTATTAATAGAAATTCAAGTTTCTTTTTCTTAAACATAAATTTTTCTCTGGTGACAGTTCTTTCCAACATAATTCAGATCTTCAGTGGTAATCTCAATTCCAAAAGGAATTATTAAAGAGATTTATAGTAAAACTAAAGAGTATTCCCAAGAACAGTTTTAATTATAACATTTCTGGTTGAGAGGTGAGGTATGTGTGAACTGCATGAGGGTTCAGAGGAGCTGTCTATTGGTGGGCTCTGTGTATAAAGTTTATGGTGTGGTTTATATGGTTTCCAGCCTCCAAGTGTTAAAAGTCAGACTTTCATGCTACAAAACCCATCATTAGAAATTAAACCACTGATCTCTAGAACCTAGGATCTAAATTCCCAGCATATCATTATGTAACAAAAAAGTCACTTGTCATGGTGGAAATTGCAGCTAATTCCAGGTATCCTACAGCCCCTTTGTTTGCTTTGCTAATGAGAGGCACTGAGAGAAGAGCACGCCCCCTTTGGGTGACCCTGGCCTCTTAGGTTGATCCTGCTCAGATGTGTCAGAGATAGTTCCAACACACTCAGAAATCTGATGCCTACTGAAAGCCTGATGTGCTTGTTTTATGCACTCAGAAAAGGATTCTCAGCTTTGCTCCCTGCCGCCTCCCCATTATATCATAAGAAAATTCTACTCAGGTGGTTTGAAAAACTTACACAAACTGTTCCGGTGTCCTAATGAAATTCTAAACTATCAACAATTTATACTTTAGATTTCCCTATGTACTTAGGAAAAAAAGGTTTTCTATTTTCATATGTCTATAGAGGCAGAAAAAATATTTAGGCAATTATATAA
>NW_012147841.1:7141188-7143597 GCF_000956105.1 Propithecus coquereli
ATTGTTTTTATAATTTTATACATAGACTGAAAGACTTTTTAAAAATATATCTTTTAAAGGAAAGCATATGCAGTTTAGTCATTACAGAGTTATCTGTCTTCAACTCATGAGTCTAATATGCGATGAGAGTAAGTGATTGGGCTGCTATAAATTTGGAGATAAAATGCCTTTAGACGTCACTCTAACAAGACTCGCATGCTATTAGTATTCTCTCAGGGATCAATTTTAAAAGTTGTAACATAATAAAAAATGGTTGGACTGTATTTCCCCACAGCTTTCATTTTATTATGTTGCATGAAATATGCCTTTATTGGCTATAGCATTACTGGAAGTAAAATACACTGGGTACTGAAAAATTCTGTCACTTTGTATTAGCTGTAAATTATCGACTAGTATAAACCCTAATTTCATTTGTCACATTCTGTTGCATTGCTGCTCTTCCCTGTTCCCATTCTGTCATTCTGGCAGGCCCGCGCTGCCCCAGGTATCACGGCATCGCCATCTGCACCCGACATCTGTCTCTCTATTGATCACACGGGTTTAGCACTTGATCAAACAGAGCACAACAGAATACATCTCTTTTTGCAATACTGCCAATGCCAACTGCTGCATGAAATCTACTATAAAAGCCTCCTTTACCTAGTTTAAAAACTGCGTTTGTATGACTCTGCTTTGCTACTAAACTCAGCATTTTCTCCTCTCTGGTAACACATTGTGCAAGAGTTAAATTAAAATAAATCTAGTTTTCATATGCTGGAGAATTAATCAGGCTAAATGTGACCAATGCCAATAATGACAAAGGGAGTAACTAGGAGAGTTATAGAAAATAATGTATGCTTTTTAGGCCCACCTCCATGAAAAGCCATTGTTCCAACTTTATTAGTCTGTTTGGGGTCATTTGTCAGGATGCATGAAACCTTTGACTACCCAAGTGAGCTTTTTGCCTTTCATCCAGCTGTTTTAGCTCTGTGTTTCAGGGGCTTTAAAGCCATCCAAGCCAGGAGACAAGGGCTCCATGGCGGTGTGTGGTGTACATGCAATTTACAGCCGCCTACATTTCGACTTGTATAGGCAGCTCCTGAGAAGCTATGGGAGCATCACAGATTTCTGGTTAGCTGCAGGGAAAAACAGCATATTTTCAAAAGGGTTACAGGGTTTTTACCTGTGTGGCTCTCACTCACCTTAAGGTAGGGCCACATGCACAGTCATGAAAACCAATGCCAAGATGTTGCAATAAACAGCCAGCACAATGGAAAGATAAGGCTACAGGGAGATATTCAAGGAGAGTAAAAGCTAGGACAGCAGCATTTTTAGTTCCCAGAAACACAATAGCAGGATTAAGGTATGTAGTTATTTTTGTTCTCATATTTTCACACTTTCCACGGTGAGACAAATTGTTTCCAGGGAGAATATCTTACACTCACCGTGTAAACAAATAAATAAAAATGCCCTTAAATTTTTAAGACAGATAGCCATATCATGTTTAAAACCTATTCAGTATCTTACTAGCCAGAGATTGCATACTTTATTTATAGCCTTACAAATTACCTTGGGGGAAGGGAGCAGAGAAAAGCTTCAACATTAAAAATGATCAAGGCTTTTTTGTTAATTTTAACTGAATCATGGTGGTTGTAAAATTAGAAACCCTTGTTTTTTAAAAAGGCAGTATTAGTTACATAATAAGACAAGTGGAATCTGGCAATGTATTATTCATAAGATGTTTTGCAGCCAAATACATTAGAGTATATAGTTGTACCAACAAATTAATATTTTAGAGCTAATTGAAATTGTTCTTCCTATAAAGATTAAGCCTCTTCTACCCAACACACTTCAGTCATTAAAATAACACTTTTAATGCCTTGTCTAAATGATGTCTGACATTAATACAAAGCTATATTAAAGCACTCAAATGACCAGTTCTTTTGTAATGTATTCTATATGATCACACACTGGGTCAGAGTTGGGAAGTGTGCACGAAGTGGTATCAAGTGGAAGCTAATTAAAATATATTCTCTATAGAACTTTACAGAAAAAAGAGACCAATAATCATCAGAAGGTATTCTGAAAATGGCATTTCTGAAAGGCTTGCAGCATGCTTTATTCTCCTTGCATAAGGGTAATTTTTGACATAAAGGTTTTATTATAGGCTTGAAACTTCAGTTGGAAAATAATTTTTCACTATGTCAATAAAATCATTATGAAGTCTTTCAAATGCTTTTTTTATATAATTTTTATTTCCTAGAAAATCAAGTTTCATTTTGGAAACAATGAGAGAGAGAGAGAGAGAGAGAGAGAGAGAGAGAGAGAGAGAGACAGAGAGATGGATTTTCAGCTGCCAGGCATTATCTTGGGCAGGCAAGATTCCCCAGATTTTCAGAACTGCAGTGGACATCATGACCTTCTCCCCCT
>NW_012147841.1:7154757-7164939 GCF_000956105.1 Propithecus coquereli
ATTTGTAACCAAGATGGGTATCTATTTGAAACCACTCTAGAATTTATGAGTTCTTTGATGGTAGGTAAGTTACTCAAACTCCCTGAGACTTAGTTTCTGAACCTGTAAAATGTAGGTAATTCAATCTAAAGGGTTTTTTCAAGATTTCAATAAAATAACATATCAAATCTTATCACATTGTAGGTATTCGATAAATACGAATCCCATTTTTGTCTCTCTGTTTTGCCCTTAACAAAGCATTACCAAATACAAATGGCTTGTTCTTTGTTTGCTGTCAGTTGACACTGATTGCTGTGGCCCAGGAGAAATCTTGTATATTCATATTTCCCTATTTTTCTCCAAATATTTGTTATGATCAAATTCCCAGCTCTTCTTTAGCTAGCATTATTTCTATCTTGACAAAGTATCAGAGACAACAAAATAGCATATTTCTGGAGAGCTAAATTCCTCTCTGCCTCCCTTTCTCCCTCACTTTCTCCCTTCCTCCCTCTTTCTTTCTCTCCTCTTGCCTTCTACCTTTCCTTTCTTTCTTCCTCCCTTCCTTGCTTTCATTCTACTTCTCTCCCTCCAGGTCCTTCCTTTTCTCTCACTTTCTTCCATCTTAAAAAGCAGCGTTTGTTTATTATGACCTAACAGTCATTTGGCAAGATGTAGTGAGAGGATGGCTCTCAAAGAGCTCATGATTCTACAGAGGAGAAAAAGACAAACATGACCAGGAAATACCATGAGAGTGTTCTGCAAGGTAAGCAAGGAGCTAGAGCTTCTTAAAGAAAAAGAATGAATGGTAGATTGTAGCCTGGGGAAAAATTAATGCAAGTTTCATAGAAACTATGTTCTCCTTTCGCCCTAAATATATGTTCAATAAAGGGGGGGGCTATTTGGTTACTGAAATGAAAAAAAAATAAAATCTTCAGTTTTAATTTTATTTTTTTAATCTATTATTTTCTTAGAATGCCTTAGAGACTAGTGATTTTACCTCCTACACGTTATGCAGATATATGCAGACTAGTTTTCTTTTTATATTTTATGTTTAAAAAGTTTTAGTAGACAAAAGCATTTTTAATGTATCCTTTCAAAATCCCAAAATACGTTTCTCCATTTTGCTCTTCACTTTTACTTTCCATAATTTTATTTCGCTCCTTCGTAGTATGACCACTGAAGCTAAATTGTAGTGGAAAAGGGGATCAAAGGAAAAGGAGTTAATACAGAAGATTGCTGATGCCTCAGCAATGTCTCCAGCAGTCTGGATACAGCCAGTGCATTTCAGCGCAGCTAGTGATGACACAGTTCACATCCATACAGTGAGGCTCATTTTTCCATGTGATTCAATGGTAAGAAAATATAAGTTCACCCATTAAACATTGCTGACTTAGATGTTGAAATTTTTGGAATATTTGAAAATTGAGTGAATCTTTTGACTTATTCCTAAAGGCAAAATCCGCAGCTGTGTCAATGCATCATACTATATCAGCGTGAGCACAATGAGATCATGTGACAATTAAGGCAGAGACAGTGGTGCTTGCTATCAGTTTAGCGCTTCAAACCACCAAGAACTTCAAAATTACATTAAAGAGCAAAAACCTAAATCACTTTTTCAGAAATATTCTAATCAGAAAGCCCTATTTCTTAGTGTGAGCCAAACAACCTATTACAAAAAACAAAACAAAACAAAAAGCCTACTACCAATTTACCTTTCAAAAGACCCTTAACATTTTATGTCTGCTGGAAACAAAACAAAACAAAAAAACAGCATGCTACACTTCTTCTTCTTCTTCAGGCTCTTAGTTTTAGATACAGAGAACGCAAATATATAAATGATTCAGTTATGCTTTACTATTGCTTAAGAAATCAAGATTGCACATGGAAGAATGCACTTACATTCTAAACCTTAGTCCAATATTTAAATAACAGACCCAATATGTATTCTCTTTCAGATTTAAAATTACTGTGCTTGGTCTAGAGCCTTCCTTTATAATGACCAGGATTGGTTTAAACTATTTATTGCTTATTTCTACCATAATTATTAGAAAAAAATTAGATAAGCTGATTCAGTCCAAATAACATATAACACATTGTCTTAATAACTAAAGCCTTTTATCCCATCCAACTTTTATCATTGGTCTTGTGTGGCCTCTACTTCACAATCCCAATAGATTCATATTAAATAATAAGAGATAATTTTATATAAGGTTAATGAGAGCATCATTCAAGCACAAAGATAATGTGTTACTATATTACAGTTAACAATGAACAAAAATGTCATTCTCTTACAAAGAGATATAAAAGCCAATATACCAAACTCTACCTATATTGAAGTAAACTGAGCAAGTTGATTGTCACTTCAACTTGTCAACTGCTAAAAGACCTCAACCACAAAATACTGAGCCATACTACATGTGTGTGAATTCATGAATTGGTTCCATTTTGAAAATTCCATTTGCTACTATGCAGTATTAATGCATCATGTGAGAGGTTTAAGGATTTCTTCGGCATCACTTCCTTTTCACCAGTGTTACCACACTAGTATATTTAACAGAGACATTTACATGCTTTGCATTTTAAGTGCCTCGGAAATCCAAGCACAGAGCCTGCACATTTCTGCTGCACCATCAGATGTAATGAGTTATGGTACTATCGGCATGTTGATAAGCTATAGCCCAAAGAAGAACAAGAAGGAAGTATAAAAAATATGGCCAGAGGATGGGATAAAATTATCAGCTAGTGTGTTTTCCTGTTTGGTTTTAATCTACATTTAATTAAATTCTTATCTTCTGTGTACTTACGGTCGCATTTGAATGGCGAGACTGCATTCATTATGAATGGTAAAACTTAACTCAGAGAACATTACATGTGGCTTCTTTAAAAAAGAGAAGAAGAAAAATGCTGTCTTTATTCTTTACACTCAGGTCTTGTAAAAGAGGACCAAACTCTCTCTTAGGTCAAGTGCTGTAGTACTTAACCTTCGGGTTAACTGATTTGGAAATTTGGAGTTAACTAAATTTTTAATGCTATTTTTTATTTTCACAATTTGGAAAGGTTATTATCAAATTCTGAGCCTGAACAGAGCTAGCAAGGAGGGCAGTGAAGTGCATTAAGGAAATGCCTTCTTCATTCTTAAAAATAATGATGATAACGAGAAGTTTTTATTAGTACTGCAAAATGTGTGCATTAGTCTGCATCCTTAATTATTAAAACTATTGCATTTCCTCTCCTTTATATGCTGAACTAAGGAAAAAAAATCCCTTAATTGCTATCTAAAGTTTTTTTTCCCTTTGTGTCACAGACACTTTGGGTTCATTCGCATATCCATATATTTCAGAGAAAAATAAAATGTTTTGGAATAATATGATTTAATACATCTACTAGTTGTTTCATAACACTTTTAGTTCTATTTCAGGCATGGCAGGGCAAATTCAGAATGTCCTTCAGGTGATATTTGATACCTGCAATAACAAGTATGGCTTCTTCTGGTCAACGTAAAGACTGTGTGAGGGAAATAGAGGCAATAGTTTTTGATTTAAGTTTGAATGTTTATTGCTGAAGAACCAAGGTTTGGGAAAGGATTCACTGTCCACACTGATCACCATTCACCAAAAATAAGAACAAAAGCAAAAACTCTTTCATACATACCTAATAAGAGAATATAGAATATTGTCAAATATTTTCATAGCTTTTCTTATAAGCAATAATTTGTCACTAGTACCTGCATGCTAATAAAACAAACAGATTTCACAAATGAACACTTGCTATTACTGTGGTATTTTACACAACAGGGAATATCAACTGGAAAATATTTAATATTCCCATTGAAACATTCAAATTTAGGTAATTAAACAATGGCAGTTACCAGTGGCATATTTTACCCAAATATCCCCTAGCATAAATAGATCGGTAATTGTATCATTCTACCATGACTCAGCTTTGTTTTTAAGGGAGCTGTAAACATCCCAATGATTGGGTCAAAAAGTCTGTATCTGACACACAAGAGATTCCTTAACTTCGTTTTGCAATGGGGCGCAAAGACCTTCTTTTAATAAGCCACAGACTAGTCATTTACGCAGAGACTACAAACAGGAGAAAGGACATTTTCAGCATACTTCCCTTACACTTCAAAAGTTTCTTTTTGAAATAAGCATTGTTATCTAGGTGGGCATTTATCCAATTCAGTAGATGGAATTGCCATTCTCCTGTGCATAATTGGACATTAAAATCACAACCGGCATGAGTAAAAAAAGCTGATGATGATTTTACAACATTAAGCCTTTTTTTCAAAATTATTCTTAATTCTTAAAAGTGAAGCAAGCTAAAATATTCCTAACAAATGACAAATTCTGAGGAATAAAACATATCCTGCCCTGAAAGCACAGCTCTCTAAAGTTATCACTTGATAACCATGTTTTGCTATAACACAGCACATAAGTTAAAGACAACACTGGTAACTTGCTTTGTTTTAGTTGTTTTTTGCAAAAATACCTTTATATGTACTTTCTTATTAAGTACAGTACATGTTTTTAACATCAGTAAATCCATACATGAGATGGTGTCCATGCATATATAACAACAAGATATTCTGTGCGATGCCGTTATCTGAAGAATTGAAATATTTAAGATAATTCGATTCAACGCACAGTTAGGTAAACTGACCTAATTTACTATTAGGAAGTCACTCTCTGAGGTACTGGGTAGACCATGGTACCATACAGTCTCTGTATAGAAGTAGACTGTAGAAAGCCAATACTGTACACAGTTTGCTTAGGGTCATAATGTATACAGATATATCACAAACTAAGGATCAGGGATGGGGAAGATGTGACATTAAGTTGGATATGAACAAAAGAGACAGAGTTTGTGATGCGTACAATTCTGTGAATGCATAAGAAGTAACATGTGCGACCCTTATTGTTCCCTCAAAATTATTGAGAGAGTTGGGATCTACCATGCCAAGAATTGCCTAAAGAAGAGGAGCAAACAATTCCTACATGAAGTTGTGAGATCATAAGGATACAACTGTTTGTGTATAATGATATGGCACCAGCTGCCTTCAAGTTATTCTCTCTCCTTATTCCAGCCATGTTGGCCTTCTTTAAATTTTTCAAATGTTACTACTCACAGCCACAGGTCTTTTGCACATGCCATTCCTTCTGACTAGAAAACTTCATCCCACTCCTATTTATCTTTTAAATTGAGCTCATTACAGTATCATCTTCTTGAAGAAAGCTTTTCCTGTCCTCCCCCTATACAAACACATGCAGAAACTTACACCCAGTTTGGGTGTGTTTACCTGGTTATATGCCATTAAAGAACTGGGTTTTTTCCCTATGGTGGACCTCTCTCAGTTTGTGATTATACAGTCATCAGCATCTATCTTTCTGACTAGACTGTCACCTCCACGACGGCATGGACTTACTCTATTTTGGATCTCCATGACATCCTCAGTGTCCAATCAGAGCGCAACACTAACGGATTTAATGCCTACACGATTACAGCAAGGGACCTGCTGCCCAGTCAAAGGGGGAGGTGGGACCATGAATCCTAGTGCTGGGAACATGATGGCCTATGGGAAGGAGTGCTGCTTATTGGACACCAGTGGAAGTACTCAGGCATGTTTTGTGCACCGGGGCTTTACAGTTTAAGAGTACACACTTCCACAGGGAGCTATAAAAAGAATGATAAAGAGTCAAGAGAGGAAGGAAGTCAGTGTTCCTCCATGTGCTCAACCATAGCTCTCTAGACATGTCAGAAAAGAAAAAAGAGATAGGTATTAAGAGAACATGTTCATAATTTGTCTATTTGCATGTCTATAACCTGCATATTTATGGTGTTTTTAAGATGCAGGCTTTAGTTGACTTGACTTAAAAATGATCTCACAGGTTGAAGGGTATAAAAGTCCATATGCCCTTTCGAATTATAAGAGAAATTTACAAACATGTGAAGTTTAGGCTGATGGAAGTAAGTGTGTCCTGGTAGACTGTGTACATTAAATATGCATGCTTGAAAGACAGCAGTATAATATAATAGAAAGGTAACTTAAAGGAAGAGCATTTGTTGTGAGCCTCTCTCCAATGAAGACTTGGTATAAAGAGCACCAGAAATGAAGAATGGTGGGCACACAGGGCCTGGTTCATTAAGGACAAGTTCGCTGTTTGACAAAAGGAGTCAAGAGGACCTTAGAGATTTAGGTGCCTCACAAAGACTACCTGCCCCTCCCCAGCTTCCATGGCACCCTTAGAGGAGTGAAGAGCCCAGGACCCTGCACATATCTGCTCAGCCCACATTATTCCTCACCAACACACATAGCCTCACTTCCATTCTCCAAGTTTTGAGATATGAGAACTAATCTTATTATGATCTTTGTGTCTGTTTTTTTTTTCCCAGACATTCCTAGGAGCAGGACTCCCATGGCCCTCACCTCCATAGTCTAATCCTCATAGAGCTCTGACTAAAATTCCCTCCCCCATCCTTCAGCAACTCACCAAAACTCTTCCACTGGTGCTCAAGGGAAGTTACCAGCAAAATCTTCCACATGCCAACTTCTATGAACGTTTGCTTTGCCTCCTTGCTCTTACCCTCTTGAGTGCTGGCTGACTTCATTCCTATGAACTGCATATTACTTGGCCTGAAGGGGGACTAGTTTTGCATACTCCTCATTGCAGACTATTTACCCTCCCCTCCTCTAAAAATCTGTTTGACTCTCATATTATCATACTATAACTACTTGTGACAGTCATTTAGAGTCTGCTAGGTCATTTGTCCTCATTTCTTGGAAACTTAGCTCCTGGATACTCTAATGCATTGCTCCTGATTTAATTCTTGGTGATTTCAAAATCTAAAATGTCCAGATATATGATCATATGAACTGTCATTTTCTTGACCTCTTCTCAACCTATGAACTTGCTCTCTACCCTACCTACACCCTCACTCTCTAGGCCTCTTTATTGCCAGTAATTGTGAGTCTCTCCTATATATAATTTCACATCTGACTATCCTATTCTCAAAATATAGCTCCTATTGTTCCAATTCACTCTTTCTAGAACTTTCACTCCAACCTTCTTTAGGCTTGCTGGGACCCAACATCCAGGATTGCCACCTTTTCTCTATTGGTCCTCATCTCCTTATATCCCCATTTCTCTGCTTATTCATCTTAAACTCTGTGTCCCTCATCATAAACCCTTCCTTGGAAATAGTCTCAATTCCCACACCCCTCCTTGCTTTATTCGATTAGTCTGGCAAAACCCCAACCTCGTTCACTCTAATTTTCTAACTGCTCTGTATTTATACCTAGCAGTAGACTAGCTGGAGGAAAGCACACAGCAATTCTGTCTCATTTTAAATTCATGACCAACAACATTAAATGGATCAGTATTGTTTCCCAGCAATCATACATTTCCCTAGTCTATTCACTCTCCAACACCAATTCCCCATTCATTTTCTCTCAACCTGGCTTCCTTATTCACTAAGATAATTGTGGTAATCAAAAGAGAACTTAATTTCCCCCTTAACATCAAGGCAACCATACACACCTGTGTCCATGCACTTTGTCCTCACACCTACTGCCATACTCCCTTCACCTGGCTGTTGGGTGCTCCCCACTTTCCTGAAAACACAACTTTTTCATCTCAACTGAATCATCTCCATCAACATAACAACATACCATAATTTCTTGATCTTAAACAACAACAACAACAAAATGAAAACCCTCCAGCTCTCATAGATCTGCTCCCACTTAAAGCAAAACTTGCTGAAATAGGTGTCTTTGCTTTTTATCTCCCAATCAAGCTTTCTAATAGGTGCTCACTCCCCCAACTATAAGGAAACTGATCTAGTCAATTGTCACCAAAGATGTTGCTAAATACAAGAGTCATTTCTTGCACCTCTTACTTGAATATCAGCACAATTTAGCATGGTTTCTCCTTGGAACACTTCCTTGCCTTGGCTTCCATTCAGCACACTCTCCTGATGTTCCTCCTACCTCACTGGCTGTTCCTTCTCCATTTCCCTTGCGAGGTCCTCTGGCTTCATATGCCACACTCCTCCTTTATTCTGCCCAGACACTGGGGCTGCCTTGCTATTTACAGAAGATGCTAGTATCTTGCTGTCCCTACTGGGATGCCCTTGCTTAGGATAGTTTCATGGTTTGTTCCTTTATCTTCTTAGAGTTTCTCAAATGTCCCCTTCTTAAGTGAGGGCTTCCCTTACAATCTTATATTAAATTGAAAACCTCCTTTCTTTCATTTTTCCTCTCTTGTCCTCTTTTTCTCCATGACAATTTTTACCATCTAACAAAATATACATTTATGCATATGTTTGTTTATCATCGGCTTTCACCTATTGGAATATAAAGTCCTAAGGGAAGCAAGTTCACTGCTGTATTTGCTGCCTAAGACAATCCCTGGTATACAGTCAGTATGCAGTAACTATTTATTGAGTAAATAAACAAAATAAAGCAATATTTTAACTTTTACTATATTTTTTATGCTTTATAAGAAAATTGTTTTCTATTTTCCATGACTCTCAAATAATTATACTTATATATTATTATGTTGGAGTTCTCTGGTATTTTAGAAATAAAAAATTGCACACTATTTTTACAACATTATTTGGTTAGGATGCTATGAAAATAGTTTACCATCAGCTATTTATTGCTTTAATTTTCATAATGCATTAGAATAAACACTACTATGTCAGCATTAACAAATATCTCTCATATTTACATTGACCAGTTCTTTTGTACCTTTCTTCTCCAACTTCTGTATTTTAACCTTTTTAGGATAGAGGGAAGAGGATGACAAAAGTGTGTTTGTGAAATGTTTTATTTATGGTGGAACAGATCTATATGAGGCAAATGGATTTACAATATTGTGTAATAGTTGCTATTTCTGAACCCATAAGCACATAAAGATAGGATTTGGGTGGCTTTCCTTGTCTTCAGGATCAATTATTTTGTCCTAAGTCCATTAGCCTCGCTGTCCCAGCATCGAGAAGCATTTTTAAGTAACATAAAGCCCACTACACTAATTTCTGAGGTTAGGTGAGGATACAGGGAAAAGGAAAGGGGGTTATAAGCAAGTAAAATTGTAGAGAGAAATAAAAATTCGGCCCTCCCCAAAATAGCCCTGAAAACATGACATCTATTATTTGCATTGGCAGCGCTTTCTTTACAATTATCTACTTTTTTTTGCACCAAAACATCTAACCTACTATTCTGAAACCTCCCTAAGATGACTTGAAAGAAGCTGTTAAAAGTGAATCTTCCCAGAAGCCCTGGACACAACTGTAGCTGCAAAGTATCTTTACTGTTTGTATAAGAGCGGTCAAAGGTATCCACAAGCAAGACAGCCAAAACCGTTTTCTCAGGAAAAGAAAGCAAAATTTATCCAAACTGAATATTCCTATGAAACAAATTACAGGGAATTCTGGTTCTGTAGCCAAGAATTCATCTCCTGTATGAATATTGATAAACAATCTCAGTAGATGGAAACAACCTAGGTAAATTATTGAACATTAGGAATAGCAGGAAAAAAACTAAAGCAATTGTATCATTCAAGTACTCATACAGACTTGCACAGTTTGCATCCAAAAATTGGGCAAGAAAAATCACAATAACACTTCATTTACTTGTTATAATCTGTGACTGAGTTGTTTGATCTGCATTAGTTACCATGTTAAAGGCCAAAAGTTGTTACTTGACTGTTCTTTAAAGAGACTCTTGCTAAAATATAAAGTATTTCCTTTTTTTTCCCCATCAAAATCAGGTCAGAGAACAGGGAATCATTTGAACATGCACTGTTTACAGAAGTACAGTATTCTCAAGGGCTACTGAGGTGTCACTCTATTCCTTAAGGATGTGGCATTTTTTTTTCCTTTAGTGGTTTTTTTTTTTTCTTTTGGCGGTTCGCTTCCAGCTATTGCCAGTGTGTCTGCTGCCAACAAACACCCCAACATGAGCTCAGAAAGTAGCTCATCAGTCTGTATAGATTGTGCCTAAATTAAGAAAGAGTACATGAGTTCTGAGTGAAATCCTGAAGGATTCTTCTAACAGTACAGTGTTAGACAAAAATACGTGACCTTTGGTGGTATCTAATCCAGTTTTTGTTTAAACCAAAATTTATATTTGTTTCAACTGAAATCTATGTATATATTTAAATTCAACTGCTTTTTCTTTGTTTATCTTCATCTTTCTAG
>NW_012147841.1:7164989-7168330 GCF_000956105.1 Propithecus coquereli
TTATTTTCTTATTGGGAAAGAAGTGGCTATTAAAATAAAATTATAACAACTGAGCTGTTCTTATAAATAGAATAAATCTGTTTCGGATACGTTTCAAAGAACAGAAAACACAAAACAACTTCACCAACTTTAAAATAATCAATTGTAAAATACATCTATCCAAGATTTTCTTTTTAATCTCTGGTGAAGCAATGTATCATTTCTTTTTTAAAGGACGCATTCATATTAGTATGAATACTACTACCAAATACTAGTATCAAATACTACTAGCAAATCACACATTTTCTATTCAGTCAGCAACAGATTAAAAATCCTAGAGGGATATCTTTCTAAATATATAAAATTATAAGCCTCATGCTAAAGGAGCATTCCAAGACCCACTTATTGAATATATAATAAAATGTTCACAGAAACCCAAAAAAGAGAAGTATAAAAGAGGCTTCTTGCAGACCTCAAATCCAGAGTGAAGACAGTTGAATGAGTCCCAAAATTGAAATAGAAGGAAGGTCAACATGTTTTGCTGAGTACAGACACTCAAAGACAGTGTAAAGTAACAACTTACTTATCAAATATTTAGAACCACAGTATAGGAGCCAAATAAACCATCCTGTATACACCTGATTTTAAGCCAGTGCAAGCTGTAAGGTCTAGGTAGGTATGAATCACAGCTTTAGTGATGCCTGCAAAATGGAAGCATTAACCATCTCGTGTGCACTTCACTGTCATCTGAGTATTTCTCTGCAGACAGCACATACTTTTCACACATCTCAGCTTGCTCTGTCTATAAAAGAAACAAAATATACTTGGTTTTTCTGTGAATATTTTGGAATGTCCTGGTAATGTAAACTATATATATATGTATGTATACATGAAATATATTTTTGCTCCCCCTGGAAGACAGCATCCACTACAAGAAGAGATCAGCATTTAAAAGTTATGTGGAAGGTTTGCAACTCAAAGGAGGCTAACATGAAAGCTTCTTCAGTGGTCTCACATTTGAGTTTATTTGATACCAACTGTCTCTTCCACACTTCCCAAGATCAACCCCAACAAAATCGAAATCATACACCTGAAGTGCACAGGTAAGGAATTAAGTGCCAGGTCTCCCCTCACCCTCGAGATTGGTCCCTTGGGTCTATATGCAGAAAAGGTAGGTGATGACATTGTCAAGGCAACAAGTGACTGAAAGGCTCTAAGGACAGACCCAGGTTGGTACCTCTTCTTCTGCCCTGATCAGTAAAGCCCACAAGAAATTGTCCAGAGACAGAAAGAATCAGAAAAATATTAATCACAGTGAAAACAGTACTTTTAATAAGATTGTCAACATTGCCTGACAGCTGCTGCCCCCACCATTAGGCAGAGAACTCTCTGGAATCATTAGAGAGATCCTGGGGATTGCCCAGACTGAGGGCTGCAATGTGGATGGCTGCCACCTTCATGACATCATTGATGACATCAACTGTGGTCTGGTGGAGTGCTCAGTTAAATACCAAGGAAAATACTTCAATAAAGGATCATTTGGCAACCAAAAAATAATAATACTTATGTATAGACCATCTTCTCTTCATTAAATATATGAACCATTTGAGAGGGAATCTCAAATTTTGCTCAAAGCTCATACAAACCTTCCTGTCTACCAAGTATAAAATTGTGAATCTAAACAAGGCCACAGATGGACTTCAAGAGGAACATGAGCACCTTAAAATTATATGCAAAATCATTTGTGCATATGCACACACATTAGCTTAGTGAATAAAGGGTTCTGTATGGAAAAAACTTTAAGATAATTAATGACTAAATGCAGACTATTAATGAACTGATGAAATAACAGTGGCTATATCAGTTCATTATTCAATGTGAAGAGCAACTGATGTTTTATCCGGTGTTAATTAAAAATATTAGAGATATTATAAGCACTTGCATTATATTAGTACAAAAATAGTCCTCATGTGCAGAAGCCAATCTCAAATATTTAGTTAGTAAAGAAGTTGTCTAATAAATACAATATTTTTGTGGAATATTCTTCCATGTGTAGCCAATCATTGGCAAACCCAATAAATAACCCAAGCATCAATAAATCCTCAAGTGTTTATTAATTTCTTATTCTGCTTCTAGGGTCTCTGTGCACTAGTGATAATATGACTCATGGATTTGTCTGACCAATTATCAATACGTTTGCCATTTTATTCCTCAGTATAGAAGAAAAGAAAGAAAGCATTTAATGTCAACTCCTTGCCCTGTGTTTTAAGTATTAAAAAAAATCTTTATTTTTATGTGCTTACTTTTCAAAGGAGGTCAAACTGGATTCTTAAGAATACAAAATTGGGACTGGAGTTATTACAGCAAATTACATTACCTCGAAGTGTACCAGAGGCTCAAGATCAAAGCCATTTATAGTAAGATGAACGCTAAATTGGCAAATATTTTTAAATGTCTAAATAGCAGAGGTATACCAGAATTTTACAGAGGTATCTTTTATTCTAGCTTATGTTCCTTTGATGATCTCTACCCCTATGGGATTCCACTTCCACTCACAAATATATTGGCATCTGCAATGAGGTTTGATTTCTACTTTAGTTCATTGCAATTTTAACCATCATGACATATTGCAAATTTCACTAGATTAGAGGAGAAGAAATTTATGCTTAAAAATAGGTAGATGTTTAAACATTAATACTTAATATTGTGATAAAAAGTAATCAAAGTGACATCTCATCTTTAATAGTTTATCAATAACGTTACTTTTTTCTCCACAAATCTGAAATTTACCATGAAATAATCATCTTTCCAGGGGTTCCCAGACACAGTGAATTTTTGAAAAGGAGATGGGGAGGTACCAGCTTGCTTTCCTTGAAGATCTTCTTGAGAAGGCTGAATACAACTTTCTGCATGTTGCTGGTCTACCTACTGAATAGACATATCCAAGGAAATACAATTTGGAATCATATAATATATAGAACAGCAAAAATGCTTGCTTCCTGCCAACACAGCTTAAAATTCACATTTTCAGTTATAATAAGTTTGGATGACTTAAAAATGACTAAAAATGTATTTTTATGATAAAATTATAACTGGATCTTTTTAAAAATGTAGCTCTTGATCTTAAAAATTATTCTGAAACCTTGACCGTGTCTATTAAAAACCCTCCTTCTATAATACAGTCTGTTAATTAAAAAATAACCAACATTTTATATACACAGGGAGTCTTTCATGATCTGTCTTAAATAGAGGCTTTAAAAATTATTTTCTTATTGGGAAAGAAGTGGCTATTAAAATAAAATTATAACAACTGAGCTGTTCTTATAAATAGAATAAATCTGTTTCGGATACGTTTCAAAGAA
>NW_012147841.1:7173885-7174895 GCF_000956105.1 Propithecus coquereli
TACTTTTCACACATCTCAGCTTGCTCTGTCTATAAAAGAAACAAAATATACTTGGTTTTTCTGTGAATATTTTGGAATGTCCTGGTAATGTAAACATTTAGAAAAATGTTCATTTATAGTATTCTTTGCTTATAAAAGGGTATGTAAAACTACTTATAAATACTACTTCATTTTACAGTTAAATAAAATGGCTTAGATGCAAAGCTATTTCTGGGGAACACAGGATATGAGTCATTGCTAGTGGGGTTCTAGATAAAAGACATCACAACTGTATTTCTTTTGCACTTATTCAGAAGAAGTACTTTAAAATTGACATTAAGCACAACTCTATGGAAGCAAAAATGTCATATGATACGGAGTTGTGTAGCCAAAAGAGGATATATGAGAGAAAGGCGTGTTGGGCAAGGGCGGTACACCATGGTGGGCTCATGGTGTGCACGAGAACCTAGGGCCTTTCTATGCCGGCTGGCAGTGCCATCTTCTTTTGCTTCTCCAAATGTTCTGTATTTCCTGACTGTTGAAAGTGTCTTTGATTTGCTAGGCTCTCAGGACAACAAAGCTCATGTATATTTTCTTTACAATGTAAGACAATAGATTAAGAAGAAAAAGCTTTAAATTTGGACCTGTACCACTCGACCCATAATAGGGATTGATGGGTGACAATCAGTAAGTGCCATAAGGTGGGGGGTGCTTTGTATAAAACAGGTGTTCCAAATCAGATAGAATTTAATCTATCCGAATGACTGCTGCTTCTCACCATGTTTAAAACAAACCATACAGATGTCTCAATTCCCTTATCATTCATTCACTAAAATGGGAGCATCATTATTTCTGTTCACAGTATATTCTGAGTGCCTCTAGTCTACAAAAATCTGTTAATCACATGTATTAAAGTGAATTTGTACATTACGAACTCCTTGGAATGAGTACTGTGGCTGAAAATTTTGAAAAAGAAATTCCGAGTTATAGATGAAATATGTAGACATTTCAATTTTATGTTTTTTTTTTTT
>NW_012147841.1:7192935-7199247 GCF_000956105.1 Propithecus coquereli
CTATGATCTTTTCTTGTTTTTATCTTAATGTTTCTTCTACCTGGAATAGGCTCCTTCCTTTGTACGCTATTGAACTTCTACTCATCCCTCATTATTTTTTGGCAACTCTCTAGATAACTTTAGCCACTCCTTCCTTTTCCATAGAACATGGTAGATATATTTGTATTTATTAAAGTAGTGATATTGAATGGTACATTTTTGCAGCCTGCTGAGTATACTCTTTTCGCCTAAAAGCCACAATTCAAAGAGGTAAGCACTATAATTAGCTTGTAACCTGAGCAAAGTACCAGGTAATGATGGTTACCCATCTATTTATTAAATAGTTAGGGGTTAATTTATTAATAGTTTGCCTAATTTTTCAAAACTTTTAAATGACAGAATAGGTCCTATTGATTACATAAATAGGAATAAAATTTTATTTTATATTTGTAATTTTAAAAAAAGCTTTAGTTTCAGGACTATCATAAATCAATAATTAAATAACATCCTAGGACAGCCCATATTATATTGTTTCATTTTATGCTTTTCTTATTTATTTATTATTTTAGAGACAGGGTCTTGCTATGTTGCCCAGGCTGGAGTGCAGTGACCATTCACAGGTGCAATTCCACTACTGATCAGCATGGGAGTTTTCACCTCTTCCATTTTCAGCCTGGGTCAGTTCAATCCTCCCTGCTCCTGTGAGGTCACCATATTCATGCTGAACTTAATGCTAACACTCAAACAGCATAGCAGCACGATAGTCCAGAACTCCTGGGCTCACGCCATCCTCCTGCCTCAGCCTCTCCAGTAGGTGGGACTACAGGCATGTGCCACTGCGCCTGGCTCTTATGTTTTTCTTAGGACAAAAAAGAAAAAAAAGTCAAGCAAAATCCCAGGCAACAAAGAAACCTGTACGATGAAAATTTTAAATGATGCTCTGATTAAGGTTCATTTTAGTGAAGATTCAACATTTTTGGAGATTTATTATCTGCACATTAGCTTGGCATGTATAGCCCCTGCAATCTGCCTCAACTAGTCTATCATCATTCACTATGTGACCAAACTTGTCACACTCTTTTATATGACCCATTCTACTTCCCAAACTCTTCTGTGTACTGTCCTCTGAATGTTCTATACACATTCCCGCCCCTGAAGTGTTTTCATAGTTTCCCTGGAATGCCCGTCCTTAGATTATCTAAGGACCTCTTTACTTCCAAAACTTAACTCACGTATTCCTTCCATCGTGACGTTTTAGCAATAGCTTACAGCAGGCAGCCTTTCCCTTCCATCCTGCTGCACTTATCACTCAAACCATCTATTGGAAACTTAAGATGTGATATTAGTGTTAATCTTAAGTACATCCTTTCTCTCCAGGGAGATTGATTATAAACTCATTTATGACTAGGGATTACATCTTAGTGTTGTTAATCCTCATCACCTTGACCAGTGCTTGCACAAAGCTGACCTTCACACAAACAAACAAAGCATCTGCTAGTTATTTAGTGACCAGTCTTAACTGTGAGGGTACCAAGAGAGTGCTCCTTTGCAGATCTGAGCAGCCCGGAAAATTTCTGGGATTAGTTATTCTTTGCTGAACAACGTCTTTACACTATATACAACGACTAATTTCCCTATCATTATGAATCTAGATTATTAACATCAGGCTTCCCACAGCTTTCTCCTCTCCACACAGGAGAAGGAAGAAGATTTTGATTTCATAGAATGCTAAGTACTACAGTTATACAACTTAGAAGCCAACAATAAAAATTAAAATAACATCTGGCTGATAATGACAATTTAGCCTTTCTAAGTAATTCTTATTAGACTATTCATAAAAGAACAAAAAAGTAAAGAAACACACAGCAATGAAGCCAGAACCAGCCTACTGCTAGAATCTCATGGAATTTCCTCAGCTGAAAGGCCACTGAAATTATATTGAATAAAGCAATTGATGGCCAGAGAAGCAGGAAATTGAGGAAATTTGCATACTTAAAAATAGATATTTTATTCCTATCTTTCCTATAGACGACTTCCACAAGTCTATATCTTGGGGTATACTATAGATCCACCTTTTGACATGACTAGAATACTGTTTCCCATCTCTATTCATAAGAACCTTTGTCTCTATGTAGAATCATAGACCCAATGACACCTTTCCCCCAAATTAAGTTAAAACTAACTGGAAAGCCACTTGGAGAGATGACGTGTGAAGAGAATTAATACAAAACACTTGCTTAGTGCACACCTCTTCAGAGGTGATAGCTTAGAGAGGGGGAGTCCATCTGTGGGACAAGGGAAAAACCTCTTAGTGCATCATATAC
This sequence comes from Propithecus coquereli, assembly GCF_000956105.1. Lineage (NCBI taxonomy): Eukaryota > Metazoa > Chordata > Mammalia > Primates > Indriidae > Propithecus > Propithecus coquereli. The sequence goes on from NW_012147841.1 coordinate 7,195,239, forward strand.
AATACATAAAATGCTAGTAAAACATAGGAATTGGGTCCTGAGCTGTGTCTCCTACTTTCCTGTTGTAGATCTAAAAAGAAAATTAGACCATTGCTCAAGTGACAGAGCAGGAATTTAAGGTAGGTTGAGCATGTATCCCAATTTATACTTGCAGTACTGGTATAATTATTCATTCTCAAAAGTATCCCAGCTGCTGGAAAGCAATGGTCTTGGTCTCTTGGGAAATGCCAGTTTTGGATAGTTCTCTCTCATTCCAAAAGGGACAAATTTAAGCAGTCTGGGAAAATTTACGACAAAAATAGAGAAAGGATTCATCATTCTGACTTAGAGGAATAGCATATTTGCAATATGCATCAGATAAATTTTGTTCGGAATATAACATATCACCAATAAAAGATAAGAAGACATGGAAGTGTGGGACAGAGGGAAAAAGCCATAAGGAAATACCAGGTTGATGTACAAAGATGACTGGATAAGAGGGAAAGGAATAATTTTAAAGAAACTAACTCTAAAAACAAAATATTTCTTTGGAGCTAGACAGTAGAATTGACACTGCAGAAAATCAAATAAATTATGTAGATGCAAACCTGTAAAGTTCTCTTTGAGGAAAATAAGGCAAAAAGATTTGTCAAAAAAACAGCAAGAATAATGCATCATAAAGGCAGAGAAAAAATGTGATTTAAGAATATATAGTTGACCCTTGAACAACATGGATTTGACCTACAGGGATCCATTTATATGTGGATTTTTCCCAATAAATATACTTTCAGACATCTGTGACAATTTGAAAACACTCACAGATGAATTATACAGCTTGGAAATATTGAAAAAACTACAAAAAAGTTAAGTATATCATGAATACATAAAATTTATGTAGATACTAGCCAATTTTATCATTTACTACCATTAAATCAACACGAATCTATTATAAAAAGTTAAAATGTATCAAAACTTAAGCAAACACATACTGTACATGGTTTCATTCATAGTCAAGAGAAATGTAAACAAACATAATGACGCAGTATTAAATCATAATTGCATAAAATTAGCCATAGTACATCTTGTATTACTGTAATAATTTCATAACTACCTATTGTTGCTATTGCAGTGAGCTCAAGTGTTGTAAGTAGTTGCTTAAAATGCCATGTGACACTAATTGTCTCCCTTGAGCAGTCTGCCTCTCCAGTAAATTGCATATACCAGTAAAAAGGGATCTCTGGCCATTTTTATGTATATCTCATTGTGTTTAGAGCAATACTATAAATCTTGAATAACACCATGGGATCCACATGAAGTGCCATTGGTGATGCTGGAAGTGCTCTGGAGAAGCAGAGAAAAGTCATGACATTACAAGGAAAAGTTGAATTGCATGATATGTACCATAGATTGAGGTCTGCAGCTACAGTTGCTCACCATTTCAAGATAAATGAATCAGCATAAGGACCATTGTTAAAAAAAAAGAAAAGAACAGGAAATTCATGAAGCTCTCATTGCATCTACACCAGAAGGCATGAAAACCTTGAACTTTTCATAAAACACTTTTTTATCTCATATTGAAAATGCAGCTTTTATGTGGGTGTAAGATTGCTATAAGAAAGGCATACTTATAGACTTTATATGGTTCAAGAAAAAGCAAAGTCATTATATGACAACTTCAGCAAAAGGAAGGTGAAGGATCTAAAGCTGGAAAATTTAATGCCAGCAAAGGATGGTTTGATAATTTTAGAAAGAGCTTTGGCTTTAAACAATGTCAAGATAACAGGAGAAGCAGCTTCTGCTGACCAAGAGGCAGCAGATTAGTTCTCCGATGGACGCCATTAAGAAAATCATTGAGGAGGAAAAATATTTGTCTGAACAGGTTTTTAATGCAGGCTAAAGTCCCCTATTCTAGACTTCTGCCACAAAGGGCATTTATTTGTAAGGAAGAGAAGAGAATACCAAGATTTAAGGCAGGAAGGAATAGGCTAACTCTACTCTTTTGTGCAAATTCTGTAAGGTTTGTGATTTGAACTGCCCTTATCTATAAAGCTACTAATTCCTAAGCCTTTGAGGGAAATGATAAACACCAGCTGCCAATCTTTTGGTTGTACGGCTGAAGGCCTGGACAATGAGAACCCTTTTTCTGCATTGGTTCCATTTATATTATGCCCCTGAGGTCAAGAAGCCCCTTACCAGTAAGGGAGTATTTTTTTGATATTCAACAATGCCCCAGCCACCCAGAACCTCATGAGCTCAACATTGAAGGTGTCTAAGTGGTCTACTTGCCCCCAAATACAATGTCTTTAATTTAGCCTCTAGATCAAGGTGTCATAAGGAACTTTCAGGCTCATTACACATGGTATTCAACTCCATGGAAAAGAATCCCAACAGAGAGCATATCATAGAAGTCTGGAAGGATTATACCACTGAAGATGCCATCGCTGTTATTAAAAGAAAAAAAAGCTGTGAAAGACATAAAGCCCAAAACAATAAATTTCTGCTGGAGAAAACTGTGTCCAGATGTTGTGTATGACTTCACAGGATTTATGACAGAACCAATTAAGGAAATCATGAAAGAAATTGTGAATAAAGGAGAAATGGTGGTGGTGGGGTGGGGAGAGGATTTTAAGATACGTATCTTGGAGAAATCAAGAGCTAATAGAAGCCATACCAAAGGACTTAACAGAAGATGACGTGATGGAGATGAAGCCTTCCAAACCAGTGCCAGACAATGAGGAAGAAGACACAGAAGAAGTAGTGCCAGAAAACAAACTGACATTAGAGAATCTGGCAGAAGGATTCTGATTATTTTTTATTTCTTTTTTTTTTTTTGAGACAGAGTGTCACTCTTTTGCCCAGGCTAGAGTGAGTGCCGTGGCGTCAGCCTAGCTCACAGCAACCTCACAGTCCTGGGCTCAGGAGATCCTTCTGCCTCAGCCTCCCGAGTAGGTGGGACTACAGGCACGTGCCACGATGCCCGGCTAATTTTTTCTATATATTTTTAGTTGTCCGATTAATTTCTTTCTATTTTTAGTAGAGATGGGGTCTCGCTCTTGCTCAGGCTGGTTACAAACTCCTGAGCTCAAACAATCCGCCCGCCTCAGCCTCCCAGAGAGCTAGGGTTACAGGCGTGAGCCACCGCGCCCAGCCCGGATCCTGATTATTTAAGACAGCTTTTGACTTCTTTTATGATATGGACCCTTCTATGATCGAGAAACTGAAACTAAAGCAAATGCTGGGGGGTGGATTGGTACCATACAGAAACACTTTTAGAGAACTGGCAAAGCAAAAAGTCAGACAGAGATTATGATATATTTCTGTAAAGTCACACTGAGTGTGACTGCCTGTCCTACCTCCCCTTTCACCTCCTCCACCTTTTCTGCCTCTGCCACCCCTGAGACAGCATGACCAACCCCTCTCTTCCTCCTTCTCTTCACCCTACTCAATGTTAAGACGAGGATCAAGAACTTTATCATGATCTACTGCCACTTAATGAATAATAAATATATTTTCTCTTCCTTATAATATTCTTCATTACGTTTTCTTTTTGCTAGCTTACTTTATTGTAACAATACAGTATATAACACATATACACACACACTCTTTCTCTCTCCTGGAAAAAAAAATAACACATATACAAAATATGTGTTAATCAACTATTTATGTTATTGGTAAGGTTTCCAGTCCACAGTAGGCTGTTAGTAGTTAAGTTTTGGCGGAGTCAAAAGTTACATGTAGACTTTTGACTGCTCTGTTGTATCCAAGGTAGAAACCAGAATAATGGACAAATAAATTAATAATAGAAATAAAGACCCAATGAATTTACCCATGTTCCAACAAAAGGGAGAGCTAGACCTAGTCTAGAAAATATTTTGGTATATGATAAGTAGAATATTCTTTACAAGTATCAAGTAGGGGGAAAAGGAAGAAAAAAAAACAAAGGTAACTTCAGAGCAGTACAGGGCTTTGTATTGCCAAAGTCTGGTAATTTCTAGACCAGTGTTGTCCAGTAGCAATATAATGCTAGCCA
>NW_012147841.1:7200002-7222924 GCF_000956105.1 Propithecus coquereli
AATATAATACGTTACAGAGATAAGCTGTGAGAAAAAGATGATAAGCTTTTTGTTTTCGTGGAATTATACAATTATACAATATAGAAGGCCAAATGAATCATGAAATTCATCCCACTTGCTGACTCTCCAATTTGAACCAGGTGCTGTGCCTTGGGGCAGCTGTCTCTAAACTGGGTTATGTGAACTGCTGAAAGTATACTTGACCCTTGAAAAACAGGGGTTTGTGGGTCCACTTGTAAGCGGATTTTTTCCAAACAAACGTTGATACAAAGCACAGCATTCGCTGAACGCGAAACGCCCCTATGGACTAAGGCCGGACCCACTTTTCTGATAGGCTTCCGCGGGGACGAGCGTGGGACTGACTATGCGCGGATTTTGGTATATGCGGGACGACTATAAATGAAGACGTTGCAGAGTTTTGCCTGCGTGGGTAGTTCTAAGGAATTATTTCCTAGGTTCTCAACAGCGCAGTCCCTCTTACTAGTTCTCCTTTTTGAGCTTTCCTTTCACAGAAGCCCTTCTCCCTCTTTACAAATGAAAGGTGTGAAAACCTCGGTAGCATCAAAACAAAGGGGCTGTTGTAGGATGCAGCCCCTCTCCTAGGGGAAGTCCCTTCAAAGCCCATTCGAAATGTTGACGTGAACTGAGGCTTATTTCATCCAGGTGACACAATTCTTGGTAAGTGTCTATGCCTTATCTATGTATCTATTTTTGAATCCGAATTCAGAACTGAGATACTGTCTTGGGGGCACGAATTTACATGTTTATTTGAATTGGAAAATGAAGTCAGATTTTTTCCTGACAGAAAGAAGTAAGAGTGATCTGGCTCACTGCTGGTACGACAGTGAAGACGTTCTTTTCCAATTAGATGATGGGGCAGATATTGCTGGTGAAATGATTGAGCTAAAAGTGCAGCTGGAAGGTTTTGATACAAATATACTGGAGGCACATGCACAATCTAACGTACCCTAGAGAGTATTAGTAATTAATAGTAGTAAATTAGTAGTCAATTAATCATAAAATACTAGGAATTAATAATTACTGAAAACTCTTTAACTTATGATTAAACTTTTAGATAGCAAGGGACTTCATCATATTTCAACATTCATTCAAGGTAAACTTGAATCTAAGTTTTGAGAAATATGTAAAGCCTGGGAAAGCGAATATTGGCAAGGACACTGATGGAACAGGGTCAGGTGGGAGGGATGAGTGCAGGACAAGGACATCGGCAGAGTCATGTGAATAAGGAATCGACCTGCCTGTTGCTCCTTTTCACCCTTAGGAGAATGCTGGTTAGTAAAATTTACAATCAGTGACTAAAACCAGATTACTAGAGGACCTTATCACATCTTTAAAATAAATGTATGCTTTGCATAAGGTAAATGTGACATGTAAATTGGGAGAAGTTTTCTCTGCCAGTTAAGCATGGCTGTAGCTCCCCGTGAAGTCAAATGAAATCATTTAAACTTGACACCGTTATTTCTAAATGAAAGTTATCCAATAAGATAACTCTATTCCAGTATTGGTCTCTGCATAGCTATCAAGACTGTAAAATTTAATTTGAAAATGGAATCCATCATAAAATATTACTCACAAAGGACTACTGGTATGGAGACACCTATCAGTCTACTAATTACATTATTCACTCCTGTTAGCTTTGCTCCTACCTAGGCAATCAGGCACAGAGGAGGGCGTAAACACTAATAATAGTAGTAACATTGCTAAAGATAATAATAGTCATAATCATAATTGCTAACACACAATGGGTTTTACTCCTTACTAGACACCATGGTAAGCACTCTCTCTATATATTATATAAAATTACTTTTCCCCTAAGCTTTATGATTAAGGTTCTACTATTATCATCCCCATTTTACATAAGAGAAAACTGAGGTTTAGGGAAATTAGGTAATATGTTCCAGGTGACAAGCTAATAAATGAAAGGGTAAGGAATCAAACCCAAGTCTTTCTGAATCATTCTGAGTCCAGGATATTAAACATTATATGATACAGCCTCCCTATCAAAGCTTGATTTATTTCTAATTATGCTTTTGTTTTATTTGGCACCAAAGTGGGGTGTGTGTGTGTGTGTGTGTGTGTGTGTGAGTATTTTTTTGCATCACTCACAAGAGGAGTGAATAGGCATGGGTGATTCCAACCACCACATAATTAACAGCACATTTATACTGTGAGGCATCTCGATTACTATTAGCACAATTTAATTGGTGATTAGGATGATGGTGATGCTGATTCAGACATTACCATCTCATGGGTTTTTGTAAGTGTGTAAGCTTTGCAGATGATAGCTGGTAGAATATTTCAAGTTGGAAAAGGAATATACAGAGAAACTGGAAGGTGTTGAAAAATTAACTTGGAAAAGTAGTCTGTGGTGAGAATATAGAAATGCATGAATGTTAGACAAAGGAAGCAGCAGTAGAAAAGAGTAATATATTTAGAGCCAGTAGACTTTGAGTTAGAGGCTCAAATATGACATTTAATAAATGGATGATCTTTAATAAGTCATCTCTCTACAACTGGGTCTCATTTGTAAAATGAAGTTTCTTTAAAAATCTAAATAAGCAAATATACGCAAAAAGGGGGACTTTAGAAATATAGCAAAATAAGGCATGGGGATTGCATGTAATAAGCAATGGGGGTTGGAAGGAACAAATCGTTGAAGATTTTTGAACCAGGGATCATTCTACTTTGTTTTTCAGGATTCTTTTGAAGACAGAATCAGGGCAGGGACGAAGCAGAACAGTGGAATGTATGGGTTTAAAATGAAAAAAAAAATGCATATAGTGTCATATTTATTATTAACACTGGATAATTTTCTCTAAAGGAATTACCAATTTATGATAATCCCTTGCAGTCTATTAGTGCCTTAAACTTGAAAAAGCCTTTTCAAAGACATTATCTTACTTGATTTTTAGTACAAGTCTTCAAAGTACAGTTATATCTTGCAAGAATATGCAGATGGTTACAGAAATTCAGATATAATCTGATGAATGACTTCCATTCTCCATCCAGCCACAGTTTGAAAATGGACATCCACTAAAGTTCTCATTTTCTGGGGATGGAGCGGAGAGCTCTGAGGGTTATTCTCCAGGACTAATCTTTTTGCATTAGGCAAAAGAAACTGGCATCAACAAACCACGAGATTCCTGGAATTGTTGCTGCTTTTCTGGATATTCTAGTCAGCCACCACACCCAAAACCATCCCCATTTGATATGTGAGCCAGAGTGAGCAAGTGCCACCAGGTGGCACCAAACCGCAGTCAGGGACCAAGACATTTATTTAGTTCCAGTTAGTTGCCAGGACGGCTGTGACCAATGACTGCATAATAACATGACCCCACATTTTAGATGTCTAAATATTGGGGCCCCACTTATTTTATTTTATAGGTGATGTAAGATCTGTTCAGTGAGTTGGATGACTTACTCAAGGTCACACAATATCTTACTGTTAAAAACCAGAACTCAGTCCTTAGGTAGTAGGTATTGTGGTGGAAATAATATAGAACCATGAGTCTAATGACTTGGGTCCAAGTTCCAGCCCAGCTTTACTTCCTAACCATGAGGTGATGGACAAGCTACTTACCATTTCTGAGCCTGCTTCAACTACAATTTGGGAATATTCCGCATAGGTATAGAAGGACAATGAATGTAAAGATGCAATGAAAACATAGTGTGCTATACTATACTATATGATTCTTAATGCATTTAGCTTCTTTCTGATTGCATATATTAAATAATTTAAATTCCGTTCCTATACTAGATTATAAAGGTAGTAAATACTTGATAATTGAAGAAATAACTTGCAAGGGTATGCTATTTATTAAAATTATAGAATGCATTACTGAAGCCTAATAACAGTGAACAACATTTTTCTGTTTAATTTAACAATCAATTGCCTAAAATTTATTAAGTCTACTGTGTGCTCAATATTGTGGAGGCCATAGAAAAGCTACACCATTGTTTCTATGTTTAAAGGGCTAGATAACCAGAGAAATTAAAACAAATGCAAATAGAGAAAAAGCAGATAATGCAAGACGAATATTAGTAAATACTAGATCCTGAAGAAATAATAACAATACTGCTATTATCAGAGAGCAGGGAGATAAGTGAGCTCAGTGGTGGTGAGGAAAATCTTACAAAGAGTTAAGAATTTGATTTTTCCCTGAAGGTTGGGTATGATATAAACAGGCGAAAAGAAAGAGATGTTAGCTATTCTGATTCATCTCATTGCATTTCTCTGACTCAGTGGTTCCATTTTGGTTAATACGATCCCAGAAGCTCCAAGCAGATTCTTATCGGGACAGTTTTGTAATAACTGCTGACCTATCAGTAGGGAGTATTGAAAGACATGCACGGAGTATAATTTTTCAGCAACTTCTGGGCAGGTGCAGCTGGAGAAGCAGCTCTCTTTTAAATGTATCAGCACTTCCACCTCTGCAGTGCATAAAAGTTACTCACAGTTTGTATCTGTGCCAGTAAGATGAAGGGAATGCCTGCTCCACACACCAGTGGTAAGATATGTGATTTCACCCTTGGAGAATTTGACAGAATAATCGACTTTGATGATTAATCCATTGTAACAGGAGGCTCAGCATTGGTGGAGACAAATTTTCTGCCTTAAGTGACTACCCTGTTGTGCTGTATTCTTTACAATCCTTTGGAAGTTGATATACTACAGGAAGGAGTAAGGTTGCAGACCTTGGGAAATCACTCTGATGCTTTTAGACTTGTGAAAAAGCACACGAGGTGGCTGTATGGTTCCTTTTTGTGTCTGGATTTGACTAAATCAAGAGGATCTTATAGAATGTACCCCTCCTGGGAAATCCTTGATAATAAGAGCACATGATCTCTCGACAAGGCTTAGAAGATTTCCAGCAAATCATGGGGAACATTATTAGAGTGGCTCTGTGGAGTTACTATTGCCATTTTAATATAACTGAATGAGGATGATCACATACAGTGTGGATTATACACAAACACACATTTATAACACACAGACATATATGGAAACATGTAGATATATTTGTATGTATGTGTATATATATTTATGTGTGCATACATATAAACTGGTTATATATAAAAAATAAGTTAAGTGGACATTCTTGTCTTATATATAAATTTATATATACAATCTACTTATATAGTTATAAGAAGTTCAGTAGACATTCTTCTCGTGTGCGTGTGTGTGTGTGTGTGTGTGTGTGTGTCTTGTGTATAAAACAAGAATATCCACTAAACTTTCTTTCCCATAATAACTTTGGAGGTCAAATTGAAAAAAGAAAAAATTCATTTTTCCTGCCAGCATCTCTTCTCTCTGCCCTCTGTCATCCAGTGTGGCACCTTATTTAAGATTACGGGTCTTATTGTTTAGAAATACAGTAATTATGCATTTGAAAGAAAATATGATGAAGAACAAGTGGTTCTCCTATTAGACACTGCATATGAATCACCTAGAGCAAATATGAAAATTTCAGATTTTTTGGCCCCAGTCCCAGAAATTCTGAATCAGGAGGTCTGGGGCAAAGTCCAAGAATCTACAAAGCTTATTTCCTGCCAGGGAGTCTGAAGAAGATTATCTGAGAACCACAATTTGAAAACTATAAGAATACTCAGACTGGAGTCAGTCAAATAGGATGGACTTTTAGCTCTACTGCTTACTGGCTATGTGGTTCCAACAACATCCTATACATCTCTGCTGGCTTCCCTCCAGGCCTTTTCCCACCAAAACAAAAATTCTCCTCATGTCATCCCCTAGTTAACAATCCTGCTGTAAGAGCCTCCTGTATGAGCTAAATTAATCTGATTACCAGGAAAAAATTCAGGAAATATTTATTGCTGCTAGATTAATTCAGGAATAAAAGGAAGTGTAAGACATGCTACTTGTACTCTAGGAATTTAAATTAAGTTTCAGGTGGGGTAAGAGGCATAATACACAAAAAAAACACATGTATAAAACCATAAAAAGAACCCTCACAATAAAAGTTTCAATTTTGATTGGCAAATACTTTCAGCATCAAAGAAGTTCAGCAGAGGAAGACTCACGAAGACTTAGGTGGTTAGGAGAAGCTTTATAGAAAGAATTAAGACATGCCCTGGGCTTTGAAGCATATGTACTATCTTCCTAGGAGGGAAAGATTTTCTCATTGAGAGGATATATTCAAAGGAAAAATGAAAGACATGCTTCTGGGAACAAAAAGCATCATGAAGGCTGAGACCCCATCTTATTACTTTCTGTACAATGGTATACATAATAAGCACTCTGTGAGTATTTTTGGAATAAATAACTCAATGAACACATGCATAAGTTACTAGCAAGTTCATATATAGGAATAACACAGACTATATCTGGAAATGAATATTTGTGCCACAGTATGGATCCTGGTAAGGAAATAATGATTCCTTTGTCAGAGAGACCGCTGTAGACTTATTCTCTTAAGTGTAGATCTGATATCCAAGAGTATATAAGGCAGAAATTTGAGGGGCTGTAGTAGGGCAAAGTATGTATTGAGGAGTTAACTGGGGTAAGAAAATTAGCCAAGGAATAACAGGAATGTAAGACAACAATGATTGTTAGTCATGAAAGGAGGCAACACCTATCAGGGATACTTTAGAGCAGGGCTTGGCAAACTCTTTAGGTTAGGAGGCATATGCAGTATATTTTAGGCTTTGTGTCCAAAATAATCTTCTTTTAAAACCCTTAAAAATACAAAAAACTATTCTTAGCTCACAGAACCATAGTTTGCTGACATCTACTTTAAAGAAGTAACTTAAAAGTCTTGATGACCAAGTAGGTATAAGGGGTGGAGAACAAGAATGGGGAGCCCAAAATTGCATGGGATTTTAACTTGGCTGATTGAGAGGATGAACAAAATAGGGAATAGAAACACCACCACAATAATAATTAAGATGTATTCAGTGTTCACTCTGTGCCAGGATCTGAGATCAGCCCCTTGCAGGAATTCTCACTGAATTCTCAAATGACCTTAAGAACCTGTTACTATTTATTAGAATCATTTTAAAGATGAGGAAACTGAGGCACAGAGAAATTAAGAAAATGCTTAAGGTCATTACTTTGTATGTGGATTATCTAAGTTTTGGCTTGGAAGTCTGCTCTAATAACTACTACTACATGCACACACACACACACACACACACACACACACATTGCTGTGAACTTTTAAAAGGTGAAAGATTTATATGATGTGAAGAAACCAGAGTACTGCTGTGCACTTTTAGATATGTTGAATTTGAAGTTATAGCAGGGTTCCAATATTTAAAATAAAATATATTTTCTAGGGAGTTTTAAAACAGTAAAATTGATTACTAAGATAATAATTTCTTTCTCTTTGCATATCTCTCAATTTGAAGATAGAATATAGAGATACTCACAAATATTGCAGTTCTCTTGTCCTTCCATGCATACAAAAGGATTGCCCTTCCCCACCCATTTTCAAATTAGGCATGTTGATTTGATTTAGTTTGGCCAGTGAAATCTGGGTAGCAGTGATACCCTCATTAAGAGCCAATAGGCAGTTTAACATATCCCCTTCCACCTAATGCAGTGATCAAAGAGCCCATTTTGAGGTCTACCACCCTGGATTCCTGAGTGTATGCAATGGATAGAACCTCCTTGATGACCACATTAGACATGTTGCATAAATGAAAATAAAAACTTGGTTTTTCAAACCACTGAGATTTTGGAGTTCTTTGTAATTGCAGCATAACTTTGTCTATGCCAATTACTACGCAAGTGTCAAGATATGCTTTTTTCCATCTTGATTGAATCAGGAATGCTTTTTCATCGTAATAGCTAAAGAACCTTTTGAGTTGTATGAGAACACTATGTAATTCTGTTAAAGTTGACTCAAAAAAGTATGTGACCTACTAAGAATTAAGCGGACTTAAAAAAATAATGTTCCAAGTTCCTATAACAGATTGAAAGGTTAGCATAGATTGAAAGCTTGTACAATGCTTAGATGTAGCCAAGCTTTGCAAACCCCTCTAAAATGGGTCTGAGTTTTGAGTTTCACGACGAAATCCAAAACCTTAGAAGAGAGTTTCACATTTCACCGTGAAAGTTTCATACAGCTTAAACTTTCATATCTTTCTCAGGTATCATACTACAAAAAGTTCCTAAAAATTTTCTTTAAATAAATAATGACTATTGGGTACCATCTATTAAATTCAGTATACTCTGCTGTTCTTTATGTACAAAGATAATATCACTGATCTACTCACAGTTAAGTATTTACTCAGTTGATTTTAATTTCTAGTTGGTCCTGTACCATAGTTTATTTTCCCCAGATTTTTAAGTATTGTAAGTAGCGGCATACATTTTTGGAAAAATGTGGTTGGGTTGAGCAATGAAATCTGGGAGCATGAAGCTAAGATTCCTCTGGTGTATAAATCTCTTCATCTTGGCTCCATTAGCTCCATGCTCTTAATTCAATGAGGCAACTTTTACAAGAAAAAAGGAAACATCAAGAACACCAGTATAATCCTTTGACCAACTCCATTAAGGTATATCTAAAGCCAGGAATAGAGAATATGATAAAAAATGGGCAAAACTTAGCTATTTTTAAAGTTTCATTAGGTCCTATTTGAGATTTCCATAGTGAAAAACAGATTGATGAGTAAAAATGTTCCATTCAATGATTTCCTTTAAATCAAGGATAAAAAATTGTGAGTCATGTCTCCTCAGGGATAATATTCCAATAGCCCCTTTTCCCTCTCTCTTACCTTTTTAAATTTTTTTTTTTATTTCAGAGTATTACAGAGGTACAAACTCTTTGGTTACCTAAATTGCTTTTGCCCCACCCGAGTCAGAGCTACAAGCATGCCTAGTTCCCAGACAGTGCTTACTGTACCTCTTAAGTGTGAATTTACCTATCTCCCCTCCTTCCCCCACCTGCCCAATACCTGATGAATGTTACTTCCATGTGGGCACGTAAGTTTTGACCAATTAGTACCAATTTAATGGTGAGTACATGTGCTGGTTGTTTTGCCATTCTTGTGATACTTCACTTAGAAGAATGGCTCCAGCTCCATCCAGGATAATACAAGAGGTATTAGTTCACCATTTTTTTATGGCTGAGTAGTACTCCATGGTATATATATACCACATTTTATTAATCCAGTCATGTATTGATGGGCACTTGGGTTATTTCCACATCTTTGCAATTGTGAATTGTGCTGCTATAAACATTCAAGTGCAGATGTCTTTTTACCTTTTATAATATATTGTATAAAAAGGCACATCAGACGGTCCATCTTTGTCCATGACCACCCTTTCTACTACAAAGAGTGGAACAAATATTTCATCAGCCACCACACTTAGGCTTTGAGCCCCAAATTTTGTTGGAGTAAAGACAATTCCAATTAAAATATACCTCTACTGCAATGTAGAAGTTGTGCTCTATGAAAAGAATACTAAAATGCAAGAAAGAAATCTTGGATTTTACTTTATCACCTTTGATTCAACCCATGGCACATGCTTATAACATAAAAAGCACTTAATTATCATTTGCCAAAAGAATGGACTTAGTATTTTTTTGATTCTTCCTACACCACAATTTCCATACCTATAAATGGAAATAAAAACTCTTATCTCACAAAATCATTATGACATTAAAGGAAGTAAAGAATAGAACAGGGAAGCTGTTTTTAAGTGGTAAAACAACATACATAATTAGCTATCTTTATTATACAGAATCCTAAAATGACTACACCATAGCTATTCTATAATTTTTTCTATTTCACAATTAATATGATGTTGATTCTCTAATTATATAGGAATATGGAGTTGAAAGACAGGTTTTAATCTTAAAAACCCCAATAAGCCCAGAGCTAGCCAAATTTTTAGTTCTAGTGGATTGTATTTGTGGCTACTTAGGTATGGTTAAGACTGTCAGATTCTTCCTAATCTTATCTGGACTAAGTGACAAACTGAAAGACCACATTTCCAGGTCTCTCTTGCAGTTAGGTTGGAGCCATATGACCAGTTCTGGCCAATGAGCTATGGGCTGATGTGTTAAATATTATTTTTCCCAGGCTGGCCCCTAAAACTTTCTTCAAGGGCTTATTATTTTAGGAAAGCAGCATTCCAGGATGAAAGGAGATTTAGTCCTTGAATGTCTATGAGTTAAAGTGCCTGTATTCTCCCTGCTTCTGGTCAAATACATTGGATTATGATGTGAAAGTGATAGTTTGCAGGGTATAAGGAGTTAGTTCCAGAATATTAATCATAATAGAACTTAATTCATTGTTTCTTTCAGTGAGAAAGTCTTGCTACAAAACAACGTGACCTAAGTAAACAGTATGTTTACTGACATAATACATTTACATTTTGACACAAGTTCCTTACCTTATTATAGACCAGTAACAAACAGTTCACCAGCTAGTCACAGTCCAAGGCCATCAATTGAATAGTACTTGTTTAACCTGTCCTGACCAATTGACAAAAGACCCCACAAAATAGAGATGAGCTTATAGGTGTAGGTTATGTGTTCCTATACAAATGCCATACCAAATGAAGTGCATCAAATTGCTTCTTTATTGTTAGATATTTTTCCTGTATGAGCCAGTCTATGCTTGTTGTTCCACACTAATTATTAATCATACCCTCTTTCACTGTCTAATTGTCCTGTTTTGACCATCATTTGGTCACCTTCACTTAGGAGCCTTCACCGATATGGAAAATAAAAAATTTGGAAACGGAAAAATGATAACTTTTTTATATACATTACCGGTTAGTGATTTTCATAAGAAACAATTATTAAATGAGTGATTAAAACCAAGGGGAATCATTAGTGATTTATTTTTGCTATACTCAGCACCAAGAGCACAAAAAATGAAAAAAAGGAACCTTTAGAACAGATACAACATCACAGTTCCACAGAAAAAATAAAGTGAGGAGTGTTTATATTGTTTTAGAGTAATCCATTGGGCATTTTAATCAAGTTGACGAAAATGAATTTCATTTCCAATGTGATTTTACACAATAGCCTTCATTTTTGCATATTGTCACAGGCTTTTGTGCATTGATTTTGATTTTTGTAGTTTAGGCAGTATTAAGAATCTTGAAGCTGCCAAAGTCACTCTTGTTCAGGGACTTAAATTTTTCACAAATCTTATGTATGTTTAGATTTGAATTATTTCATAATTTTTAAATATAACAGTTGATTACTGAACTTAATCATTGTGGTTTAGGCTCTTTCTCTTATTAACTGGGTGATTTAATATCCCTAAGATCCAGCTCCTCCATCAATAAAATGGGGATAAATACACACACATGCTTGGGATTGCTGTGAGGAGTGAATGGGGTAGTATGTGTTAAGGTAGTATGTAAACCGTATGGTGCATACAAAAGTGAAATTGCATGTAAAATGAACTCATTACTAGATTTGGAGTCATTTATTCCACATGTGTGATGGAAGGGTTATCTACTACTGAAACAATCTTGCCATCCCTCTACTCCACTGTTTACTCCCCGCCAGGAGAAAAGGAGTGACTTTTCTGACTGGGGAGTTTTAGACAAGAAACTTGGTTCTGACCCTTCTTTTCTTCCTTCTCATGGGAGCCAGCTGGCCCTCAGACAGCAGACCTTCAGGTCCACTGTCACCCGGGCTGACCAGCAGTTGTCCACTGCAGCCTGTGGCTCTGAGGGTAAATCCACCTAAGTCTTGGATGCATCACGAGGTAGCTCATTTGGTGAGCACATGTACACCATAATCTTTAATCACTTTAGTCCGTTAAAGCTGCTATTTTAATTTCCATCTGCCATATGCCATATCTGCCTCTCAAATGGGAAGGGAAGAGAGGTGCTATTTATTTGTCCCTGCAAACCCCAACAGAAATAAGGTTCTGCAGGGGAAAATATAAGTGACGTATGTTATATATCGGAACCTTATTGTAGTTTCTAGTTTCTTTCATAGACATAAAATAATCCTAAACTTAATCTTATTTGTATGTTGAGCAAAAATAATGCCTTCATTCATATTTTCTATAACATTTTTGATGTCCACAAATATACACTACACTAAATTATTTTCATATCATTTATTAATTTTAGAATCAGAATATATCAGTTCAGAAAACACATGAACAGGCAATTATACTAATTTAATATGGCAACATGCTTTGATTAGCTTTCCAATATTAATATCATGATTAAAACTTAATCCCTTAATTATATATAGTGGCTTAGAGTTTATAAATGCTCTCTCATCCATGTTCATTCGATCCTGTCATCTTGTCCTCCATTTGACCAGGTTGCCTGAGGTAGAGGGCTGCTGCCACAGATCACTGTGATGAGACTAAACCGACTCATAAAAGAATCTAACTTGCAACTTGGGCCTCCCCGGTATTATGTGCTAACCACTGAGCTAAATGGTCAAGAAAGAGACCTCATCAGAAAATGAACTGAGATTCAAACAAGGGATATAGTGCTTTGTGAAGTTGAATTGTAGTCTACTTTCCCTTATGAGACAGCACATCTTATCTAAGTGTTGCAGATGTTTCTCAAATGGCCTAATAAATATTAGAATATCATCTAGGCAAATGAGGTAAATATGTCATTGGAATCTTGCAGCCTTCCATAATTAAATGCAACACACCAGCTACCTATTTTCTTTCTAGCAGGCTAAACTTGGCTAGCCTGAATTGCCAACACATTTTGATAATATTCCTTCCTAAGGAAACTGGGATCTGTTCACCTTGGCAGGGGTGGGGGTTGGAAGGGGGAAGGCAGTTACCTAATTAACATGATATAGCTTAATTAATTCTGCATCCTTAGAGCACAGATGGAACCACGTATTCCAAATGTAAGATATCAAATCAATCAGGCTAGAACTCCAGCCACGAAAGAGGGCATGACATTTCAGACAGCCTTCAGTCTTTAAGCTGCATCCAATTTCCTGGCATATTCAGGATTTAGAAAAGATACTTATTACAATTTTTGTTATTTAAGGTAGTCCAATATATGTATAATGGGAGAGAAAGTATGCACAGTTTTATTTATGCCAAATTTTCAATGGTGCAAAATCAAAGTAAAACCAGTTTAACAATGTTAAGTCTTCAGCAGGTTCAGAATTGGGCTATCCAGTTCCAATTACACACACACACATATATGCAGAAAGAGAGAGAGGTGTTTGGGGTTTCTGTTGTGGCCAGGGGTCAGGAATGGGACAAAAGGCTTTTCTGACTTGAATTTCCTACTGAAGCCAAAGGGGAGATAACTCAGGCTTTAGTATCTGCTTGCCCAGATGTGGGGCAGAAGTGGAAGAGGAGGGGTGAGACATAAATACTGTCAGCAGTCAAATATAAAGAAAAGGTAATGAGACTCCTCATTATACCTAACAATTACAAGAATGGGTGAATAAAGGTGGTACCAGATCATCATTGGAAGACATATATATATGTGTGTGTGTGTATATGTATATATATATGTATTTTTATATATACTGTTTGCTAAACTCTTAAAATATGATCTGAGCCATTTTTCCTTAAACAATTATGATAGCATTCCTATGCAAAGGAATTATTTTTATAATAAAATGCTTAAAATACAAGGACTTATTGATCTATGCATTAAAGCAAACTATGTCAGGACTACCAAGGAGAATGTCTACAGATCTTTGGGCTGTGATATGTAATGAAGGCCCATCTTCATCCACGTACTTCTCTAGCATCCATATCACAAAATCTGTTCTCATACTGCACACTACACTGAGCTTCTGCCCATTTCCTAGACAAGCCAGAACTTATAAAACTTGTGCTTTTGTGTTGCTGTTTCTTCCCTTCTTTCTCCACCTAGCAAATGCCCTTTGTGTAATAACAGCAAAATCCTTCCAAATAGTAGTCTCACTATCCTCTGTGTTTCCATAGTACAGATTTTCTCCACAATATATTTCACTGTAATCTGTATTTTCCTACTTATCTGTCCAGTTTTTCTCTCAATATCTGAAGAACAAGGTCTAACGCATACATTTTTGTGTGGACAGCACTAAGCATAGTGCCAAGTACACAGTAGGCTCTCAATATATGTTATGGTATTATCTAATATTAACAAGCAATGATGTTGTTAATAGAACTGTTCCTTCTGATCTGGAATGGATAAATTTTCCCACATTGGATTCATTCTCATTGTTTCTCAGCATCATGCTAATATTTGATCTAGTGCCTTCTTTACAGAATATGAGCTGTCTGGGAAAACAATGAAGTCCAAGTAATACCCATTCCTTTAGCATTCACTTGGTTGCTGTTTCTTTTCAACTTTCCCATGGGAGAAATGTTAAAGAGCTGGCATAATTATTTTTTAAATGATATTAGTTCATACTCGGCTAAGTTTCCTATCAGTCCTGCCTGCCCTAACCTTCTGTCCTAGTATTTGTGCCTTTTGGCTGAGCAGTGTCAGAGAGAAACAAAAAGCAAGGGAGTGCCTTCACTTTCTCCTGCTGCTGACCTGGTTGTCAAAAGTGAGGGCAAGGCACAAGGCCAAAATACACAACTGTTTGCAAATCCATGATCTGGTTTCTCCTAGTGCCAGTGCAAATAGGTGGAGGACTGATGCGGAGTCCTCACAGCCTTGTGTTCAGGTGTACCCTTGGGAATGAGGAATGAGCAATCCACTTCTTTATTTACCACTCTGAAAACACTTGACTTGACAAGGAGATAATTTTGGCACTAACATACCTCATTTGCCTTTAAAAAATTTTTCCTGGGAAAAATCTGGTTCTTAAAACCTGAGAGGAAAAATGACAATCAAAAATTTTACACTGAAGTATGCTTTAAGAAAGATAGAAGTAAAAAACATAGCAATGAACACTACCATTAACACTGGCACTATCACCCCATTTCACAGTGCAGCATAGCAATTTCTGATTGTCCAAGTGCTTTGCACTTACACTTGATGCCCAAGATACACCTCCCTTTAATAAAGGTGATGACTATTCTTATGCAAAGACCTAACACATGCTGCAGTTACATATTGTGGATAATGAATGCCTTAGCTATCATTTGTTGAAACCCATCTCTTAAAATTAATGTGTAGAGGATGCTGATAGTTGGAAACTCACTTATTCTTCAAAAACAAAACAAAACAAAGCGAACACAAAACAAACACAGAGAAGCAGCCCTTTAAGAAGCTGAGCAGACACTTCCTGTCAAATAATGAACAACATTGTAAGACAGATTTATTCATACTACAGCTGTGATTTGATAACGAATTCTGTTTGGAATTTATTTGTGAAATGTCACACAATCCAAGATGTTTTAATTATGTTACATTTTATCCAAGACTGCTGATTATAAAATGAGTGATCAAGAGTTAAATCAACTAAAGTCTAGAAAAGATGTATAAAGAAAGACTGCTACAGTGCAAGCAAATCAAACCTGGAATGTACGACTGGTGATTTTTGTTTATATTTAAATGAAAATACTGCTGGCTCCAAAAAATATACTTAGTTTTTGAAAAACGACTGCAGTTTCTGGTTAACACACAGTTCTTCAGAGTAGTAACTTTACAATCACCGCTGTGAATATTTTCAAGTAATATTCACATATCCCTAAGGAATGAATTTGCAGACATACATTTTGTAGCATTAAATTACGCACTATTTTACTGTTGTTTAGATGTCATATTGATGACACATTTGAAGATGGCATGGCACATACTACCTTTTGCTTAGCAGATTTATTTGAAAGTGTTTCAGCCTCTGTGATTCAGGCATTTTCATTTTCACTTGATTGTACAAGATTATACAGAGTAGTAAGTTTGCTTTCATTCTAGCTTATACAAAGATAGGTTGTATGTTATATATACTTTCAGGGTAACTTTAGTTTAATTCATAACTAATTGCTGATAGAAACAGAATATTAACTAAATGGGAGGAAATTTCACATAAGATCAAATGTTTTGAAAAGCTGCACATAATTATTGAGTCAAAGAAATATCAACAGGACTGACTTCATAATAGCATTTTAGAAATTTCTATCTTTTGCCAAATAGAAGATCCTAACATAATATAGTTTGTGTTTTGTTTTTTCTTTTTGGGACAGACTCTCACTCTGTTGCTTGGGCTAGAGTGAGTGCCATGGCGTCAGACTAGCTCACAGCAATCTCAAACTTCTGAGCTCAAGCAATCCTACTGCCTCAGCCTCCTAAATAGCTGGTACTAGAGGCATGGGCCACCATGTCCAGCTAATTTTTTCTATATATTTTTAGTTGTCCAGTTAATTTCTTTCTATTTTTAGTAGAAATGGGGTCTCGCTCTTGCTCAGGCTGGTCTTGAACTCCTGAGCTCAAACAAACCACCACCTTGGCCTCCCAGAGTGCGTGAGCTACTGTGCCCTGTCATAATATAGTTTTTGCTTGTCAGGTGTCTGAAAATATACTTCAAAATTAATTATAGCTAACTCTTCTGTTGTTTCTCTATTTCCATTCCAAGATAAAACAAGGAAAAACAAAATGTGAAAATGAGAAATGCTTTCTATTTCTCTGTGCAATTCAAAATGTTATTGATATAATAAACTTAATTCTTATTTAACTATTCTTAACAAAAACAGCAACAAAAAACACTTTCATAAAATTGAAGAAATAACTCAACAACACAAGCTAATGGCAGGTGATAGCAAAAATATTAATAAAATATAATTAAAAAACATGTCATATAAGAACTGACAGTTATAGGGGTCAACAGAAAATCACTTAAATTAAGCAGCATTGAAGTTTTGGACAATAACCAGCTTTAACACAAGTCGCGGGATATCACAAGTCTATCAGCAGGTATCTAATATGTATCATTAATCAAATAACCAGCCAACCAGTAACCACTGCTATTTGGGGAACCAGACTTGTCCGTAATGTATTTCTAAATTGCAGAAAACTAGAAAATGTCTGCTAAAATAATTTTCGAATACCTGATTAATTCTGAAAATTACTAAAATCAATTCAGGCTAAGTCGTTTCTCACTGAATACGGATAAAGTAACTTCAAAATCCACTGCTACTGGTTGCCATGCAACCTGCTATAGTATTATGGCAGAATAAGCTGGGCTTGAATTTTCTAGGCCCTCTTGCTTTACCAACTTGATGTTTTGATACTCTAATGCGTCTCAGCTAACTTCCATTAAGTAGTGTTTTGTGGGGTAGTATTCCAAGGTTAAAATGATTAAATAACTTTTATGGTTGATCAAATATAAGCCCTTATTATACACAGTAGGCAAAATCATACATTTTAATTACTTTGTTATCAAAGATCTAAGTATTTACATTTCATTTTTCAGTAATAATTCTGAATTTAGGACACCTTTCAAAAATATCTAAAATTATTGCTCTTTAAAACTCTTTATCATAAACAGTAATGAAATTAGTCTAGGACAAAAATAAATAACATTCTTAGAGTATCGGGTGTTTGGTATTTTTATTTTATGCCTTTGTGTAGATAGTTTAATATTTTTCAATGTAATTAAATTATTTGAGAGTTTGCATTATATTTCTCACTTTGCAACCATGCACAAAATAAAGAAAACTGATCAATATTTGATCACAGTTACAGTGTATTAATTCAAAGTTAATTTTCAGTGGAATCATTGCCATTATTCACTTTTGAGAGGTGTTATATGAATATGAGGAAAAACAGCCAATCTTTGTAGAAAGAAAAATATTTTAAAATAGAAGGTTAAAAGAGGAAGTATATCATTAAGAAAAAAAAATTCTTTCAGAATCATACTCTTATGTTTTTAGAAAAATTACCAATGAGGTTTCATCTTTTCCATTTGAGTTTGCACAAATATGAAGTATTCTCTTATAAAGAGAGAATCAGAATGACCAAAATCTCTTTAATAAAATCATCTCTCTTGAAAATCCACTTATTATCAAAATGGAAAGCAATTTAAAATCTAGCCATTAACCTCTAGCACTTATGTAAAAACGGATTTATTAGAATAGGAGAGAAATATCATTTTAGTAATTTACACTATAAATATTTCAAAATAAAAATATTACCCTTCATTTATTACAAAGGAATGTGAATATGTCAAAATTCACTCACATTTAATTTTAATGGCAAGATGTTCAGATAATTACACCTTATAGAAAGACCCAAATTTGCAATTAAGTTCAAATAGATTTAATATTGCTTATGTCTGACATTAGGTAAATTAAACTGCAGATCTCTTTTAAATAACTTATGTGCTCATTTTTACTTAAATAGTCCTAAAATCCACTGGCTTAGGTTAATGTATTAAAATAGCATTTTGCCAACCTCTTCCAGGCTCTCAAAAGAATTGAGCAAAGAGAGAAGTAAATGGCACTGATTTTGATTGTGTTGTTAATAGATATATCCTAGATGGAAATGTATTATAAATAAAAATATCAGTGTACAGGTAATCTAAACAACGTTGAAACTGAAGCTTTGTAACCTCCTTGCAATAATAGAGCCATGTAATTTTTTATTCTTTTAACTATATAAATAATGTTTATATTCAGGAACTGTCTAATTTTTATTTTTATAACTCAATTCCTCAGAAGCCTTTTTTGTTTTAGTTTTTTGTATAATCTACGAAGTTTATCCATCTAAAAGCTATCAAACACTAAAACAAATTTTTCCAACTTGGGAATATTTTTACTAACATAAAAACATCTGAAGTAGTAATTAAACTAAGCATTAAAAAGTTCAAATTAATATAATCCATTTTATGTTGATTAAACCATTGACTTTGTTGTCTAAGAGATAATGAGAAAATTTCTATTATTATGTCTAATAATAAATGATCCATGAACTTAAGAAAGTGCAAAGAGGTTTCTTCGATTTCAGGTATCTTGGAGCTTTAAAAATGTTGATGTGCATTTTGCCATCCCGAGTGGCATCCCCCAGTTGTGTTTACCATAGATGATACCCCCCTCCACCTTCACCTTTGCCGCTTTTCCTAGTGTCTCTCCCACTTTGGGAGCCCTGGCCTGGAACAAAAGAAATATAGGAATCAAGAACTGATTATCTAGTGAAAAGCTGGAAAGGATATCCTTGCTCATGATGAACGGAAAGGTAGAACTGGCATTCAAAGGTAATTAGCACTGATTTCAATTTAAGCCATGTCAACAATTATTTGTACGGAATATACATCATTTGCATAGAGCTAAATTAGGCATTGTGAAAAGACAGCAGAAAAACACAAGAGAAAATGCACATATATATTTCAGGAACATATCATGGTGTAGCAAAGCATGTGATTCAGAGATTTGAAAATGAATTTAAGGACCAGCTAAACCTTCTCCCCCGGTTTGAAGTAAAATACAAACTCACAACTAACAGAGACTAAGATAAGACATTCTTCAAACCAGTTCTTATATATGGCTCTCAGAATATGAGGGATATGGCAGAAGAACAACAGTAAACACAATCATGTAGTCTGAAATTAGTCATTCATATTTAGCGATGTTAAAAAATATTAATACAAAGTCTGGGTTCCCCCTTTGAAGTAATGTTACTATCAAGGAAAAAGACAATTTTTAAAATTGTAAACTCAGTATATAAATTTTAAGAAAAAATATATCTAATTCCATGTGCATACTTTAGGATTCTGGGAAAATTACATTATATTGCAGAAAATACAGAGTTGTACTAGAGTTAATATAAAGCTAACAAGAACTTGAAGTAAAAGTTTAGAGGATACATCACGAAACTTTAAATAGGCCTTTCTCTGGCCTGGCTAAATTACTACACTTCTTGATGCTGTTTGCTCCTCATAGCAATTGAAAGCATATGTAATTTAACAGCAGGCCTCAATCCTTTAATAAGCTGTCTTTAAAATACCTTACATGGATTACCTATCTGTAAATCTGCTTCCCATGCAGAATGTGGCAGCATTATGGAAATTGTCAGTTCAGTAAAGATGGCCCGTACCAAAGGGAACTACATCTGCACCCTGTAAGATTGTACCAAACATTGGAAGCAATCTTTCAGCATTTATAATACTGCAAAATGCATAATTAAGATTAAGGGCTCATTCTAACCTTTATTATGGACTGTGTATTTCAAATTTGGGAGGTAGGTGAGACGTAAGTGGAACTATAAAGTATCATACTAAGATTGCATCTTTTAAATTATATGAAGTTGGTTCTATCTCATAGACTCAGATTTTCCACATTTGTTAGATTAGCAGATAACCATGTCTTCAATGAAAATGAGGTAGAGAATTTCAGATTCAAAATTTGAAAATCTGAATATATAGTTGGTTTAATTCTTTTATTCTAATTTTGAATTTTAAGACTTTTGATAACAAACTATATATCCAATTTATTAGAGGTCATCTATATTCCAGTGTATGTATATGGTTTGTATTTATAGATGACCAGTTTCAAACAGATTCAGGTGAACTATATAATTAACTAGAACTAGAAACCTGTAAAAAATTAATAGAATGTGTGAATTTACAAATATGAATTGTAGTAAACTAATAATACGAATTCAAGTAGATTCTTCATGAAGCTAAGCTCTAAAAGAGGCCTTGCTGTTATATAAAACCTGAATCACATTGGAAACTTGACTAGAAATTGAAAGTATCAGTCTGATTAGCACTCGCAAAGCACATATTAGTCCGATTGACTTTTGTCATGTTTCAGACTAAGTCTGGTTCAAAATTACACACAGAAACTGTTTGAAACAATGTTATTATTTATAGTTTATCAATATAACAAAATAAAATTTAAAGGAATATAATTTTAAATTGTCTTTCCAAGAAATTTTACCAAGTTGGAGTAGAATAAAAATATTTTATTTGTGTTTCCTTATAAAAAAAGAACTCCAAAAAAGGGAGGCAGCTAAGTTAATGCTGTTGATTCTTTATGCATATACTTGGTGAAAGAACAATATTTTGTAAATAATTATTAATAGTTCTCTAAATTTTAATAACTTTGGTGGCAAATAAAATGGAAGGAAGTGAGCCTATAGGTAACTGCTTAAAATTAAAGCTCTCTTCTGGTCATAATTCTCAGTTTTGAACTAACAGAAATGAAAATTCTTAAATTTTCTACTGAATATCCAAGACGAGTGAGAGTCACACTATATTATGCAAGTGTCAGAGAAAAGGGATTAAGGAAGTATGTCCATGATCATGTAAGGATAGATTAAGGATTCTTTTTTTTTTTTTTTTTTAACTCAAAACCCAGTTTCATAGTATAGATTAAGGATTCTTAAAAGATTTACTGGATTAGGTAGACAGTCTTTCCTCTTTCCTGCCTAGGCCATGACCTAAGACAGACCTATGTCTACAGTGACCCCACTGAGAACACCAGGATGGTGCATGGCAGAGCCCAAAAAGGAAGAACCTGGTGGATCCCTGATCTACTGATTGTATTCAGGAGAGGGTCCTAAAAAGAAGATATATCCATGTTTGTCTGTTGCTATGTTCACAGCAGGGATGTCATGTTAATATTGAACTATTAGAGATGAGCCCTAATTGATTTAACAAAAGTCGTAGTTATAGAAATAAAATAGGGAGAATATAATCTAGGCCTCTGAATTAAAGATGAAAAATAAGCTGAAGATTCCTCAGAGAGCAAGAAAATCACATTTTTGGGTTATTTCATTGTTTTGATTTCCATCTACTTTGAAAAGGCACTTCTTTATAAATCCCATTTCTTTAATGGAATCATCTACACTTGGAAAGAAAAAATGGGAAATTAGCTAACTTCAATGTAGAGATGACTTTAAGGTATAAACGCATGCTATATGTTTCTAGTACATTTACTTATTTTCTGCTCATAACATTAATTCTCCGATATCCAAAAAGCAGAAATAACATCTTAAGCATCTGTTATTCAGTTTTGAGTGATGGGCTATTCTTATCATATATGAGAGTCATTCAGATTTCATCAAATGTGGTGGTTGATATGTGCATTAAGGAAACACCGAAATCTGAAATCCAACTCTTATAATCATTCTTATGTAACCTAAATCTAAACATCAACTTCAGAGCTAGGCTACTATTACTTTCCTGAAGCTGACTAATTAGTTGATTTGCATCAGTTAAACAAAAAGAAGGATAAGTTTAAAAACCAATTTCAAAACAAAATACAAACCGTTGTTGCCTGACTCAAATATTTTGGTGTAATATAGAACCTTAATCTATGGGGAGACTCTTATAAATATACTTTAATTTCCTTCCCCAAGATCATCATCCCTGATTATATATTTTCTAAGAAGAAATATTAATTTGATCTAACACATCACAAGGAAACATGTAGAAGGATTAACAGGAATCTTCATTTCTGAAAAATATTATCATATCATCTCTTTTAATGACCTAGTTATATTACATTTACAAAATATGGCAATGTAGCTAATGATTCCGTGCTGATGTTTGAGACAGATAGATCTGGATTCAAATTTTGATCCTACTCAGGATGTTTCCTCATTGGTTAAATGGGGATAAAAAATAGTATATACCTTAGAGGGTTATTTTAAAAACTAAATGAGATATAATACATGTGAGTCATTTGGATTACTCTGGCTTAAAGTCAATCTTCAATAAAAGTCATTATCATTAATATGCTAGAATACCACTGATAAAGATATATCTTTGAAATTTTTTCTTAATTTAAATAGGGAAATATTTTAATGATAACTGTACTTTTATAAAATTATAAATTTATGTTAGGTGACTATTTGGAGGTAAGTCCAAATTTCTCAATGGAAATTGAGTCATATCACTTAGTAAAATTAAGATATTTAATTCATTTAATTATAATGAAAGGGAGACCTAAAGGCATTGAGTAATATATATCACATGCTCAGAAATATTATGAGTAATACTAAACATGTATTTATTGCTCATCAACTGCCAAGCACTGTGATAAACATTTTACATGAAATATCTCATTTAATTTTCACACAACACTCATAAAGA
>NW_012147841.1:7223322-7257519 GCF_000956105.1 Propithecus coquereli
TAAAAAATTTGGATAATATACCATGAAGAAATACATTGTGGTTAGATTTAGTGGCAACAAGAAATGTTCTAGCTATCTATATAGAGAACATATGGCCAAAGAATTTCAATACAAATAAAAGTAAAAATCGCTAATAAAGTTAGATTTGTGATTAGCATATATAGTACGTTCTTGATTTTTAAATTGTGTATATGTATACGTGTATCTTCTGGGTCTCAGTGTATCTGGCTATATTTTCCTAAGTATATTTTTGTAACCGTTGAGCCTGTAGTGTAGTGGAGTGAAGAAACAACAAAAAAATAGCTGAAACCTTGGACTAGGAGTGTCATTAACAACTTCATCTGCTCTTCCTCCTCTGTCCTCTTTTAAATGTAACTTAGGATGGAGCCGCTTGGCAGAGGTCCAAATACTCTTGGATGCAGTCATCGAAAATAAACTCACAGCGTCACTTGCAGAACGCAGCACAGGAAAATGAATTTTATTACAGGCATTTAGTCATAAATGCCCCTTAGTACATGCTGAGCACCACAGAGTTGCCAACAAGCTGGTGAATAACCTGCACCAATGCACATCACACTTGACCTTATATGCAAGGTCATTTTTGTGAGAGCAAAGCCATTATTCATGGGGCTTTGCTGTTTCTCCGTTGGCTTAATTTCTCACCCAGGAACCACTGGTCCCCTCAGTGGAGAACTGAATCAGTATTCTCTTTCCACTACCCATTTCTTTAGCTCTAAATTTGGTATTTATATAACACTTTTATGATGGAAAAACAGAGTCCATAAAATAAACCTTCTCCCTCTAATATCTTCAGTCTTGTGTTTCTATTCCAACTCAACCAACAGAAGGATGCCTTGCCCGCCACAGTGCAGGCCCTTCTTCTGTAATGCTTGGCCCATTTGCAGTAGTAGCTCACCTGACACCTCTGTCGACATTTATTTTGCAACTAGTCCTGCACACCACTAACACTTTTTTTTCTGAAACATCAATTTGAAAATACCATTGCTCTGTGCAGAATTTCTAGCTTTCTACCATTTACTGTTAAACTAAATAATCTTTAGCCTAGTGTTCAAAGTGCAGCTCACTTGTCTTAGGACTATCTTCCTACTGTTTTTCTTTACTTTCCTACTCATAAACCTTCTCCTCTAATCTAGACAATTGGCCATTTCTTGAACACAGGAGGCTTAGTCCTGTTTTTCTTTTTTCTTACAACAGATTCCAGAATGAGCATCCTCCCTTCCCAGTAAATCACATCCATATTTCAAAGGCGAAGCCAATTCCAGTCCTTTGGCTTTGCATAGGTAGAACTTACCTTTTCTTCTTCATATTCCAATAGAAGATGTTTTGCATCTTTCATAAAGCATTTAATGTATAGTGCATTGAATTACATACTTATGTACATCCCTATTTGCGGGAATCTGATCAGATAATTTGATAATAAAATAATAATAGTAAACTGGGGAGCCTGTTATATGACAATCTTCCACCCAGTGGTATTAAAAATTTTTAATGTACTTGCACACCCCATGTGAAAAATCTTGAGCATGCACTCTAATCTATAGATGTTTATTTTTAAATTATATGCATATTCTACTACATAAACACATTGTAGTCATTGTAACATACAGATAAGTAGAGAAATTTTAAGAAGAGATAGAGATAAAAATGAATAGAAATACAAGTTCTAATAATTTCTTTTTACTGAGATACATGCACCTGACTTTTGAGAACACTGTTGTAGACACTAGTAGTGTAAAATTAATCAAACACTTTTCAAGGCCTTAACCAGTTTACAAGCCAGGGCCAGAGATACTGTAAAAAGTTAAATGAAACACAATTTCACGAGTTCATAATAGATTCATAATTTTATATCTTTGGAGTCCACTATAAACCCTAAAACAGCATGACTTGTACATAATCGATATCTAATGAAAATGTTTTCAAATGAATGAAGATTATTAGGCTTTTGCTTAGATGTTTTGCCTAAAGGCAGTTTAGTTTATTACCTTAGCAAAATTACAATTTGTATTTTTATAGTTCTTTACAAATAAAAACATGATTGCCTATCCTTCTCAGAACTTCACAAGAGTTGTATGAGATAAACGCAGTAGTGGAACATAATTTTTCAGTCGATCACTCTATGCCCATCACGTGCCAGGAACTAGTCTAGGTGATCATGAAACACGAGTGAATAAGTAACTCACGGGGTTTACATCTCTGTGGGAAGAGGTGGACAATAAATAAGTAGAAAATAAATTAACATCATATTTTCAGACAATGTGAGTGTTAGAAAAGAAATAAAACATTGTGATACAACAGAAAATTATTAGGCAATTGTAGGGAAGAAGGATATGGTCAAAAAACCTGAGCGTGATCAAAAAGTCCCTTTGGGGACAGGGTACTTGAGCCAATATTGAAGAGACTGAAGCAACTACATTAATAGCAGAGGAAGGAGCCTTCATGGGAGATTACAAAGGAATTAAGGAAGTAGGAATAAGCTCAAGTGTTTGAGGAATAAAAAGAAGGCTAATAATATGACTGGCAGTGAGCAGGACAGAGTAACAAGAATTTCAATCAGCAGCTGTAGGGTCAGACAGATGGGGGACTATTAGATGTGTATCAGCTCTGTGACTTAGAAAAAGTTACTCATTGGCAAAAGATTAGGAAAACACTTTTTTGCTTCTGCTCTGCATGTGAAATTAACTTGAGCTTAACTCTCTAGGTAGTTTTCCTGGTAATCCAGTAAAAGTAGGAATGTTAACAATATTACCAGGTAATATTGCTTATGGTAAAAACAGACATGTCCCCGGAAATTCTGTATGTGAGTTATTACAAGAGATATTAGTTCCGGTGGGTCATGAGGCTTCTAACTCGGGGCTACTCCCACAGGTGTCCAAGGTGAGTCTGAGTTGCCACATGAGGAGAAGGTGTCTCCTGGGCAGCTACCTGGACTGGGGAGTGGACTGCTATCTAGAATCCTGCAAGGACTCCCGCTGAGCAGGAATCCCTGGTACTGAAGCTTGTGGTTCCTGCCCCATATCCTTCTCAGTACATTGGCACTGGAATAGCCTATGGTAGTTTCTGAGTCTAAAGGTTTGGCCCCTGGTGGCCACTGCATGCTAAATCTCTCCTGTAAGTGGCAATAATAATAACATGATCTATTCTGAGAATTAAATAAGTATATCACTTTAGCATAGTGCTCTAGTGGAGCATAAACATCAATCAAATAATTCTATAGCTGTAAGTTATTTTTATTCTTTGCCTTATTGTATGCTTTTACATGTGAGGAAACTCAGCCTGGAGAGATAACTGCCTTACTCAGGGTGAAATAGTTGGGCAATGGCTACATCCAGTCTCTGCCATCCTAATTGAGATATATGTCATGTGCCATTCTTGCTCCGTCAGTGTAAGGCTATCCAAGTTCCTTTGGATATTCTGTGGTATGCAGAATAGAGAGATGGTTAAAAGCTTAGAAGTGTCCCTGCCTGCTAATCTTGAACTGAACTGACCATGACATTGGAAGAATAAATCTAAGGAAGATCAAGAAGCTAATGGGATACATCATCTGTTTTACTTTTTCTCTCTTTCAGTGTGCCTCCTCTAGATCACTGATAGCCTGTTGGTCTTTCTAAGGCTGCACCCAAGCCTCCAGGTTAAAGGGGAAAATAAGTCTCTCAACATCATAATTTATTGGCTGCACCCATGTCTTGAACTGTTGAAAGTTAAAAAAGATGCCAAACAATATTTTAAGTGTTCATCTAATGACTACTTTTAAAAAATGCTATATGGAAGATTCTATGGTAGAGTACTTAACACAATCATCATCATCATCATCATCATCATCACCACTGCCACAGCCCCTGCACTGCGCCACCACCATAATTACCATCATGAACACCAACAACTTAATCATGGCCCTGATTTAGTAGCTTGCAACTTGTTTAGCCAGACAAATGACAGAGCTATAATTCATTATTTACCAAAGAACTGTTTTTCATGAGCATCTTAATAACCAAGTCATAACAACCCAGTTATTTCCATCAATAAAAAAACTGAATTGCATTTGGTTTATCTGGCTGTTAGCAGAAATGCTTATGTGAATTTAGTGTTTATAATAACTCATGAAGCTTTTTTAACTGGTGATTGTATTGTAATAATATGTCTACAAAGAAAATGTGAAAGATAACAAAATAGTCTAACATTTGTGATAAAAATGTATTGAAGGTTTAGGTCCTTTTCGATTCTAATAATTACGTCAACATCTACGTCTTATGTCTTCAAAAAAGTATGCTATGGTGTTTTGTTGTAATACATGTTAGCAGGTACAGGGTTAATTGACCTAGTTGAAGCTGCTAGAGAAGGCTTCCATGAGGAAGTTAAACTTTGTCTGCGTGAGATATGACAGAAGAGTAGAAAATACTTAGGTCAGGGAAAGAGAGGAGGTAGATGATGAGAGGGAGAAAAGTACATAAGAAGAACAACATATGCAAAAGCCATGGGCATGAAAAAATTTCATTTACATGAAGAATGGAAAAAAGGTCAGTATAGGGAGAATAATAGGTGGAGTAGAGCCAATATATGGGCAACCCATCTGAACACTGATGACTAAATTATTGGTTATGGGTATGCTTCTTCTTTTATCTTCACATTTTAAAGTTCTTATAATAAAATATTTCTAAGAGTAATTGATATTTGCTACGTACAAGATAGACAATATTTGCTATGTGCATGATAGATAATGTCATGTATTCATGTAGATCTAGGCTTATTGTCTGAGTCTGGAGAATAATGTCAATTCAAAAATACATTCCTTGAAATATATTAATATAAATATTAATATATAGATACATGTGTGCATAAGAAACTATATAACATTTTCCTTCTGATGGGTTCCAAACGGTTTTATATGTTATCAAACTTATCTTCAGCAAAAGAAACCATGAGTAGTACATAGATCAAATAAACAGTTATAGAAAATTTAAATGCCTTGCTCAACATTTTATAGCATTTTCTGCCATTCAATTTTTATTTACTCTATCTAAATCTTTGCTTAAATTTCTCACATATATGTTTATATATTCCATAAGTGAAGCAACTAATGCCAAATAAGTTATATTATTTTCATTTGAATAAACCAGTTATAATAATTTTCCTGATTTACAAAACTATTCATTTTAAAGATTACATCAAGTTTATGCTTGCATTTTATTTTTTGCTATTTTCTTCACTATGATTTTTTAAAAACATGTCACAAGCAGCTGGCAAATTTCTTAGTAAAATCCCTGTGATTGTCATTATACATATCATCAGAACTTCTGATCAACTTATACTTAATTGGTCCAATGTTATTTTATTGAATTTTTTTCATTAGCCATATTTATAGGCTTTTTATAACTTAATTTTCTATAACTTTCATTATTTTAGTTAACACATTTTAAAGTTGAGTAGTTCAACCATTTAAATATTATTGATTTCATCTGCTTTTCAAGTTATTTATGGACCCACTTTCTTTCTAGTGTTTCTTTTTCACCTGATGTAATTGTAAGTGCCCCTTTGATACCACTTACCCCTTTTAGCCAACATTAATTCACTCAACTTTATTTTCTTTTTTGCCCTTTCTAGACCTTAGAGTTTAAAAATTTATATTCAATATACTATGTATTCTTCTTTTATTTCCTCCCCTTCTCCATTTTCATAATGTGTTCTTTTTATGTTCTTAATTCTTGATTGATCCTCTCATGCCATGTCCTTTATGCACTAAATTTTCTAACTCAACATGATACTTACACACATATTCTAACTTTCTTTAAGTTCAGCATCAAATTTTCTTCTGATGCTCCTGTTTTACTGCTTTAGATTTTGATATCCATTGTCATGTTTCACCTCTCTTTTTCATTTATGTATTCAAAGGAAGTGTTTATAAAATCTAAATATTATGTAAGATATTTGGGTAGGGTTTTATAT
Source organism: Propithecus coquereli (assembly GCF_000956105.1). Classification (NCBI taxonomy): domain Eukaryota; kingdom Metazoa; phylum Chordata; class Mammalia; order Primates; family Indriidae; genus Propithecus; species Propithecus coquereli. The sequence continues at coordinate 7,229,287 of NW_012147841.1, forward strand.
GAGTTGGACACAGGCTGGGAATATATATATATGTTATTTCGAGTTTCTTACTGATGAAGTTTACTTCTTTTTAATGAGTTCCTAGGTAACTTTAATCCAATAAGTAATCCCTTAGATTCTTGGTTTTTTGTTTCTCTTCTAGTAGTTTATGTCTAATGTGATTTCTTTGAATAAAAATTTGGCAGTGGTTTTATATTTACTTTAGTTGTCAAGATTCTCTTATAAATTCATATTCTTTTGTGTTGAAATTCATTTTAAGCAGTGTAATAGTTATCATAAGCTAATTGCTGTAACAAATAGACCCCAAGATGTGTAATGGCACAAACACAATACACGTGTACCTCTTATGCACTGGGGAGGGGAACAGGGTGGCAATGTGACCTTCCTCCCTAAAGCCACTCAAGGATGTAGGCTGATGCAGACTCTGATGCCTTCAACATGTGGATTCCAAAGTTGTGCTGCGCATCATCTCCATTTTACCCAGACAGAGGGAAAACATCATGGAGAAGCACATGGCACGAACTTAGTAACCATCACCGCCATGTGCGTTTCACTGGTAAAAACACTCACACATCTACTTACAAGGGACACTGGGAGATTTGGGGCAGCTGTGTAAATAGGAAGGAGAAGGAAGCCTGGAGCAGTCTCTGCCACACAAATTGAAGGAAATATTTTTCCTTCAATACCAATAACTATTGGTAGAGAGTATAAATAATAAATATGAAATTGAAAAGAAATAATAAAAACTAAAAGATGTATGGTGTGATGAATTTTCCGTAGAAACACTTTAAAGCTAAATCTTTCCTAGGATGACCATTTATATGATTATTTTTAAATCTTCATGTCAATATTGTGTACTAAATATGAATGTTAAAATTTTATAAAATAACAGGGAAGGAGTAGTTATTTGTCTGAAAAGTAACTGTACCATATAATACTATATATTTGTACTATCTATCTATCTCTCTCTCTATATATATATATAGTTATACTATATAATACAGTTTGGGAAACCTAAGCATGCAAAAAGAAAAAAATGAGATAAACCAAGAAATGTTTAGAATTAGTTATGTTATCTATATATATGTCTCAAACATGTGTTGTTAACTTGGAAGAAATGAGCACTTATTTTTTATACCCTAATGCCTTGTACATGAACTTGAACTGGTCAATTGTGACTCATTAAGGAAATTTCACAAAATGAGGCCTCCCAAAACATGGTTCTTAAGAAACACTACTGGAGTTCAATATTAAAAGTTTGGAAGATACAGCATTAGTCTCAGAGAAAATGGAAAGGAAATTGTGATGTAACAAAAAAAATCGAGTAATTCGTACTTTGATAAGTGAAACGACTGCTTAATTGTCTTGGTTGGCAGGCTGAACCAAGAACTGAAATAGATTTCAGTTTAATGCATTTTCATAACAATGGAAAACTGACATATCTAATCTCCAATTACAGTTGCCCCCTACCTACCTTACAGGAATGTTGTGAGGACAAATGAGATAAAATACGTGAAGTGCTTTGAGCTCCTTAGTACAGAACTATAGAAATTCAATAAAATTTAAGGCATTTATTAATATTATGATCCCTCTGATTATAGTCTCAGTTTCTCAGCTGGCCCAGTCTGAGTCTCAGTATAGCTTCCAATCAAAACTAGACTTATTTTTACATTAAGACTTAGAAAATATATATTCACATGAAGCTTCCTACAAGGACTACTTTCTCTAAAAAATATTAGAATTCTCTGTATATTTCAAGTATCATGAGTTCACAGAGTCGGAATTTGAGTTTGTCTATTTTTAAACAGTATTAAGTCTAAATGTCCCCAGAATGAAATATTCCTTTACTTTTTAACAGGTACAGTTCCAGAAATATATCAAGTGCTTGGCAATCCTGTGATGATATGCTTTATATACTTGAGTTACTTGAGTTAGACCGTGTACCGACTTCCCAAAAGTGGAATGCAAAAGTGGCAATCCGCCTTTTCCACTTGGATTCAAGACATAATAGAAAAGTTGCCACAAAACTGACTAAAATAAACAGAGATACCAGGGCATTGTTGGAAAAGAAATCAAATTTGTTCCTCATAAAGCTGTCACAAAAAATATCACTTGTGATTAAAAAAAAGAAAATGCTTCCATGTTTTTTGAATAGAAAATACTCCATGATTGGAAATGAAACATAGGTAAGTAGACTATAGATCTTCAATAAATCACCACATGAAAAGACGAAAAAAAATTTCATGAGGACAATTCATGGTTCCCTTTCTGGCTTTATTTTTCTGTATGGTACTTATCATCTGACATGTTTTCCATTTTACTTATTTGTTTAATGCACTGACTTTATAGAATTCTGTGCTAATATGTTAGCCACTAATCACATGTGGCTAATTCAATTTAAAGTAATTAAAATTTAAAATTCAGTTCCTTAATCTCATTAACCACATGTCAAGTGCTCCATAGGCACATGGAGCTAGTGGCTACCATATTGTACAGTGTAGAATAGAACATTTCCATTGTCACATAAAGCTCTATTGAATAGTGCTTTTAGTTAATAACACTTTTTGCTCAAATTTATATTGTTTTATTTTTTAAAACACAAAATACAAGATGGCAGTTTAATATTGAAATTATTTTCCTATCTATATCAGGCTTATATCTATTTCATAATCAACAGTGTGAATTATAAAGTTATTACTAAATAAAGAATTCCTGAGCAGCTTTAGGAATAAAGAACCACAAACTTGTCTGCTGACCTCAGACAAGTTCTTTATGTTGGTATAGTTGGAAAGCATCAAATAGCACTTCTGGGAGATGATTAAAATTTCCTACCATGTATTGGGACTTGCTAAACACAGACATTTTTATATTCTCCCTGTAACATCAATTATATTAATCCCATTTACAGATGAGGAAACTGCTAGTTGAGAAGAGTTAATACTTACCATTGTAACTTTCCCTAATCCTCTAACTCTATACTCCCAAAAAATCATACTCCTGACTTAGTTATTTGGTATATTATTTTAACCATATTAGAAACTGAACTAAACAAGTTTTATTTAGAATTAGCTTTCGTTTCAACCCATGCTAAACTGTCAGCGTGATGAAGTGCTAGCATAGAGATGACCTAACAGCTGCCTATTAATTTCAACCAAATTGCAGTACTTTCTTTTGGCTCCCTGCCACCTTTTCCCCATCCCCAATGCCTTGGCTTTGCAAAACTGTTTGTGCTGATATCTGCAAAAATATCCCACCCAATATCTCAAGATGAAAATTAAAGTAATGTTTTAACACCCCAATTCTCTTTCTGCTTAAACAATTGATGTATGTCTATCCTTTCATTACAAAATTAAATCTAAAATGCATGCATTCCACATCACTATCTCAAGTCCTTTGTGAAACAAAGCAAGGGTATATGTAATCAATTACCTAAGTAATAACTAACTAAAGTAGTTTCTGTATTTGATATCATTTAATTATTCTCAAATATGATGAATAAATGTGGCCTGACATATCCCTATTCAGGGCACCTGTAATATACCTCCCTGAGTGCAAAAAAGAAGAATCAAATCATCAATGATTTCTCTACCTATAAGGTTCAGATGATGTTTTGTGAACATTCCTCTGCTTTATTATGATGGCCTCAGGGTATCTTCTCTTCTTTGTCATACTCATTCAACAACATTTAATGGACACCTGCTATGTACTGGACACCACTAAATGCTAGGGGTACAAAAATGAACATGCAGCCTTTGATCACAAAGAGCTAATAGTCTACTGTTAAACACATTAATTGCATATAATTTCACAAGGGTATTAATAAAGACATTCACAAATTATTCTGGAAGGTCAGAGAAAAGGCTTTTAATTCAGCCTGGAACAATCGGAGTAGGCTTCTTGGAAAGGATAATCTCAGTGTCGATTCTTAAGAGATGACAATGAAGAAGAAGAAACAAGCAGAAAAGGAGGAGACAGCTTTGGTAATTTTGGTTAGAGGGGACATAATAAGACATGGCAAAGCAGCCAAAAAATAGAATCTTTTCCGTGAAGGAGGGAAGATCGTCAGGGAGTGTGGCTGGTGAGCGGCTGCCTCTGTGTGTGTGTACACACAAACACACATCAGAATACATACAGACATTCTGTGGATAGAAAAAGGCCACAGGAATAACTTCGAGGGTGTCCAGTGTGTAATTTCTCTGCTTTTTCCCCTCCCTGTCCCAAATAAAATTTCTGTCTTGATTCCACAAGGCTGTGTGAACAATCACTTTACATGTGCAAAGCAAATTCCTATTTGAAAACTGATCTGCAGTTTGTATGTGCATAATAGAGCCAGACAGAGAAGCATTACCAAGGGGCCTGCCAGAGGTGAGAAATTCCACAATTGCATTAAAATATAGGTACTTGCTATGGCCTTAATGTTTATGTCCCTCTTAAATTCCTAGGTTGAAATCCTAGCCCCCAAAATAGGAGGTGAAGCCTTTGGGAGGTGATTAGGTCCTGAAGGTGGAGCCCTCATGAAGGGGATTCACACCCTTGTAAAAGGGGCGGGCCCAAGGGAGCTCAACTGCTCTTCCACCATGTGAGAACACAGAGTGAGAAGACGCCCTCTGTGAATAGGTGGGCTTTTACTAGACATCACCTTAATCTTGGACTTCCCAGCCTCCAGAAATGTGAGAACTCAATTTCTGTTGTTTATAAGCCACCCAGTCTATGGTATTTTCTTACAGCAGCCTGAACAGACTAAGACAATACTCAAATCAGTTGAATTGAACTGACTCTTTTTTTTTTTTTTTTGTTCCAGGGTTTTGTGAGGGTACAAACATTATAGTTACACTTTATGTCTTTACTTCACCCAAATGCGGGTTAAAGGCATGCCCTTCCCTCCTTTTAGGGCTCCCCGTGTCCTTTAGTTGTAGATTTGCCCCCCATCCCCTAATCCCTAGAGAGTATTTCTGCCATGTGATCAACCTAGTGTTGATCAGTTAGTACCAATTTGATGGTGAGTACAAATGGATCCTGTTCTTCTGCTCTTGTGGTGCCCCACTTTGGATAATGGGCTTAAGTTTAATCCAGGAAAGTATAAGAGGTGCTAGATCACTGTCGTTTCTTATGATTGAGTAATATTCCATTGTAAACATATACCAAATTTTGATGATCCACTCATGGATTGATGGGCACTTGGGTTGTTTCCACATTCTTGCAATAGTGAATTGTGCTGGACAGTGTGTTGGCGCTTTGAACTGACTCTTAAGGCATACCCAAGATCCTCTACCAATAAACTACTCATCTGGAGTAGGATTTAGAGAATCCCATGACAGAAACTAAGTAGGTGCTCTCCAAACCAGCTTTACCTATTCCCTAGGGCATACATCTGGAATACATCCTCCAATTTCCCTTGCAGGTAGGTATAGCATGTGACCAAGTTCTGGCCAATTCTCTATAGGATTACTGTAGTAGTTTTCTAAGTGATTTCCCTTCTCCCCTCTCTCCCTATTGTCTACACAGTGAGCAGAACAATCTTATGAAACCATATCAATCTGATCATGTCAGGCCTCATTCCAAACTCTCCAGTAATTTTCCATCCTTACAATTGCCTTACAAGGGCCTAACTGACCTTCCCCACCCTAGCACTGATTTCTGTGACCTTATTTTCTATATTCTATAAACTCCCATAGTTCAAATGCTCTAGCAATACCGGCTCATTTGCCGTTCCCTAGGTGCATTTGGTCTTCCCTCTGCCTGGAACTGCCTCCCCGGATGTCCATCATGGCTCACTTGCTCACCGTCTTCCTGCTTAAATGACACTTGAACAATGAGATCATTTTGAAAGAGTAAATTGACCCCTCTCCACCCTGCCACTTGTGCCTCTACTCACTGGTTCCCTTCCTGGCTTGGTGTTTCTTCATGATACTTAGAATGGCAAGAAGATGCTGATATTAATCATATGGCTTCTAAATGACTTAAAAGGACAATACAGAGGTTTAATTATCCCCATATAACTCCAACCATTCTTTTGTGTCATTTGTGAAACTTTGTAACCCTCAGTTTTCTTGTTTCTCACTTATTCATTTAGTCATTTATTTAATTTTGCCATTTATTTGTTGAGACGCTGCATTGTATGAGGTGATGGAGATGGAGCAGTGACTGATAAGGCTTTCTGCACAGGGTAACAGCCCTCACAGAGCTCAGTGCACTGGGGAAGACAGACACCAAACCTTTATTACAAACGTTGTGAGTATTGAAGAAAAAGACACACAGCACACAGCAGTGTGATCGGAAATGGGTTATGCCAACTGGTCCCCTCTGAGGTCCATTGGCTTATAATGATTTATAATTGTAAGTTTATTTCTGACACTACTTATTTACAGAGGGGAAAAAAGGAAGGGAGCAGAGAGGGAACTATACTAATAGTTATTCAATGCCTGGAGTACCATTGAATAACTATACTGGAAGTTTTTTCTCTAAACGCCACCAGGTTGTCATTACTCTTCCCATTTTCAGAGATGAGGAACCCAATACTCAGGTGGACGTTATTATTCCCACTGTAAAGCTGAGTAAACTAAGGGACAGGACTCTTCTTAACACATACACACAACCACGTGCTCTATCACAGTGCGACTCATAGTGTAATCTACAGACAAACTAGTACTCTTCTTCGATGAAATAAAGAGGTTGTGGCAGACTATAAATCAATGTATTTACTTTCTTTCTCCAGAAAGTCTGGCTACAAAGAAAAGTCATCTGGACTGGACAGCATGTTTTATAACTGATTTCACATTCTGTGTATTCTGGCATAGGACTTCGTATAGGACGGGGAGTGGGATTTTAATGAGGTAAGAACATAGTATAATGGATCCTGAGAATTGATTAGAGATGAGAGGAAATGGGGTGGAGGTGAAAAGCATGGCAATAGATCTAACAAAGAGTCATATAACTAAAAAAAATTATATGGCTGGCCAATAAATTTGACACTATTTTCAGAATAATGAGAAGCCACTGACGACTGTTGAGTTTTGATTATTAAAAAGAATGTTCTGGTTATTCGCAATGAGTCATTTGAATTTGTGTGTGTGTGTGTAAGTTACATTTTCACATCCTTCACACAGTTTTCTGTCCATTTTTAGTGGTTTTATTATCCATTCATGGAAGTTCTTTATATAATAAATAATATGGATAGCAATGCTTTGTTATATTTGTGATAATTACTATTGGTTGTTTGCCCAATGGTATTTTTGTGTGATTTTTTGATGTATCCAATAAATGTCTGTTCAATGAATAAATGAAATAATTTTTCTTTTATATTGTAAGAATTTAGTTCCTATTTGGTTTCATGAAGAATTTCATAGATTCAAATGTCTTTTCTGGCTTATAAATGTTCTAAATCCAAGAGATTTTTTCCTCGTGAAAAGAGTTGGTGATCCAGACAATCTCACTGGTAGCTCCAGTTTCTCCACTATATTACTGAGTAACCCTGGAAAAGGCACTTAATTTCCCTCTGTTTTTCTTTTATCACATACAAAATATACTATATACCCAATTCCTGCTTGCCTCATGGAAGATAGTAAACAAATGAATTAGAAAGCAGGTAACAACATCCATAATTAAGAAGTGGTATAAAATATTCCCTACTCTTTGGAGGAGGATACCATTAATTACAAGGCATCACTATAAATCACAATTTATTCCTGTTGTCTAAAGCAAGAGAACAGGAGGGCAACTCAGTTCAAACAGCAAGATGGGATATTGTGATTTTTGTTTCTGTTCTTGTTCTGTTTCATTACTTTTTAACATTCTTTGAACTCCTAAAACAAGCAAGACCCTATGGTAGGCAATTTCAATCCATTACAACATGGATTACTTCATTTAAGATTCATTTTCTACCCAGACATCCTGGAAAAGAAAATGGAAGACTCCAAGAAAGGTCAATAAAAAGCAAAGCAATGTAATTAATGTTTGAGCCTCCAATGGCTGATACTCAGCTCTTATTCGAGCGATCACAAATAGTTTGTTGATAGTTTGTTTTACAATATTCTCATTATCTCCACTTCTTGACTCAAATAATTGAGGAAAATGTAGTTGAACAGACTTCCCCATAACAAAATGTGGAGGATAAACCCAATATTAAATGTAATATACCTTACACAATCTTGCCACATCAGATTTTGAAATGTTGCTTAACTTTAGCTCTAATGAGTAAAGTTTCTTGAAGCAATGTCCAACTTATTTTTTAAGAAATAAAAAGTCCAAAGAACCACATAACTATTATATATTTAGTGATTGGTTATTACAAAATGTTTTCATACATATTGTTTTTTTTTATTTCAGCATATTATGGGGGTACAGATGTTTAGGTTACGTATGTTGCCCTTGCCCCCCTCCCTCCGCAAGTCTGAGCTTCAAGCACATACATATTGTTTTAATTCTTATAATTCCATTATAATCAAATGAGCAAAGACAACCCATTTTACAGATAAGAATGTTAGAGGTCAGGAAAGTTATTAATTTGCTTAAGATCACACAAGCTAGCAAGTGGCAGTGATGTGACTCAAAATTTAGTTGCTTTTTAAAGTTCATTTCATTGCCTTGATTATTTTGTGATGTGTCTAGAAATTAGAGAGAAAGCAAATTATGCCATTAAACAATTCTGTGTTTCTACTCCACTGCATTATGCTGCTTGAGCCAATGACAAAACACACTATTCTGTGCAGACATTTCACAACTGCTGCAGCTTGTTTGGCTGTCACAACCCGGGGGTTGCTTTGAGCAGTAGCATATAGTAGTAAAGCTCACAGGGTGGTTAGCAATAGAATAAAAGAGAAAAATCTGAGGATAAAAATGGCCAATTTCCAGTTAAAATTACCATATTGCAATTTTGTTAGTTATCAGACTTAGTACACAGCAGCTTATCTGACAAGAAATTGTCCTTTTGGGCATGATTTAACCTAGAGATGTCTGATTTCCTCATATGTGGTGTCCAGATGGTCCTTTCTGCTCTATGTTGAGACCAGGAGGCATAAAGACCATTTCTAAAACAGAGACAATGACAGTAAGTGCAGGATGGAAATGCACAAGACTGGTCAACATAATGTACTCAATCAGATTATATTTTTTAAGCTAATTCCCTATTACTGACATGGGCAATTGATGAGGGAGAGAAAAAGGGAACTATTTTTTTTAGTGATTTTGCTAGAGGTGCTATTATGTGTGACTAGCGGCTGATTAGATAGACCCCATGGTCATGTGGGCTCTGCAATAAAATCTGGGAACACAAAGAAAGGGCTAACAAAAATGAACACATGAGAAGCCTAATGTTCTACTTGAGAAATATTGCTTCTTCCTTTCGCTGCAGAATTAATTCTGTGCCAAAGTCCTGTACCTCCTACATGCTAATGACAAGAGTCAGTGTGTGAGGAGGAAAAAACTGTAAAGAACTTAGCTAAAAAAAAAGTCAATGGTAAGTAATCCAGGCAAGGTGGAACACACAAACTGCACAGCAAATACTTAAACAAAAGCCCTCTAAAATGCCCAATTTATAATAACTTCTTATAAGCAGCTCCAAATTACAACATTGGCTCTTTGCATAGGATATTACAGAGGCATCTATTACAGTGTTCAACAAAAGAAAAGTACCTCAAAAGACATTTTGTTCATTTGGAAGTACAATAACTTTGTAAGTTAAAATTTGGAAAGCTTCCCAGTTTTCAGCAGTAAAACAATAATGCAAGACATATCATTTTAAAGTGGAATCTCCTAGAAGTTAATTCAGTTGACAAGGTCACATTTAGACTTTATTTTTTTTTCTTGTGTTTTGCACTCAAAATAATTCCCAAATCCTATTATTCAAAGCACTGAAGTTACCATAGCAATTCGTGCCTTTGTTCATATTCAAGGTACCTCTGAGATAGAAAGCTACTTAACAAAAACAAACTTCCATGATACAGATCATGGAATTCATAATGTTTTGAGAAAGAGAAACAAACCTGAGACACTTATTTGTTGAGTAGAATTGTTTGACTTTAGCAATATCTTACTGTGATGATTCAATCTGGCAGAACAGTGCTGGATTTAAGAGCATGGACTCTGGAGGTGGCATGCCTGAGTTCAAAGTCTCTTTCTCCCACTCATTTGCTATGTGATCTTGGGCAATTTACTAAATCTCTTTGTACCTCCATTTCCCCATCTGTAGATACCAGTATCTACCTCAGATGTTCCTACATCTATTTCTTTTGTAAAGTACTTAGCACAGCATCTTGTCCATAGTAAGCACTATGTAAGAATTAGCCATCATTCCTTTTGTCTTAAAGATAGACATGATTTCACAGTACAAGAGAAAATAAATCTCCAAACAAAAAATTTTAAATGTATTATGCCAGAAAATAACGGAACTTAAAATCTTATGGGAACATACGTAATTTAAGCTGTGTTTTTCTTTTAGTGGCAAAGGGAAAATTATAAAAATTCAGTACGAAATATTTGAAGTACCTTGGCTGAATAAATGGTACATCTTAAATATTTTTTTCTGGATTTAAATTAAAATATTCTTTGGTTCCTTTTATACTTCTTTAATAAATTTGAAGATATTAGAAAGAAATCTATATTAATTAAACTCAAATATGTTAAAAACATTTTGTGCATTTTTTATACACTTTGACTAGTTTAAAATCCCATTGACAAAAGTCAATCAACCTCAGGTAATCTATACTTCAACTCTTAGCTATTATTTAGAAAGTAATCATGAACTCATGAACTAAGACATTTATTTCTTGATAATGAAGTAACAAATTTCCTTTTATTTTCAATTTATTAAATTTATTCTCTCAATTCCATTTTTCATTGGTACTTATTTATTCAGACATTTTGGTATTTTCAAATACTGCTCCTATATATTTTTTATTCTTAAACATCAGAATATAATCAACAGTCTATTTTTCTAAACACATATATAAAACTTCCTTTTTTCTTTTAAAAAAAAAACAGATGAAAAGGATGCTTATGTCAAAACACTTTGACATTATATATCATGTTCTCCGTGCCAAAAGCATTTAGAACTCAAACTCTCTTCCATGTTTTTAAATAAGACTGAAGTTTTAGAAGAAGAAATAAAAATTTTATTGATATTTTTGAAGATACTACAAATTTCAATTCAATTGAGGTTATTAATGGTAAAGCAGGGAGCTTTACTTTACCATCTTGAATTATCTTCCACAATTCAGTTCTTTAAAGCAATTGGATAAAGTCTCTAGATGGTACAAATGCACTTCTTAAAACTTAGTGGCTCTAAAATATGTAAATGTCTTATTGAGTGGAAGAACTATAATTCCATGTTATGGTCAAAATGGTTAGGAATGCTTGAACCAGAATACGACATGTTCCTGTTGTTTATTAAAAAGCAACAGAGACCTTCCCTTTACCTAGTTCTAGATTCTGAGAAAACATACTACCTAGTGAGAGGTTTTAAAAGATACAATTTTTTCTGCCCTATAATTTAGACATCTATAAGTTTTGCTAACCTGGAGGCAACATTGTTTAATGGTTAAGAGCTGGGATTTCGGGCCATGGAAATTCATGTTTGAATTCCAGCTCCACCGTTTGCTAACCTTTGCAAAGCCTCAGTTTTCACATTTATAAAATACAAGTAGTAATAGTACCTAGTTCCTCAAAGATTGTTATGAATTAAAAAAAATAGATGAAAAAGCATGTGTAAAGTGCCTAAGAGAGCGTGCAGGTCACAAGCTTAATAAATGGCGGTTAGAGGTTTTCTATTACAATTTATTACTAGTGCTAGTAATGTCTAAAGACCTGACATTCAGAGCTTCCTCCTTCTGCCAATCTCTGCCTCTGAAACTTGGCTCTTTTTTTATTTATACTTCAACTTTCTCCACAGAAGATTGGAGAGCCCCAAGGGTTGAAGCAGCCCCTTTCTTCTTTGCAGACAGACATCACTGCTCAACTTGACGCTCTGCTGATAAAGAACCAGCTTGCTCAGGTTGCTACCTTCTTCAGTCCAGGACTTCAAAGGGGTTCTCCAGAGTACTAAAGCTGGATCTTATTCATGATGCCTAACTGTTCTTTGCTTGGGAGCAGATTCCTGTCTCTCATCCTGGTTCCCCCTTGGTTATAGTTTCTTGACTTTAGTCTTCAAAACAACTTTCCCATTTCCCATATTCACTGGTATCTCTCCTTGATACTACTGACTTGGTCAAATTCTTAGAAGAAATTTTCCTAATGGCTTGGGTGTACAAGTTTCCAAATTACCCACAGAATAAACATATCATATCTAACTGATGGTCTATGGGTCACACAGGTTTCAAAGATACATTAAAGCAGCGATTAAACACTTTTTGAGCACCAATGCCTTTATGCCAGTCATAAATTTTCCTGTTTACATTTTGGCTGATTCTCTACCAGTTCTGTGACTTTACTCCCAGTCCAATTTACTGGGTGTTATGTGCCTGGCCTCACCTGAGTTAGTGACCTTGCTGCACCTTGGCTGCACCATGTGAGCACATGAGGGAGTTTTGTCAAGTGGAAAATATCAGGAACACACAGCTTCTAATCTATCACCATTAGATTTGTGCCACAAGGGGCTCCAGAATTACCATTCTGCCCCTTTTTGGTGCCTAGATCTCTAGGCTTATTCTGAACCACAGTCTTTGGCTCCATAGGCTTTGGGGTCTAGATCTTTTATTTCCCCTCAACCATGATAAAGGAACCTATGAAATGCTTTCTTCTGACCTTAACCTAGATCTCATTCCCTTGCTTTCTTCTCAGTTCACATCCACTTCTTGACAAACCAAACCATAGTTCCATGAAAGCCCTACTGTAACAGTGTGTAAAGTTAGCCTCTATCCTATCCACCAACACAGAACACTCAATGTATTTCTGTTAGTATGCTGTTCTGTGGTTTTCCCTTCATCATTACAAGATGATTACATATGGAATATCTTTTAAAAATATGATGCCAAGGTACAGAACAAAAAGGCAATGAGGAAAAATGAACAATGCAAACGAATCCATTTTGATTTCCTCTTTACCACTAAACACAAGACTTGGTTTCCTCTGAAAGATTTATGAGGCTTGCTACCATAAAGGAGGCTGGATTACTGCTATGCTTACTTTATGAAATGAAATTCTGCCATCATAGGCAAGGGTTCATGGCTGTAATTATTTCAATGCTCTACCCAGTCAATGTGTCTTGCACAGCTGAGCCAAACCCTCTCTCGCACAGGCAGGCAGTCTATTTCATAAGAAGTCTGAAAGCTCCCACAACTTTGTGTGACCTTGCATTGAATAACACTGGAAAATTGATTTGGCTCTAGTAATAAAAGACCGTCTGCATTATCTGCATTCTAATTATAATTAATATAACCAGGATAACTGCTGTATTATTTACGATTAGAGCTATGGTGAGTGCAGTGTAATAATAATCTGCTACACAATTTTTTATTGATCTGATGGCTTTATTGCAGAAAAAACAAAATGCTACGCCACTGCATAACTAAAATTGCCTTTCTTGACATGAGTGTTTAGACAGAGGATTTCATTTAACATTTCTTTTATCTGATCAAATTCTCACAGTTTTAATATCATAATAAGTGTGATGCTATGGGATCTTTCAATTTTCCTCTTTGGAAAGAACTGAAGAACAGGCATAATTCATCCAGCCAGGTTTCCATTCTTTACTTCCTGAGTATCATTAATTCCCTGACACAACAGTTGTCACACATTTCATTAACAGGAATAGAAGGCTGGGAAAGAAGTGGCTTTCAGTTAAGGAAATGCTCTCTCTCACCCTAAATAAACTCTCTCTTTGAGGACTATCTAATGTAGTATAACTGTAGTAATAAGATGAGTGCATTTTTCTTGAACAGAAAGAAAGTTACACTTTCAAAATATTAGTGGAGGAGCTCTTGGAGGGACAGAGATCTTTATGAACTTAGTTAACAGAGTTCACTATTCTCTACTTTGTCTCAGTAGTGATAGCTTACTTCACGTATATAAGAAGTTGACAAATATACAGGGGAGAGAATAATGAATATTGATAGAAAAGTAAACATAAGAATATATATGGTGAAGATCTGTAATTATCAAAGGGATTAAAACCTGGCAATTATTTTTCTATGATGTCCAATTTTAAAAAATAAAAGTTGAGTATACTGTATGATAAAATGACTAAATATAAAACTGGTTTGTTTACAGTAGGTTAAATTTGCAAAACTTTAGAAAATTAGCAATGTATAATATATAAATTTTATATTTAGTTTCACCTAAGTATGATAGCGTTTGAAAATCAAGCCTTAAAATACTTAGCTGCTTCTGCAATATCATTGAAGGGATTTTAATCACCATGCACTATTTAGAAAAGTATATTCAAATCACATTTCATAGATTTATAATAAGTTTCATGGACATTCTCTCAGTTGATCTTAACAATAACAAATCATATAAGGTAAGAAAGACAAGTGTTCCCTTTTCACAGATACAGAGCTGAGGCTTGAGTTGGGATGTGGCTAATTCACATCTAAATCTTTTATATCCTGATCTATGATCCTGAATTTTTCTACAATATTAATACCATGGTTTTTAGTGATATATGTGATTTGAATTAGGTAAGTGATACAGTGATGCCAAGTCTCTCTAGAACAGATCTGTATAATATTTGCATAAGCATATAAAGATTATGAAATACAAACTCTCTAAGGGGAGACTTAAGAGACCCTTTCCAAATGAACATAATAAACATTATCACTATCATCATCATCATCATCATCATCATCGTGGCAACTGACATTTATGGAACCAGAAAATAATAAATACTATCTCATAATACCCAACATATGAAGAAAGCAAGGCTTGGGGAGAAATTATAATACATGAGTTGCCCAGTGTCACACAGTGAGCTAGCAGGGAACCAATGTCTTGAACATTGATGTGCATAAAATCAGAGTTTCTGCTCTTAATATTGCTTCATTTCCCTCATGTATTAGCTTTCCAAAAATATGTCTTGTGGATACCAGCTTATAATTGTTTCAACAAAGAAATAAACCCAAAATGTAATTTTCCTTTCTTTTTGTGGTTAAGAGAGCAGTAACAGAGGCACACGATCTGTTGTCACATAAACAGTCATTCTCAGAGTTGTCACAGACATGTATATGATATTATTCAAACATTTCAGAATTTTATGTGATAGCCATGCCAACATGAATGATTCAAAACTTACATTATAGTGAGGGGCCGTTGACTATCACTTTGAAGATTATACCTCTGTGTAAACTTCATTTCCAATTTAATGATTTGCTTACAAAGAAATTTACCTTTGTTGGGTGCTGTTCTAAAATGTGGGGCTTTTTTGACAAAAATATGAGAATGGATTGTTAATACATCTTAGACAAGGCATATAACTAAGCATTGTTGGTAAATAAAAGAAATTGTGTGCTATTTGAAAAAAATGGAAGTAGAAATATGAAAAATTAAATTTAAGTTCCTTCCTGTCACCAATTTTCCTCTTCCCAACCCCTCTTCTATGTGTCTCTCTTAGTTGTCCTGTGAAACAGTAGCTAGAATGAAATAAATCTAAGAATAATAGGAAAGGTTTCATTCCAAGGGAAGAGCTTCAGCAATTCCCCCCTTGTGTTAATTCCACTATCTGGATGCCAGCAGTCAGAGTTTCAGAATAACTCTCTTTGCTGCAATAGAGCAGATGAATTCCACAGCAGGTTTTCCTGAAAGATGTACCTTGGCCAGATCAGTTTGGCAATAAGAAAGCCAATGTCTATGCTTGACTGTGTTAATCTGTTTCTTCTCAAAACACATGGCTTAGGTTGAACAAATATAGTCAACAAGAATTCCATGATAAATGATCCTAATTTTCATACTTTATTTAAAACATGTTTTTAAGTCTTTAGAAATCTGCTATCAGCAACAGTATATAAATTTTTCTAGAAATTCTAGCCATTGTAATAAGGTAGGAAACAAAAATAATAAAGTCATGAGAAACTGATAAAAAGTTATCATGTAAAGATTACCAATAATTAGAGAAATATTAACATCAGATTTAAAAATTCAGTAACACTCGTGTCATTACTAGAGAAAAAACATAATTGCTACAAAAGCTCATTCATAATTACAATAAAACTGCTAGATGAATGGGAATATTTTAATAACAAATCTATATGAATAGTATGAAGAAATGTATTAGTCAGAATTTAATAATATAAAGAGAGTGAAAATGGAGAAACAATTTAATGCCAATTTGCTTCCAAATTGATATGTAAATGTAGTTCAATGTTAATCAAAACCCCAAGTTTTTTTGAATTAAAAAATATTTCATTCATCTGATAGAATAAATAGATACAAATTGCTAAATAATTTGAAAAAGTAATACAAGATAATATGCTAAAACGTGCTATTAAGGTACAAAATCAAGGCAACATGATATAGAAATAAGGAAAGACAAATGTATGGATAGAATCGACTATTTCTAAAAAGAGTTTAGAATGTAAAGAATTTATCGGTTTGATGAAACAAATCAGTTTGGGGCACATCTACATCTTCTGAAAAATAATTATCATTTAGGATTATACTTAAAGCCATTTACTAACATAAGTGTAAGATTTTATAAAATTCAAAATCCATTAGAGGGGCTTGATAACATTGTGATTAAGAGATTACTGGTTCACTTCCAATTCTATATTCTCTTTTTGCAGGTTACTTAGTTTCTCTGGGCTTTAGTTTACTCAACTGTAAAACAGAAATGACAATAGTGCTCATTGCTATAGCGTTTTGAGAAAATTAAGTGTGTGTGTGTGTGTGTGTGTGTATGCAAAGTGCTTAGAAAACTGTCACATAGTAAGAGTCTGTTGGTAACTATACTATTATGCTTACTTATTATACTTATTTTTATGCAGTAAAGAGATACAGTGATTAAAAATAAAAATGGCAAACATAAAAAAACCCTATTTACTTGATTTCCAAATGTGAATGTTCTTTCCAAGACTTACAGAACCAAACAAATTGCAAAATTGAAAGGCCTATAAATTTGAAAACCTTCAAAAAGAAAACTTTCAATAACCAAAAAGAAAAATTTCAATAACCAAAAAGAAAAATTTCAATAAGCAAAATGAAAAATTCTAATAAACAAAATTAAAAGAATGAGAAATTGAAGAATAATTATCAGTCTAAATATAATCATAGATAATAGATTATATACAAAAACAGAGGAAACTGAAAATGAAAATAAAAATATTTCATTTAGACATAGAGTAGAAGACAATTTGAAGGGCTCATTATTTTAACCTACTTAAATACTAAAGGTTCAAACAATTGGTAATATTTAAATCTTGCAAGGGACAGGGAATGTCATAAATCACTTATGGCTGTATGAACAAATACTGACATACTAGAATATTGTGTGGCAAAATATATGTATCAAGATCTTTCAAAATATTTAACTTTTAGACACTATTTCCATTCCTAGTTCCCTATTTTAAGAAAGTGAATAAAGATATGAAATAAAAATTGGCATAAAGATGCTCTGCCTACCATCATTTATATTAGAGTAAAGGAAAACTGATAATATATTCAATATTCAGGTATGGCTAAGCAAATTTTGGACTATAGTATATAATCAGACATTAAAAATGAGCTTTATGAAATAGCTATTTGCAATTAATCTATTCCCAGTGCTCGGTTTACCAACTATAATTCTATAATAAATACAGTCTCAGGCTGGTATACTGGAAAAATCTTTTAAAAACTCTTTGAAGAGAGTTTTAAAGGTAGCCATTATGGGTCCATGATTTTTAAATTCTAACAGTAAGGTAGTGAACTATCCAAGTAGTAAAAGATAAGTCATTAAGTAAAACCAAGCAATATATTTTTTAGGAATACATACATATGCAATAAAGCTATTTTTAAAAGGTGAGGGGGATAATGTATTAAAAAATACAGGATAAAGGTTTATTGTGGAGGGAGGGAGAGTTTACTGAGAGGTAGATGTGACAAGGATGAAAACACACATAAATGGAATGTCATTGTATAGCTCTTAATCTAGGTGGTGGCTTCATGGATTCTCTTTGTGGTTTTGCTTCATAATTTACACATTTATGGTTATTCTTGTGTTTATTTTACATATAAAGTAGTATTTTTAAGAGACATAGGAGAAACAGTATCTCTCAGAATGATATAAAAAATTCAGATCCTGCCTCTGTTACAAATATACTGTCATTCTCCTTTCCTCCCTCCTTTCCTTCCTTCTGTCCGTCCTTCCTTTCTTCCTTCCTTCCTTCCTTTTTCTGGAAACAGGTTCTCACTCTTCTGCCCTGACTGGGGTGCAGTGACACAATCATAGCTCATCGCAGCCTCGAACTCCAGGGCTCAAGCGATCCTCCTGCTTCAGCCTCCAGAGTAGCTGGGACTAGAGGCGTGAGCAAGCCACTGCACCCAGCCTGTCATTCTTAGCTAATGTCACCACAGACTTCTCTGCACTTTATTTATCTGTTAAATAGGCTTGCATGCTCTCAATTTCATGGTGAAAAAGAACTCAGGCAATTGGAAAGCGATTTTATGTAAAGTTGTTTCCCACTATTCCTTCCCAGTAATTTAAGAAGCGTCTGGCTAGTTGGTGGGAATAGCAGGAATAGCAAGAAGATGCTGATAAAGTTATCACACATGACGTAGCCGTGGTTGGGGTGTGCTTGCAAGTCCTTTGCTTCCAGAGCTCAGACCCATACCCTTCAATAGAGAGAAGAATCATATTTGTAAATATTGCCTGAAGGAGCATAAGACGATTATGGTTACTGACCCCGTCACGTTTATCAAAAAACTTGATCCTAAGCTGATGGATCTAAATATAAATACAATGATGGATTCAACCAGATTTTTGCAAAGTAATCCTTGTTCGCGCACACACACACTTTTCCCTTAAAATAGAAAGACAAAATAAGACAAAGGAAAACAACGATGACCTCTTATAATGTAGCAGCATTGTCATTATTTTTATATTTTTAGGCTTTACCCTCAAAGTCGGCAGTAAACTGTGTTATTTTAAAAGTAGATACCAAAGTAAGTGAGCCCTGGACATGAGGCAAAACTCAAATGTCTCCAGTATTCAGTAATAAAATTTAAAGTTATGAGAATTTTAGAGGAAATAGAACTAGAATAAATTTCACGATATTAATATTATGTATGTATTAAAGATCGTCTATATCCATAGGGAGTCCAATATTATTTTCATAACCTTATTTTGACTAAACTTTTCCAAAGATTTCCAAGAAATTGGAGTAACATTTGCTTGCAATTCAGTACTTGTAAGAATAAAATATCTATTTATATAACTAGTTTATTACTCTTTTTATTTTGTTCTGTAGTAGCAAAACATTCCAAATATAGTCCTCAGGTTGAATAATGGATATAAAAAAATGAAATACTTAAATAACTTAGTCTTTCATGCTGGCAGGTAATCAATTATATTTTCTATTGACTAACTGACCAATTCACTCATTTATTCAAAATAAAAAAAAATTGGTTACCTTCTAAACTCTACTAAGTGTTTGAAATCCAATAAAAATGATATGATTCTTATCTTTTTAGATCCGAATTTAGTTGAGAAACTAAAGTAATTTCATCTCAATGCATGAGTAATGTCATAAGCAATATTTTGGGGTAAGAAAAAGGAAACAACACATTCTTGCTGAGTATTAAGTACATGCAATTAATTGCTTGTAATGACTCTTTCTTTAGTAAACCTTTAATAGGTTTGATAAACTATTCATAAAACAACTTCTGCACATTTTAAAACCAAATATGGTCTAAATCCAATTATTTTTAAAACTATGGCTTCCATCATGAATAAGTCTTATAATTCTGAAAAGGAGGAAGAGTAGAAATAGAAGATGTGGACAAAGAAGGTACCCCCACTTTTTCATCTTAAGGAAAGGATAATTCTATTGCTTGAAGTACTACTTTTTCCTCTTGGAAGAAAATGCAGGTCAGCAAAACTGGCATACTCAAATGTCAGCTGAGTCGTCTTTTCCACGTCTGCCCCACACTGTCTGCTGCTTTGCAAGGTAGAAAAAGCTTAATTTAGGGGCTAGAGCTAAATTAGACTCCCTAATTGACATTTCACTTTCATCCAAAATTAGGCCAGCACATGTTTAAAAATCCTTTCTATTTTGAATGAATTAGAGAACAGCTTGTAAAGGCTTGTAAAGATCAGAAAGGGCAGTGAGGGACAAGCTCAGCTGAGCTTCTTCCCAATTTGGCAACTGCCATGTAAGGTGTGTAGAGCTGAGAAGAGTTAACGGCCTATCTGTGTGGACCTAGAAGGCTGACCTAAGCAGCCTGAAAATTAAACTTTCTTGAGTCTCTCCTATGTGATCTGTCTTAAGTGGTTCTCAAACATTTTGGTCCCAGGACCCCATTACACTCTTAAAAATTGAGGGCTACAAAGAAGTTTGGTTTATGTGCCTCAAGCCTACCAAAGAGCTTTGGTTAAAGCTTTGGTTTTGTCTACCATTATCACTCTATTGATATGTATTACAATAGAAATCAAAGATAAAAATCTATACTATGTTTATCCATTTTAAAATAACAATAGTAAGTACATGACCTTTTGATGCAAAGAAAACATTTTAATAAAAAGTAACTTTATCTTTTAAAACAAAATGTAGTGAGAAGGAGCACTGTATTACATTTTTACAAATCTTAATGTGGGTTTAATAGAACAGAGCTGTATTCTCATATCTATTTCTGCATTCAGTCTGCTGTCCTATATTGTTTTGATTGAAATATATATAGAAAATCTTGCCTTACTCATAGATATGCAGTTGTAAAGAGAGAGGCATTTTAATAGCCTTTTCAGATAAGGGAATTCTTCTTTGATACTACACCAAAACTCAACAAGTATCACTGTCTTAAAGGTGACTTGAAGTGTGTTTTCTGACTTCACATCAAGAACTTATCATGCTCTGTTATTTTAAATCCCTTTACCTGTGTTGCACTTTGAATCTTTTTACCTATGCACAATATTGTGGCATCATTCACTGATCATTTGATCAATAGCAGTTCATAACATTATGAAATCTTCCAAAGTTGGCCCATTTCCTTATATACCATCAAAAAAAATCACGTTCACTACTATCACTACCAATCTCTTTGGATACGCTTTCAAGTATTAGAAAGTTGTTAAGCTCACAGTGACAGGCACTGTGAATTTCCAAAATTCTGATTTTTGCTTGAAAGCTTGACTTATCATTGGCAATAAGTGCTGTCAGTTGTTTTCCTTGAAGAAATGGGCTCACTTCTTATATTTATCAGAAAATATCTACCAAATGTCCAAATCTAAATAACATAGTTTGTCTGTCAGACATTCTTTCAAGTAAAAATAGTGTTCTATGAAAAAAGTGGCTAATTCCACTTTTAACTCAAACAATCATATAAGTGCTTTTTGTGTAGACAACCACGATACTTGAATATGAAACAAAAGTGCTTCATGTGTATTTTCCATTTTGTCACAGAGAATATTAAAAAGGCATGCATTTAAGAGCTTAGATTTAATAAAAATGTGAAACTATACTGGTTCATCAAGAACTCTCTTAAGTAACACTGCATTTTGTTTGCTTGTTTGAACTTTGAGTGTCTGGTGGTAAAAAATACAATGGTTCTAATACAGTTTGGTGCTACTGCCTTGATTTATGCTAATGTTTTAGCAGTTTAGCAGTTTTAGCAGTTTATTGTTGCATTTATGTCAATACAATGGACGAGACAAATAACATCTTAGTAATATTATTATAATAGTTTTGATCCCATGGTTTCCTAGAAAGTGTCTTCAGACCGCTAGTCATCTGTGGACCACACTTTCAGAACTGCTGGACTATTTGAAGAACCATAGATGGAGTCAACTGGCTACATTAGGCTACACTGTCACCAAAGTGATTTGTGAAGTATCACTTCAAAATTGGGAGTTTGGGGTATACAGCAAAGAAAAGAGGGGAGGAATTAAGCTTCCACCAAAATCTTGGAGGTGGTGCTTTTTGGGAAAACTCACACAAAAATCACCGTGATTGGGAGCTATTCTTTGGAGCAGGTGTGTTATTGATAATTTTTGCTATCCTTTTAATTCAGTCACTGAATTCCTGCTTGGATATCCAAGTACTTTTTTGACTATATCAGAAAAAGAGGTGTTTTATTTGTTTCCTATTTTTCTAAAGAAAGTAGGAGACAATAGAGTAAATGGGAAATTTTGTGAGATGGCAGTGGTCCCAAGGAGGGCTTGCCATAAAGTCAGCTACCCCTGTCTCTGAAACTCAAATGCATTTTAGAGATTTTTAGTTGAACCTAAACATTACTCTATAGGTACAAAGATTGATGATTCAAATAATACCAACTCCAAATATTAATATTTAATAATTCAGTTCACTTAAAAATCTCCTTAACTTTGAATAATTATGATCCCTTATCTATGATTTAGGTTTATATTGCTCTGTTATATAAATGTAGAAATTTGTTTAAAGTAGCTTTTGTTCACCATTGTATAGAATTTATCATGTGCCAAACATATACATATAAGCCCTTCATTTATATATATATATATTTAGTCATTTAATTCTCAAATGACCTCATAAGGTAGAGGTTTTTGTTTTTCCTATTTCATAATGAGGAAACAAGTCAGAGAAGTTTGGTAACTTGAATTAGGCCTCACAGATAATAAATGGCAGAGCCAGGATTTGAACCTAGGCTGCTTAGGTTCTGAGTCCATGCTCTTAAACACCATGCCAGAAGCAAGATAAACCTTATAATGAGATTTTTGGAGACCTTTCTTTTAGTGGATTGTCTCATTTATGGGTTCCCTTGATTCTTCACAAAAATACATGAATCTTTAAACTATTCCTGAACACAGTTGACAATAATTTCATGGATTCATTTCTGAAATTATGATTTAATCAAAACTAGGGGCTATCTCAGAGAGAGGCCCTAAATTCCATGGCAGGGGTATTTTAAAGTAAAAGCAAATTATCACCTTTTGCAAGCTTATCTAAACAATTTTTTTCATTAAGCATATGTTGTAGTTTAAGTGTTTCCTCCAAAAGTTCATTTGTCAGAAACTTAATTTCTCAATTGAGGAATATTGGGAGGTGGGGCCTAGTGGGAGGTGTTTGGGTTATGGGGCTCTACTCTCACGAAGGGATTAATGCCTTTCTTGGGGAAGTAGATTAATTCTAGAGGGCATGAGTTAGTTACCATGAGAGCAGATTGTTATAAAGAGCTAGTTGGCCTTCCTTGGCTTTCTCCTGTTTTCTTTCTCACCATGTGGTACCTTCCACCATGTATCAAGCAGCACACATGAGGCTTTCACCAGCTGTTAGAATCATGCTCTTGGACTTCCCAGCCACCAGAACCATAAACCAATATAAACTTTTTCCTTTATAAATTGCCCAGTCTGTGGTATTCTGTTATAGAAACAGAAAATGAACTAAAACAGTAGATTTTGGCCCTTCATTATCCTAATAAGTCCTAGTCCTTTTTTTGCTTTGTGCTCTGCAAAATCAAGTCACCCAGAACTGTAATAAGATTAGAAGATGATTTCTAGAGCCATGGTCCTCAGCCTTTATGTTGTCCCCAAACACGTGACAGGTAAGATCTCAAACTTTCACAAAAGTAAAGTGACAACCTACAGATGGGAGAAAATATCCATATGCTACGCATCTGATAAAGGGCTGATAACTAGAATCTATATTGAACTCAGGAAAAACAGCAAGAAAGAAATCAAACAACCCCATCAAAATGTGGGCAAAGGACATGAACAGAAACTTTTCAAAAGAAGGCAGACTAATGGCCAACAATCATATGAAAAAATGCGCAACATCCCTAATCATCAGGGAAATGCAAGTCAAAACCACAATGAGATATCACTTAACTCCAGTGAGAATGGCTTTTATCAGTCCCAAAACAAAAAATGTTGGCGTGGATGCGGAGAGATAGGAACACTCTCACACACTGCTGGTGGGACTGCAAACTAGTACAACCTCTATGGAAAGCAATATGGAGATACCCAAAGAGCTACAAGCAGAACTACTATTAGATCCAGCAATCCCATTTCTGGGTATCCACCCAAAAGAACAAAAGACATTCTATAAAAAAGACATCTGCACATGAATGTAGCAGCACAATTCACAATTGCAAAGATGTGGAAACAACTCAAGTGCCCATCAATACATGAGGATTAATAAAATACATTGGATTAATAAAATGTGATATATGTATACCATGTTGTTCTACTCGGCCACAAAAAACAATGGTGATCTAGCACTTCTTGTATTAACCTGGATAGAGCTGGAGCCCATTCTACTAAGTGAAGTATCATAAGAATGGAAAAACAAGTACCACATGTACTCACCATCAAATTGGTATTAACTGATCAACACTTACGTGCACATTTAGTAATAACATTCATCGGGTGTTGGGCAGGTGGGAGGGGGGAGAGGGGATAGGTATACTCACACCTAATGGGTGCGGTGCACACCATCTGGGGGATGGACATGCTTGAAGCTCTAACTCCAATGGGGCAAGGACAATATATATAACTTAAACATTTGTACCGCTGTAATATGCTGAAATAAACCAAATTTAAAAAAATCCCTGCTTATGAATAACATTAGCTCCCTCTGAGCTATTTTTCTAAATGAAAACAATTGAAAGTATTTAAAATTATTCTAGCTTTCAAGTGAAAATGTGAATTTTAGAAAACTTGAAAGCATTCCAATACTTAAAGAATTTTATGATAAAATCAGTGGTGGTCATAATGAAAGTGAATACTTGATATGTTGTAACGAATGTGTTAACACTTGGAAGATCTGCAGAACTCAGTGAATCAATATTTTCCAAACAACCAATTCATGATACCAATACAAGATAGATCAATGGATTTTAATGCAATGGAGTACAAAAAGTCATTCCTATGGTTTAAGAACCTACCAACCTTTAAGAGATTACTTATTTAATCAATCCTAAAGGAATATCCACAATTATCTGGAAAGGCTATTAAAATACTCCTCACTTTTCCAGTTGCATATTTGTGTAATGCCAAATTTTCTTTATCTATTTCAACCAAAATGAGCTGATTTTTAATGAGAATCCCATCTTAAGTAGAGATACATGAGAAATTTCAAGTCCATATATTTATTTTGACCAGCTGCCCCCCAACTTCTGATAATTACCTTTGCCTTTCAAAAAATCAAAACACTGTTCCAGACTATTGAAAAATGGGAAAAAGTCACAATAAGAAATATCATACTAAAATAAAAATTATACTGGACTATACTGGGAGCCACACACCTAATTTTAACTTCCCATGAAACCTTGGCAAAATTAGTTTATGTCTCCGGGCCTCCAATTTCTCTCACGTAAAATGGGTCAATACCTACCCCACATGATTGATGTATGCATTCAATGAGATAGTAACAACAAAAATGTTTTGTGAAGTGCAGGATGCTTTTAAGTATTAGGTAATATTATCAAAATAGTAGTCATTTCATAAGATAGCTACAAGAAGTGAGAAAATGGTAGAGTCCCATGAGAGCAGAACGTCACTGCTTTCTACCTCGCATCTAGAAAAATGCCTGACACATAGTAGGTGCATAACAAACATTTGTTGAATGAATATGAGTAATAACCAAAGTGATCTATATAAGATAATCTACATAAGATGATCTCTTAGGTCAATTCTATGAATAAAATATCATTTTTATTTATTTATTCTCCACATCCCAATCACAAGTCAATTTTTCATTTTAAAATGTTATATCTGTGTGATTATTATTTTTGCTCCACTACGCTGTAAACTCCATGTGGACAGCAACAGTGTCTGAACGGTTCTCAGTTTTATTTCTAGTGCCTAGTGTTGGAAATATTTATGTGTTGAATAAAGCAAATTAAGTTTAAAGTATTAAAAAAAGCAGTGCTTCTCATGGCAATAATACACTGAAGGGCAGGGTATCAGGCACCATGTCAGCAGCCTTAAATTAGCAACAGTCCTGACAGGCAACAAAGCATCAGTTATCTGCATGCCACAAACACTGATGAAAGATAATGGAACATTCTTAGACTGTTGTCTCTCATTGCAGGTGGAGTGCAGGAATTCAGGGGAATCTGTGTTATCATGCACACTCTTCTACTGGGATGGAATCACAGGCACACCAACAACTAGCCATTGACATTAGAGACAGCATCAAAAGGGACAGTCCCAAAAGATTCTGCAAGAAAAAAGAAATGGTAGAGTACCAGCATTCCTTTTTAAGTGGATGCTTTAAATATATGAGTATACTGAGGAATCCTTTATCTATTAATAGTTGCCCTCCTCTTCTGGGGACCAGAAAGTTGACAATAAATATTAAAAAAAAATTTTTTTGAAAGGGTTCTGCTTGGACCAACTTTGGAGCTACATATTAGGCCCAGTGTCATGGAGACAAAACAGAAATGCAATCTTTGGATGTTGCAGCTGCTTCGTGCTTTTGCCAGCTTAGGCTGCTAAAGAAGGAGAAAAAAGGGCCGCCAGAGCTAAGAAAATTTAATACCTTGGAGCTGATATATAAGGTATTATTTTGTCTTTTTGACAGGGTCCAGTGCTATTTTTACCCAGGTTGATACAGAGGTTAGGTTAGGACTTTAGAAAGAAATGGTGATTTATTTTAAATGCTGTTTGTGTAATAGCAGCTCCATCCCCACCCAGTCCTGCCACCTTATTCATTGTTCCTAATGTAAAAATGCCCCCTTCTTCTATAAGTATCTCCTTGATAATCCCCCTAACAAGTTCCCGATTGTTTGCTGGAATTTGCTGGAATCCCTTCCTCCTGCATCAGTGGGTCTATCTGTCAGTCAAGGTTCCTCCTCATTCCTGAGCCCAGCCTCCCTGCCTCCTCCATCATGCGTGTTGTTTCTCATTTAAATGAACAGTTGGATTCTTTTATTTCTTACAAGTGCTGGATTCGCCTTATCGCCCTCATTCCTTTGGGGGTTGCCAATTGGTTTTATCCACGGATGTATCATTTCTCATGCTTCCTTTTTTTTTCTTACGAAGAGAAAGAACCTCTCCGTCAACAAGCCTCTCCGGAGTGGAAGATTAAAAACCTAGACATCACCTACCTTGCAGCGCTGCTCCCAACTGGGTTGTGTAAAACTCAATTAAACGTGTCCCCGTTGAATACTGCATTACAGTACATTAAACAGAAAATTCTTCAAGCGTGATGACAGAGCTTGAAACCTTGCCTCAAAGCTGTTCCTTGCAGCTTTCTTTAACATTTCAGTCTTTACGGTGCAAGTCTCCCGTTGACACAACTTTAGTCCAGCCATGAAAAAAAAAAAAATCACAGAGCCCCACAGGGATTAAAAGAGAAAAAGGGAGAAAGTGAGCTGGTCTTGGCACTTCCCTGGAGCCTTTATTGAAACTATACTGCCAACAAACCGTTCGAAGCTGAAAAGTATTCTAGAGGTCTGTGGTCTAACAATTGAAAATTTAATTCCCTTAGTTTGGGCAGGTAAATTTTATAGATTTCTTCATCTATCAAGAACATTATATTCCCCAGAATACATATTATAAAGACATATGAGCCCTTAGGGTAAGGGATTTATGCAGACCTATATTCATAGAAAGGTTAAAAGCCCAATGAATATGTTAGCGTCTTTTGAGTTAGTCTACTCACAGAGCAAACGTGAAAAAAATGATTCCACACCATGCAAACCTCAACATTCGTATTAAATACAAATAACACCCTTTTATTTTTCTTCCTTGTTTTCTTCCACAATTTTTATTTATTATCTGGGTTGCCAAGAGGCTATCTTCCTCTTAATTCATGTAATTGGGTTTTCAAAGCTTATTAAGCAACTCACACAGGTTTACAAAATTTAGACTAAAACTTTTTTCATCAGAATTATAGATATCTGCCATATTACCAACCACACTTTTTAATATATGAAGCACTTTTCTGCTTTTAAATTTTGACACTTCAAAGCGTAATGGTTCCCTGGTCACTGACCTGATGCCCCTTTTATTTAGTGCCAAGCCCACTTGCTGGTGTTGGATTGAGAGAATGGACTGGCTTCTTTAGAACAATAGGGTATATTTAAGACACTGTTCTACATTCTTTATTGATTATCATTTGTGTCTGCAGTATGATGCTTTCTATGATATTATATTTTACCTGAAATTTTATATGTTAAATTTGTTCTGAAACATTATAT